>NC_142746.1:9677674-10017674 GCF_051943395.1 Hippocampus bargibanti | reverse complement strand
AGTGATTGGCCACATGTCAATCAAACAAGATGCTGTAATTCACTGATTTTAATCGTTCGTATTTATAGATCGCACTTTTCCTACATGGACAGCTTTCTTGACATTAGTTGAAGGATGGATCACGAATAAGTATAGAACGTATCTTTATAAGCCATTTTGTTGTTTTTTTTTGTTTTTTTTGAAGGGTCATGATTGCTAATTTTCATTGGTGTCATTAAACATTCGTAACATTGACTCTCTTCCCACCTTCAATCCCATCTCAAAACCAACCTATTTAATATTGCATTTTCTGTGTGGCTTTAGATCTTGGTTCTATTTATAATTGTATTTTATTTATTATTGTATCTATTGTATTGTATCTCTTGAGAGCTTTGAAAGGTGCTTGAAATGAAAATGTATTATTATAATCTCATAACTCGGTAAGGGCCAAATACAGTTAATGAATGTATATAACATACACACATATACATATACTGTCGATGTGTATACGTGTATATGATATACACTTTTACACATGTATGCATATACTGTATATGCATATATATGTGTGTATGAATTACGTGTATGATATACACATATACATTACACACATATACTGTATATGATATACAGTATATAAGTGTATATGATATACACACACGCACGTGCACGCACGCACACACACACACACACACACACGCACGCAGCATGCACGCACGCACGCACGCACATATACATACGGTATATACACACGTGTGTGTGCATGTGTGTCTGTAATATTTTGTATTTTTCTTTTTTCAATTCTTTATTAGTCATTTTTTTCTTTTTCTTTCTTTTATTTATTTATTTATTTATTTATTTATTTATTTATTTATTTATTTATTTTATTTTTTTTTTTTTGGGGGGGGGGCTTTGGCATCATCTTGGATTTGGTGCCCAGGGACTATCTTGAAGTGAATGGAAGATATTTCTTGAGTTCGGCCATCGCCTTGTCTATTTGCAAAAATGTCGTCTGCTCCGTCCCTGTGGCATTTAACAACAATTACAAAATACGTATGAGTTGCTCAGTTGATTGTATAAAGGTTTTTCGTTTTATTTGAATCAGGCTTATTCATTCATTTACTTCTGTCAGGCAAACGATTAATCATTTTTTAAATATCTGCAGTTTAATAAGGTAATATATCAACAGTTATTAAAAGCATATTCCTAGCTCAGATTAAAATTCACCCTCAGGTGAAAATGATTTTACATTAAGATGAAGATAAACGGTGTGAGGATTTCTGTTAAAAATGTCAATATAGCGTGTATTCAAATTGTTAAGAATATTCATAATAGTCATGATTCAACCATTTTATTTTAAGGAATGTGACTTCTATCTGACTGCATTGAAATATACTGCATGTGAAGTGTTACTGACCGTGCACTAACATTAAAAACGACTGTATAAATATTCGAGAAATAATTTATATGAGATGACGTCATATATAAAGAAACGTATTGATCTTGTATTTTATTTGTTTCATTTTTTTGTTCTTGAGTCTCAAATAATTGTTCTTTAAGCAGTTTACGCCGTACTAAGGGAGAAGAAAGCAATAAAAACACACATAGACAGAAGACACACACACACACACACACACACACACACACACACACACACATTCCATGAGCATATTTAATGTCATAAAAACCCAACCTTGGAAGAATCGTCACGACACCGAAGCAATGTTAAAAAACGTCTCAACCAATGAAATAAAATAGAACACGTTTTCGGCGACCGATTTTCGACCCATATTATAAATAGAGACGTCAATTTTCGAATGTGGGGGGGGGTCGGAATGGTTGTCAACAACACTCATTCAGTCATGACGATCATTTCAAGAATGTTTCAACACAACGCATGCGTAGAAACAAATATTTTATTCCGGATTAAACTGTCACTTGACACTGCACTGCGGATTGCAGTGGCCCTCTGCAGGCACACTCGCACACGATAAAGCTGAATACAAATTGATGCATGCAGGGAAAAGAAAAGAAGCTACGCTGTAGAGATAAAATAAACGGAAATGGGCCGTGCGAGGTTAAATGGGCCACAATCGTGTTGAATTGTCACAATTGCTTCGGGTGAAGAGTTCGGGAGGATAATGAAGTACACGACTAATGAAGTTATACTTTTAGAATAGTTGCCAACTCGGTGAAAGGGCGTTTTATTTTAACCGTAGGGCAAATTGTATATGTTGTATATTACCGCAACGATCGTATCGTAAATCAGTAATGAGTGTCTCAAAACGCGTCATAGTTTTGTTTTAATGCGTAAAGTCTGAAATTGTGAGGTTTTATTAATTGGGCCAAACGACTATCAAAGTCATGTAATTTATTTTGTCATCACGTGTGTATTTATGTGTGTACAGTATATATATATATATATATATATATATATATATATATATATATATATATATATATATATATATATATATATATATATATATATATATATACATCGTTTTTTTCTTTGCATAGTTAGATAAATTGTTTTTAATGGTAGCGAGTTAAAAATCATACTGGCCAAAATATCCTCAAATAAATACAAATCGAATTGAAATCGCCTTGACAGAAATGGCCTGCAGCAAAAATATACACACAAGGGTCTTTTGCAAAGCCAGAAAAACAAACCAGCCTGCTGACATTTTGGTTTGATGACTAAAAGCACACGGGAGGGAAAAAGTGGTGTATGAAAAGCTACAAATTTCATAAGACAAAAGCACGTTAGTATTTCACGTCTTTCCCAACAACATTGCTGTCTTATCGCCGTATTGAAATAATATAAAAAAGACAGACTGTTTAGACATGAAACAAAACAAATATTCGTATACAAATGTCCACACAGTGGGAAAAAAATATTGATTATTGAAAGGAGGTGAAATAATGATTGAAAACGAAGTCACCCCCCCCCCCCCCCATATCCTTATAAAAGCTACAAAAACAAAAAGCTGGTTTGTTTGTACGAATTAAAATAAGAGAAACTCGTGCTGATCGTTACTAAAATCCAGGTTAACGCACAATATGACACCCCCACCCCAATATCGAGTTTCCATGGATGCTCCTTGCTTCCTCACGGATGCAGCTGCCACAAATCACTACACCCCCCCCCCTAAAAAATCACGCCTCGCTCTTCTGCTACAGCGTTTTTAACGACCACACGCACCTTGCAATTGGCGGCCTGCGGTCACGTGACCAATCACGCCTCATTCTTGCTTCCTTTCCGTCCAGCCGCGCGTGTAGAGGCGCTGCCGACTCGACATACGCCCGGTAAAAAAAAATCCACTCGTCTCACCCACCCCCTGCGCTTTATTTTCGCCGATTTTTGTGAAATTCTGCACATTTCTTTCGATGCTTAACCGATTGTTTGACGCGCAGTGACGTCATGTGTAGTACAACTTGCTGCAAAACTGAAAGCATCTCTTCTTTCTTTTAAAGATGCTGACGTGCAACCTAGGTGATGATCACACCAGCAGGTAGGTTGATGTTACAATATATGCATGATACATAGAATGTATTATTATTATTATTAAATATTACGTTCCACTGTTGTTCCTGCTTTATTAATTAATATAATGAGATTTCGGTACGATAAATGTCATGGTATTACAATATAATTTCTAAGGTCTCTGAATCCCTGGATGAGGATGCATTTATTTATATTTACTCTATGTGTATATTTGCCAACCATTAAACAAATCATCGTTTAAAGTATGAATTATCAAACGTGGTGACGTCATGATGATTTCTGATACATGCCGATGGTCGCAATGTGAAAGTGAAATGACGTCATCTTGCGAGGTCGATGTCATAGTTGTAAATTGAAATTCACACGAGATTGTCATAGAATAGCATTTTATTGACTTGAAAATGTTTTTTTTCGTTATGGAGAGGTCTCATTATGTCAGAAGCTGAACGGCGGATTCAAAAAAAAAATTAAACAAACGCTAAATTAAATTAACTTAATATGAAACTACATGGAATGTTTTGGTCGGACATGGGAAAAAATAACGTGCTCCTTTTTTCATTTATTCTTTATGAGGGTCCTATGACTGGGACTCTCTCACACACACTCACAGAGGCACAAAGATGGCAGTATTTTATGTTCTTTCTCCCTTGACAATTGTTCACTTCCTATAGCAGAGGAGGGGGCGGGGTCTTTAAGGTGTGGATGGGGGCGGGGGTGTGGGCGAATGAGAAAGGAGAAACAAAGACAGTATTTCACCGGTGATGGTCACTGGAGCTCAGCTGGCATTGGCAGTATTTACAACCTACTGCAATGCGGCAGAGGAGCCCTTGTGTGCGAGTGCAACAAAAGGGACAAAGAGGTGACAGTGACGCCACGTAAACCTTGAGAATTTACACCAGACAGACAGAAGACAGATGGACGGTTGTGTCGCAATACTGATTGTAGCTTTGCTCTTTTGTGTACATGCGTGCGCGTGCATTCATCTAGGATAACCAAAACGATGACGTGAAACCGAGAAGATGAAGAACAACAGCTGCAAATATGTCACGTAAGAATCTGACGTCTTACTTTTCCCTCGGCAGCTCGTACCATAAATGCAACGTGTGCCAAAAAAACATATGAAACAGGAAAAACCTTGACACAATTTCACCTCAAGTTGTATAACAAAAATTCCAAATCACCTAAAAATTCATTTTGAGTCACAAAATGGCGAATGAGCATCCGGTGAGAAAAAACGAAACTTCTTTTCCTTTCGGCTTTTCCCTTCAAGGGGTCGCCACAGCAAATCAGTGTCCTCCATCTTTAGACAAATGACTAAATCAAGCAAATCCTCTTCACTTTTTTTAGTTCTCAATATCAGCACGCAAAGAAATGATGCATATCCAATCCAATCCTAAAATTATGACGACCTATTTTGAAAATGGGTCTAACCTTTGCAGTGACGTCACTATAATATTCCTTTTGTAAACTGTGAATATTTAAAATTAAATTTAATATAATCATTTTAGAAATTTAATGACTTTAATTGAGTCGCTGTGATCCCAAACATCGATATTTGTTTTGAATGTTTTGTCTAATGATTATTCTGCTTGCAGTTCAGAATATTTTGATGCAATGCAGTTGCGCACCAATTCGCACTAAGATTGCGATAATAAAAAAAAACATACAACTTAATTAAGAAGTTAGTTACGAATATTTAAGTTACCAAATACGTTTTTATTTGCCACCCCTGCCCTTTCACTTCTTCTCCAAATGAGTTTTTTTCATTATCAACAGCACTGCAGAGATTCAGGTAACGCCCATCCCAGCCCCTAGCACTCCCCCCTCAAAGCGTAGTCTGCTGTTGCTACTTTTCTCCACTAGAGGCCAATACAAGACAAATAATAAACTGCGCATGCTGCAGACTACGGCATTTTTCATGTTCTGTTTTCTACTTGAATAATTTGAATGATCTGCAACATTACGTCACGCGTTTGCGCCCTTCACGTCATGTTGTCCAACAGAATGTAAATATACAAAAAAATAGAATAATTCACATTTAAACAACATTTAATTGTCACACTGCAATTTATAATGTTTATACTTAATGTAATATATATTTATTTCCAGTTAACATGAAAGCACCACTATCAGGGTGCGTTCAAATATATGGGAAACTTCAATGTTTCGTGTACAGATGTCCTAAATCAGCAATAATAATAATAATAATAATAATAATAATAATAATAATAATACATGTAATTTGAAAGCGCTTTTCATCACATTCAGACTCTTTATAAGAGGTTAAAATGCAAAGTAAAATGTACACCCGAAGACAACCATGTATACTAATAATAATTGACATCAATGCATCTAAATGAACATATGGAAACAATGTTTGTTTTGTTTTAAAAACACACTGTCAAGTTCAAATGTTAGCTGCGCATTCCAAATGTTGTGAATTAATAATAAAATAACATACATTTTTCGAAAGCATTGCAAGCACGATGCGATTTACACGAACATACCGCCACCAGAGGGCGCTGCAATCCATGGAAAACATTACATTTTGATTACGTTGAACTACACCACAAAACTGAATTACAGTTGGATGTACTTAAATACGAATAATTATGAGGTCAGCATATACTTATATGGGCAAGTTGTATGAGGTTAGCTTGACAGACACCATGCTACATTCATATACTATATTGACCATAAAATTGAGTATAAATCTCATATAACGGCTAATCAGTGCGTCGTAACAAACCACATGGGTACATCGTAACTATAAATTCCAGATTTTTTAGTGCATTCAAGAAAATTCTCGTTTGTTTACTTTGTTTTTTCAGCATTTGGTGACACACGTGTTGTCGGGACGCCACTTCCACTGAGGTGCGTTCAATAATCAGGGAAAATAGCCCTTCTTTCACATTTCCGACGCCATAAATCACCAAGAAGGGTTTAAAAACTGCACGCACACACACACTCGCGCACACACGCACCCCCCCCCTCACACACACACACACACACGCACGCACGCACGCGCGCGCGCGCGCGCACATGTGCCCGTGTTTTCACAGAGCCGACTTTATGGCTTTATTGCTGCCCCTGTAGGGAAATTAAAGTAGGAAACAAATGTTACAACATTCCAGGGGCATCCGGAAAAGTGCAAAAAGAGTCGTTTTAGCTTTGTTTGGACATACATGTCTTTTCGACGCCTGGAGGCACCCCCGTGAACGTACTGAGGTATTGTTCTCATAAGCTATAACATATACAAAAAATAGATAAGAATCGGTTAAAAGGCGAGTTAAATTAATATGTGTATGATGGGTGAATTAAAAAAACTGCAATGCAATGTAAGCAGACTTGAAAATGCACATATGTGTTTATAAAACAACGAGATAGCAACGTTTTTTTCCTGCCGTTGTTTTTCAAAGCGTCACCTTCCAAGGACAATTTACGGGCCAGCGTGGGAGACTTGAAAAAAAGAGAAGGGGAGAGAACACGTGATAGCAATAAAGTGTGTTTTATTGCCGGTGGCGTGACAGGCCCCAAAATATAACTCAGACGGCAGCCGACAGGCCACCACATCGCATCTGCGGCCACACACACCACGAAAAAAACGTCCCAGGTTCGACTATAGGAAGAGAGGACGCCGGAATAAAATCCCGCGCGAGAATAGGACGGCTGCGAGTTTTCATTTTAGACAGCGATGATGTTATGATATATGGATGAGGAGGGGAGGGGGGGTGCAATCGATGGTACCGGTACCCTGCGTTGACCCCAGTGGGAAGAGCGAGGGGGCCTCAAGATCCACCTGTGCGAAAAAAGAGATCTAATTAAGTCACTCGCGCTGCAAAGGGCGATACGCGTGAACGGCCACTCACTGTCTCGGAGGACAAGCCTGGCTGCAGGTGACATTTACTTGGCCGGTAAGGAATCTACAATTATTTATTTACATCGGTCACAAAAAAAGAAATAACAAAAAACGCTTTCATTCATTGTCGACGTTGCATCATCGAAATGAAGTGCATGGGGGGAATTCATTCCCGTTTTTGTATTTATTAAAAACAGAGACGTGTTGATTCGTGTAAAGTTTTACTAATGTTCTCATAAAACACAACTCTGATCAGGAAATGATGACACCGATAAAACGGTAGTTTTGCATTCATTTTTTACTTAGACACTAATAATATTTGCATTTTGAATTGCGAGTAGAATAAGAATAATGTAATTGTATATTGAGATGTATTTATAGATCACAAAATGTGGCAAACTGACCCTTTTGCACGCGTCTTTTTAACCGGGGCTGAATTTTAAAATATACATTTTATTTTCTTATCATTTGTCGATGCCTAAAATTCTATTTAATGTGATTTTACGATCATTTAACACTTAAAGCCTCCCTGCGTCAATCAATCGATGCATGTATTTTATAATATGTGCCTTTTAGAGGTGCAGAAAACGCACGATATCGTGCACAATATATTTGAGCTTCTACCTATTAAAATAAATATACAATTACGATTGCACGTATTTGTAATTTTTTATTTGAAAAACATATTCATTTCAAAATGAATACAAGGACGTCACGTGGTTACTGCAAAAGAAATACTACGAAAAATGCACTTTAGTCGTATTTCTTTAAAGAGGTACATTCTCCATTTTTAAGGGGGGGGGCTTAAACTATTTTACACAGTGCATTTTAACTGCTTAATTCAAATAAATGTCCCAAAAGATCCTGTTGTTTTCATCCGGGGGATGTTTTTGTGGAAGTGTGACACGTTGAGGCATCAGCCTCCTTGTTTTTTCACATGCGCTTGCATGTGTTGCCTGCTAGTATATCATCTTCAAATGAAAGAACAAGGCCGTGTATATGCACCATGTCTCAGCGCGCCGTCAGGGTGGGAATTAAACGCCATAAAAATGTAAACACATCAATAGTTTTTTGGGGGGATGTTTTATTGCAGCTTTAGGTTTTTATGTGGTTGCTACTATTGTAGGGATTAATCACGGGCGATACTCATGGCATGATTTTTTTCTAAGGGTGAAAAGTGAACGTTGAAAGCATGCTAAACAGGTCTACTTTTGCGGCAGATGAGCTTGGAATGGGAATTTAGGGGCTACTGGTCATACTCCCCGAGACGGTGCCGCTGCAGGAGGGGTCGCGCAAGTTAATGTCTAAACCGGCTCAAACGCCGCTCGCAGCCCGGCTTTGACCCGGCTGCAGGCCCGGGGGCGGAGGGGTGAGCCGGCGGTCAGCCTGTCTAAGATGAAAAAGTGAAACGACCTGAGAGAAAGAAAAGCCACCATTTGAATGGCTTTTTTAGGAGGGGGTCACAGGGGGACTACATATGTGCACGCTGCTGGCTGAGAGATCTGAATCATGAATTGTAGAAATGGATGGTAAATTGTATAAAAATGCAGAAGTAGTGAAACTGTTTATATATATATATATATATATATATATATATATATATATATATATATATATATATATATATATATATATATATATATATATATATATATATATTGAAATGCACAAATGAGCAGCTAAATGCACTTTGTGTGTTGGATGACGCAAAGGTTCTTTCAACTGTCTCACAAAGCAATATAATGCTCAAAAAGGTAACAATGGCCTATAGGACTACTGAACTCTGCGTGGTCACCCCAGAATCCATGAGGAGCACACCCCCCCTCAACCTCACCCAGCCCCTGTCCTGTCCAGCTAGCACAGGACTAATGGTTGGTCCGGTGAAGCCGCGGTCAACGCTTGTGAGTGACCCTGCGGCGACCTGCTCGGCAGCTAGGCTACATTCTCCCTGCACAAGAATGCTCGCTTTGGAGCTCCCGTTGTTGTTGTTGTTGTTGTTTTTGTTGTTGTCTCCTATGAAGAAAACGAGGGGTGGGGGTGGGGGGCGGCGCAAAGTTCACAGCTATTGAGTCAAAAAGTGTTCGCAGTTGACAACTATCCCCTTCAAAAGTCATTTAAACTAGACGCCTGAAAGCAACGTTTTTAAAAAATGAAGATGCAGATTAATAGCCCAATGCTGAATGCATTTGGGGTGGCGGAGGTGTCATTATTCAAACATTCCATTAAGACCCTTTGGTCAATTTGCATTGGTTTTGTTTTGGGTGGCAGTCCTCTGAAAAAAACGTTACTTTATTTCACAAATTCAGGGTAAAACGGAATATGCCTTGATGGGTTGCAAAATGTGCAAAATCAGGGTTAATGTCAAAAAAGCAGGAGACATGTAGCATAAAAGCATATGAGAAGAATGGTAAAGATGAGTAAAAACACAAAGTAAGCAGACTGCACAGAAAAGCAGCAAAAATAGTTAAGTGATTTAAAGTGAAAAAAAAACAAGTCTCGACTGACTGAAATTAAATTTTATGAGGGTATACCGGATGTTATTATTTGGCAGATTAAAATTATGAGAGCCTATTCATTAAGAAAAACGTGCCATAGATAAAATAACTTATTGTGTCAAGGATAATAAAGACATGGGAAAGAATATTGGAGTTTTACTTTGTCCTTTTGTAGCCGCTTTCCTTGAAGGAGGCATGGGGGATGTGGTGTGAATAAGGCTCCAATATAATCAATGCAAACTGTATAAACTAACAATGTGGATCTTTTTGGAGTGGTATAGCATTTGCCCAAAAAGGTACAAAACACTATCAAACAAACAAACAAACAAACAAACAAACAAACAAACAAACAAACAAACAAACAAACAAATAAATAAATAAATAAATAAATAAATAAATAAATAAATAAACCCAAGGACGGATTTTTTTTTTTTCTCCAAGCCTCAGCGTTTCTTGTCTCTCACTTTAGATCAAGTGACTACTTTTGGCATGTGAAGATGAATAAAAGCAATGTGGGTTTGGGCTGGTTCAGGGTTGTCAAAGTCATTTTTGCATTGTAGTTATGGGTTCCTCTCGAGGGCCGTTATGTGTTTTACATCCCAAAAAATTTGGTGAGGCTTTTAGCAAGCATCACGGAATTTCACCAGTTTGTTTACCTTTCGCGGGCCAAAAAGTTTATGTGGCGGGCCAGATATGGGCCCCGGGCCTTGACTTTGACACCTGTGGGATAGTTGGTCTTGGACCCTGGAAATGTTAAAAATGTAGAAAAAAAGCCCAAAAGGGACATCTCTCAAATATTTAATGTTGCAATTTAACGCAAGTGTGAGCGGTTGTTGAACAAAATTTATAAAGTGACATCACTCCCTACTGGTCTGGAATGTACATTACACCCTCTACCTTATCTTAATCCGATTTTGTGAGTGCATGTGAGTAACCCTCTTAACCTTTTGAAGCACGAATAATGATAACCTGGACCCTGATAACATGATACACTGTCCACAGTCATCACCGCTGTCCCTGAAAGGGTTATTAATAAGGTTGCTGCATGAATTTCATTTTTTAATCTAAAACATGAGGGAAGCATTCTTGATGCTCTGTGGATGGAAAAAAACACCCTCAAAAGATTTGGAGTTAAACATTTGCTATTGGTTACTGACTCAGTCTTGGAGTGCAGGTAGTGTGGAATCAGTTCCCATTGAGTGACAGTATGAACATTTTTCTGCCTCCAGACACGCCCTGCAAATGACTGACAACCACGTCATCCACCTTCTGCCCAAAGTCAGGTGGGACTGGCTGTCGATTTTCCAGTAATTACTTTTGCTCTGATGCTCTGGAAATTAAATTGTGACCAAAAGACCCCTTCCCAACACTGGATCGGTATGCTGTAACCAATGCGTTGCTGAGGATGAAATCGATGAGTTACTGGCATATTAAAGCAACAATCTCATGCACGCATGACATACGTAGAAAAGAGTGGCATCAAGACAGTTTTTTTTTTCCATCCGCCACGAAAGAGGAAACGGCAGTGTGAAAGTCATCAGCAGGAGCGTGCATGCTTCGCCTATAAATACCCTGTAGAACCGAATGTGTGTGGACTTTGCTTGGTCACAGATTGGGTTCTAGGGGAGTCTATGGGCGGCGACTAACCATCAATCACGCGTGCAAGGGAAACCTGAAGAGCTTCACAAGAGCTTCACAAGTGCTTCTTTGTGTTCTCGGTTTGGGTGGTTTTGCATTCTGCTCAGTGAGAAAATCCAACGACACCATAAATTGTCAAGTCGAAGCTTTCACTCGTCACTTCACCAATGAGTAGAACACATCAAGAAAGTGAATAATCAGTTCTCGGGAGCGTAAGATTCATTGAGGTTCCTTTATGCTCTAATGTTGAGAGAGGTGTTCACACGAAGCAAACGTTGCCCGAACGGAAAATGTAAATTCCCGCCTTTTCACATCTTAACCTTTGTGCCGGATAGCTCAACTATTCCGAATGATTGCTTTTTCTACAACACCCATAGATACTACAAGTTGAGTCCTAAACTGTAATATTTGAGTTGCCATTCGCAACATTGCTTCTTCAAACGTTGTTGTTTGGAAATCATTCCCCGCTATTCATTGAAAACAATGATTGACTGTTTCGGTGCTCAAACATCATCCGGTTGTAAATTTGCATCAAGGAAATACAGATGCTCCCCAACGTACGAACGAGATACATTCCGAACGGTCGTTCGTAAGGTGAATATGTTCGGAAGTTGCTTCAGTGCTATATTTTGATGAAATGTATGTTTAAGGCGTATATACGAACGTTTAAGGCTTGTATAAGTAACTTGTATTGGTTTGTACTGAAAAATAAACAATTAATAAAACATATGCTCTATAGAGATATGTACATTGGATTGGATTGGATTGGATTTGCCTTTATTAGTCTCACAGTGGAGAAATTTACATTTCATTTACGTGTACAGCTGGAGAGAGTACTACATATGTTACTACAAAAAATATTTGTATGTACTGAAGGAAATAGAGCCTGTACTATTTTAACCTAATAGTACCATTGTTCGTAACTCGAATGTTCGTAAGTAGCGGAGCGTCTGTATCCCGACGTCAATGGAGAAGTCCTATGTCCACATTAGTAGTACAAGATACAAACTTCATAATTTTGTTTGTAACTTGGGCGGTCATAAATCAAAGTAATATTTTACATTGAAATTAATGGAAATGCAATTAATACGTTCAAGCAACGCCATTTTTTACCAGTGTATGACAAAAACAAATACATAGAATGCAATATCTTATTATTATTAACTCATTCACTGACATTCACGAATTTATTTGGGAATTAAAAATATGACATAGACCGCCATTCCCAAATTTGTTCGGGTTTTGTTTTTTCTTGTTTGGGTGCCGATAAAGCGCTGGCATCACCTCTGCCAATGTTTTTCCCTTCTACAAGGGGCAGCATTTTCCTTGTTTCCATGTTAGCACTTTGTTACAGTTTTGGATATCGTTAAAGCTCTGCAATAAACCAATATGGATGTATTGCATTGTGTCGCATTGTATTTTGACAGCCGCCCTCATTTCAAGCTCATATAACTCGAGGCCCATATAATTTAGGAATCAACTTTTTTTTTCTGATGAAAGGAGATAGTCTAAAGTTTCTTACACTGCAGTGAATGTAGTCCCAAAACTCAATATTGTGTGGGTCCTGGAATTCGAGTGACAATGACAAAAACCCTGGCACTGGAGTGGACACATTTTTGCACATGTATCTGGCAGTGAATGAGTTAAAGGACAACCGACGTCTCCGGACAAGTTGTGTCCATAATTTGTAAAATGGCTTCAAATGACTTCTACTGAGCGTATTTTACAAAGATTCCACCACATATAGTTATGTTTTACGTTTTATTATTATTTTAGTATTATTTATTTAATATTCCGGAAGTCTCGTTTTTGAGTTGTTGACGAGTCCTCACGTTACGTCACTGAAGGAATGCCGCTGACCGAAAAAAGGACACATTGTAGCAGTCCTTCCGTCACGTCGATGCATTTTGCTGTACTTGTTTGGTCTGAAAAAGAAGCAGAAGAGGACGACAAAGCTCTGTGTAAGGAATTAATCAGCCTGTGGGGATGGGCTGATTAATTCCTTACACTGAGCTTTTTCTGCCTCTTTTCTGGGATGCTACATTGAAGTCCAGATGCCTCAAAATGACACGGAAGGACTTCTTTAATCGATTGCAAACATGTATGCTTTCCTCTTCAGAACTATTTGAATCATATTCATAACTGGATTAGTAACAAGAAAGCATATTCTCCTAATCTGAAGCCATTGTTTTCATTCTCCAGCAAGGCAAGACGTCTTGGGGTGACACCGCGAACAAGGGGGCGGGACCTTCTGAAACTGGCCACTTCCGGGTTCATTTTTTGTTGTTGCAGATTTTGGACAATTTAAGTCATTTTTATTGGTATTTTGCATTTGAATAAAATATCATACTGTGTGTTTTGGGTATTTTAGATGCTTTAAAATGTTTTTCTGATGTCAGTTAGGAAACAAAAAAGGGATGTCGGTTGTCCTTTAAGCATTGACGTTACCAGGGCTCGTAACTGAAAAGTCTTCTATAATAACAGGGAAAAACGGATTTTAGCTGCAGCGTCATTGCCTCCACATCAGATTACTTCGAACGTTATTGATCACTATATGGTACGGTTGTTTTTCTTCGTGGTTGTTTGTTGTTCACATTTGAGGAAAATGTTTATTCAGACTCGCTCGTTCTGGCGAATTGATGACATTCCAACACGATGGATGCATGGACCTATGAAGGTCCTTTTTACTGCAAGCACAAACGAGCCTTTTGTATCATTGACTCGACCAGCTGTACAGCAAAAAACACTTGGGGAATATTTCACATAAATGATGACAAACCGGTCTAAGTAATTGATTACATACTTCACTAAAATGCTGTAATTTGCATTCCAGGCCTGTAGTTGGCGATGTCACTTTTTAAAGAAACATGACAGGGATTCGCATCAACTATTGTCCACACTATTTTCTTTTAAACATAAAAGTTATTGTTGAATAACAAATGTGAATCAGTTTACTTGTTGACTCCAAAAGGTGAAATGAAAATTAAAATTGTCATTCCCATTTAAACATTGAGATATATATATATATATATATATATATATATATATATATATATATATATATATATATATATATATATATATATATATATATATATATATATATATACTGTGTATAACACACAGTATGTATATGTATAGATAATTGACTCCTTAATGTTTGTTTTTTTGCCTCTTGCCATTGGGGCATCACTTTTACACCTCATTAACCCTTTGGATGCATGCCTGTAGTTGGATGCATGCCTGTAGTTGAAATATACCTCATTATCTGAAATTAAATGCATTAATTAGATAAGAAAACCGAGTGACACTTTTCACCCTAATAAAACAATCAAGTGTGAGTTAAACAAGCCAATGTTTGCCTCTTTGAGGTTATTGCTCGGATTCATTAGAATCTGGAAAGCAGATTAAACAGATTTGCTTTGAGGTTCACTTGCATTGCATGGGTCAGATGAAATAAAGTCTCCACTTGAGCCAAAAGCAAGACAAAACAATGCGGTGCCTTAAGGGGGGGGGGGGCATATGCACGGATGAATGCTTATTAGGGGCTGCTTGGAACGGACTATCATTTATTTATCTTCGTGTGAGGGATTTTGCGATTTCGGGGGGTTTCTATGCAAGCAACATCATTTTTAAACCTTTGCACATTTTTTTGCGGCATCATTTTTCCAATCCAATTTTCATTGAGAGACAGCGATGACGGTGTGGTGAACGGGACACCTAAAGCTGACCCCGACCCGCAACAAAGCCAACTACTAGTCACTGTCTGGGGCCTTTTTGTCTCATTCTTGTGAGCGTGCCCTTTGCGGAACGGTCACGTTTTGTTGTGCGCCCTTTGACTTGCTGCCACAAGGCCAAATATGGCCCCCGCGTACCCTCAATATGGGCCCGATTAATTTTTCAGGTCGAGGTCCCATCTGTGGGGGTCGATTCCGTTCGTCGGTGAAAAAGTCATAAATCTACTACATGGGTTCAATATAGAAAGAAGGGGGGAGGGGGCGGTAGTCGAATGGATGGCCTTATATAGATAAGATAAATAATGACGCGGCAGTAGCAATGCACGAGCATCCAATTCTCCAATTTTGCGCAGCCAGCAAATCTTCATTAGGTCAATTGGGGACGATTAAAAAAACGTTTATATTTCGGGACAGCCGCAAAAAAAGCAAGAGCCCCTATTGGCTGGGTTGCCGGGTCACATGGTCCTCACGGCCGTCCATCTATTTGACAACCGCAGGGTGGCTTAATGCCAGAGGGGGAAAAAGGGGGATATTGGGCGAAGGGGTAGAGGGAGAGAGGGAGAGAGAGAGGAAAAAGAAAAATTAGTATTCTCCTACCAACCTCGCTATAAATCAATCATGGAGTCGTACGCGGTGAGCTGCAAATACGCCGAGCCGCACTTCCCGCCTTGCGAAGAAGATTACGGTCATTTTACTGACCAGGGGGGCTATTACAACAGCCCCCCAGATTGTGGCACGTACGGCGGTGGGCGCTACCAGTCCGCAGTCGCAGCCCCTCCGCCTGAGCCCGGCTACGCGCCGCAACCAACCGCCTATGAACAATCCTTGCAGGCGCAGCAGCATCCGCGGGAGGATGCCGAGCGGCTGCCCCAGCAAGGTGCGCCCTTCCCCGGCTACACCGAGCACGACGACGCCGCAGGCAAGGAAGGCGGCTTCCCGGAGATGTGGATGACGTGTGCGAGTAAGCCCAATCAGGTGCAAAAGAGAATCGTTGCCGGAGGGGGTCACCAAGGCAAAGACAAGCCGCCCATCGTGGTGTACCCCTGGATGAAGAAGGTGCACATCGCCCACGGTGAGGAACACGCCTCCGTTCTCATCTACCGGTTCCCTTTTTTTCTGACACCCCATGGATGTCATTTGCGTTATTATTGTATTTCTCCCACTTGCCCCCCAGCAACTCATCTAACACTACAACCCCCCTCCCAACACACACAGACACACACACATTTGTTCTTGTGTTTTGTCCATTTGGGAGCACCATTTCTTGTGGTGAGTTATTTACGATCACAGTGAGAGTTAGGCAGAATTACAGCCGCTATAAACTTTTATAGCTCTGCCGCAGCTTGTGCGCGCGCACATGTGTATGTGTGTTATGTGAGTGTGCGTGTGCGTGTGCGCATGACCTGACAGAGCGATGCGCGTTAATAGCCCAGAATGAGTTTTTAACCAATTTGGTGGTCAACCGCAAACGGACAGGCAAACATACACTTTGAAAATACAATTAATAGGAAGAGTATAACTGCAATAAAAAAAAACTGATCAACTATACTGAGATGAATGAGTGCATAGTGGAAATAGATTCAGCTACACAGTCCTAAAACTGAATAAAAATGGCATAAAATGTATACCATTTAATAGAATTATTCGAATAGCAAGGTTGAATAAAATTGGCATAAAATATACACCATTTATTAAAATTATGAAATGACAAAAATAGGTGACAGCAAATTCTAGCTTAGATGCACTCGAAATTTGAATACAACTATTTGTAAAAAATTGAAAGTATTTTGATATATAAATATAGGCAAAGCAGATCTACACGATACATTTACACACCATCCACTAGACATGTCTGTATAGAAAATCGCACAGAAGAAATAACAGAAAATAATAAACATCAGTGTTACACTATACCAAAAAAATAGGGTCAATGTGCGGACCGCAAACACCCACAAAAGATGACATCTAAAATGGTGCACTTTTATCTGATTTAGACCAATTATATCAAACTATATCTAACAGGAGAGATTAGGGCCACTACTAACAGACAATGCATGCGATTCCGTAGTTGGTTGTGGGATAGCTACGAACACGTTAATCATGAAAATGTATTTCTTTCATTGATAAAAATAAGCAATTTCAATTTTGCACAATATCGCAAAAACAGTGACAGTGCAGTTTTCAGCACTTCCGTGTTTATTGTGCTTATAGCGAATGCGCCTATGCTTTTACGAAGCCATTTAGCAAAAAAAAAAAAAAACTTTTGTTGGTATCAAAAAGCGCCACTTACATTGACACCCATTGACAGAATTTACTTTTATCATAAATGTAAATGTATACCCACCGTTATTTTTTTATAGTTCCTCGTATTGCACATGAACACACCATTGCCCAATCGGCATTCCCTGTGATTTAATAGCAACCAACGTCACGTCATGACGTCACACCATCATTTCCTGTCTTTCGTCCTACAGTGAACCCGAACCACCCGGGCCCGGAACCCAAACGTCTGCGAACAGCCTACACTCGTCAGCAGGTGCTGGAATTGGAGAAAGAGTTCCATTTCAGCCGCTACCTGACTCGCCGCCGCCGCGTGGAAGTGGCGCATTCGCTTTGTCTGTCCGAGCGTCAGGTTAAAGTGTGGTTCCAGAACCGCCGCATGCGCTGGAAGAAGGACAACAAGCTACCTAACACCAAGGGGCGAAGCAAGGCCAAGAAAAGCGCCGAGAAGGTGACCCTCCCGGTGTGAGACTGGGTGGCCGGAGTGAGGCGGACGGGGGCTTTTGGACGCCACAAAAAGACCCAAGTGACGATCCAGGCCCACATTCCTCAAGCATTTAACCTTTTATATACATACAGACTAGCATTGTCGTCATTTTTGTTCGAGTTCTGGATCTCCTAGAAACATTCATGGTTTGATTTGGAGAGAACAGGGTGTTATTTTCCTTATATTATTATTATTATCATCATTATTATTATTATTTCTACAGGGTAAAAAATATACAGGGTTGTATAAATGTGAGTATTACTTGTATGCACATGACCAAAATATTTTGGAGGGACAAACACAAAGATGACACAGACGACAAATGGGCTCGTACTGTTATTTGCCAAAGCGTGCAGGCGCACACGCACTCGCACACACACTCATACACAACCACACGCACACAAACACAGACACACGCACACACACACACACACACACACACACACACACACACACACACACACACACACACACACACACACACACACACACACACACACACACACACACACACACACACACACACACACACGCAACTGAGCTCCAAAAGTTGTTTGCATATTTGTCTCAGGGTTTCCTTACAGGGTTTAAAGTCCATCCAGCACCAACATAAAAAGAATAATATTGTGTCCCCCCCCCATTCTTTTAAATTTCAGTTTAATATGCTAATTTGCTTCTTCAGTACTTATTATTTTTTATGATGTGTATGTTGATAACATATTTTATTATTGGTAACAGCAACGGTGTCGTTTTGTATGTGAAAAAAAGGGTACAGCAAAAATATCATCAGTGTACGACTTTTATACGTGGAAAACCATTTTGATAAATAAAAAAAATCTTGGTTTAATAAATAAACACTTGAGATTGTTGTATTGTCTCTAGTTTTCTAGCACACAAGCACACATGTTAAAATAAGGGCGAAGACACATAAGTCAATTATGTGAGATGAAATTGTATAAAATAAAGGAAATAAAGAAATACATTCATCAGCAATAAGATTTAACCAAAGTCTGTATCTGGTCTGAATACAATAGATTTTTTTAAATGGATTATATGGAAGGGAAAGAGTAACATAAATACATATGCAATATATGGGTCTTAAATGCAATACATGTATTGTTCTTGTCCAAACGCTGCACATCAAGTTGTGGTTTCAAGAAATAATGAACTAACACATTTAAACAAAGAAATAAATGAGATTAGAGTCTGCGTAGGTGCTTAAACGTGACAAACGTAATATTTCAAGTGCAAAAAAAAAGGAGATAAAGATGTGAGCGTTGCATGGAAATTACTTCTCGGGCTAAGTTTAAGACTACGTTTTTTTTTTAAAATAAAGTATAAATTATGAAAACTTTCCAAATAAACATATTAGGTCAGTAAAAAAAGCTAAATATATTTCGCAATTCTCAGTCAATCATCAATAAAATGAAATAAAGTCGCTGACTGGGTGCATTTTTGCCCATATTTGTTGTGGAAGAGCAGAAAAATCCAATGTGGGTTACTTCTGGAGGCGTTTGGTGGGAAATGAGTTTCTTTAATTGGAGGCTTCCGTTGGAGACAAATGGGCAGGAAAAACCACATGAGATTCATCAAAAACTACCATGCGCAGCTGACTGACTAAGAACATTTGCTACAGATGGATCCAAAATGTGACTTTAAGGTAAACAATCTGGGAACTTCCACACGGATCCAACTACCTCAATGGAGTTCGGTAATCGCAAGTCGACGTCACATACACAATGCATCATCATCCACACGTTAAAAACCGAGCACGTAATGTAAAGGGTACCTTTCTAGTTGTTTTTTTTTTTCAGTCTCAATGGAACGCTCCGCCCTTTGCGCCGATCTCGCTATTGGAGCAGGGTCGCCACCCCGTGGTTAATTCGTGCATTGCACCCTCAAAGGAAAACATCAGTCAGTGTACGTCATTGTCAAGCAAAATTGTACATTAGCTGAAGTATACCCCCATAAAACAAAACTGTTAAGTCTTAATCGTGATATATAAATACAATACGCCACAGGAATTTGTTTTTTTACAACTACGTCAACCAACCTTTAGTCACCTGCCTCTGCCTGTTTCTGAAAATGTTTCAGTACTGTATGACCCATGATCCTATGCAAAAGAAGCACTTTGACACGGCATGTCGAAAACAAATTGTAAGCAATGCTGCAGTGGCAGAACTTATTAGTCTCAGCAATAACCCTTAGCTTCTGATAATAATGTTTTAATAAGACGGTTGAGCTTCTTATGGTTCATTTTCATGAATACAAATCACCCAGCCAAGCTGCCGAGACAAACTTTAAAGAGTAAATCAACGCAATTTACATTTTAAGCCTCTAAGCGGAACCTAAATTCGCGTTAAACGTTGCCCGCCGGACTGAAAATTTGACTGACTCCAAGCTTTGCCCTCAAGCTCCCTTGAAACAGAGCCGACCTCGGCTTTGCAATAATACTTTGTTATAAATAGAATAGTTAAAGGGCGCGATTATAAACAAGTATGTCTCTTGCAGCGGACGCCTTTGTGTCACAAATGGCAGGTAAAATGTTGCATCTTTTGGCGTCAGTACGTCATGACTTTAGCGAGGCAGCGGGTTCGCTAAGGATTTTTCCTGCATAGATAGCAAAGCATAATTAAAATATTAAAACATAAGCATAATAATGTTTTGATGTAACACCAAAAGTAACTGAGTCTTTAGCTTCAATGTATGATACACATGCACGCTCTGTTATGCAATGCTAATGAAACATTTACGCCATTAGCAAGGTCCAGATTTAAAAGTAAACATTTTTCTCGCGCAACAGGTGTAGGGTTTGACTTAAACGCCCTTAAACGAATTTACCAGTAGAACATTCTCCACCAAAAATACCAGTTTCGGATGACGTTTTCAAACGCTACTACAATTGAAATCGGCACGTAATAGTCCTACCTGGGTTCGTGCTGTTGCCCCCTGTTTTGGAATCTTTTTTGGCCTTGGCATTACTCCACTTTGTCCACCTACAAACACGTCCGGGCCGCCATTTTGCGTGGACGTGGCTACTAACTTCCGACCCGAGCAAACTCCACCTCTTAAAAATATACATTGTGGTTTAAAACAATGTCCCAATAGATTCTGAATGCCGTGCATGAAAAGTATGAGGATGTAAATTCACCGGGTATACTTGCAAATAATAACGAAGAGCTGGATGACAAGTTATATCACAATAAAGTAACGTTTGTGCAGCAAAAAAGAGATAACTTAAACAATCTTTATACATATTTTGTTATTTAGCCATTAAAATGTGAATCTCTTGTGACTTGAACAGCTGCTGAGCCTTGGCCGGAGAGTGCAACCTTGTACCAGCCACTTAAGGGTGAGGATCCCGCCCCCACCCCCTTCGGATCATATCATATTTAAACATATTCACAGAGAGCATCCCTGTATTCCAGTATTTTGAAAACAGGATCAAAATAACAATAATTATATACATACATACATATTTGATTTGTGCAGAGGATCAGATATTGCTGTCAGAATGCGCCTCATCCCTGGCTGTGCAGGTAACATCCTTTTTGTGGGGCTGTGTATTGGATGTATGGAGATTGGGCACCCAAATGATTTGTCCTTTGAGCGTGTTTTGCTTCCTGTGCAGGCCTATCTGCGGATGTGTGGTTTGCCCGTGCAGGTGGTCTGCAAAGCCAATGCAGAGTCCATGTCGCCTTCCGGTGAGTTCATGAACAAGTGCAGTGTTGTTAATGTTGTATGTTTGAGTGGCAAATGTTCTCTAAACTGCTTTTACGGAACTTTCTGCAGGCAAGATTCCCTTCATTCATGTGGGAAACCAGGTGGTGTCGGAACTGGGTTCAATAGTGCAGTTTACCAAAGCCAAGGTAATAATAATAATAATAATAATAATAATAACAATAATACATTACATTTTAAGCGCCTTTCAAAGCTCTCAAGGACACTTTACAGTCACAGACAAGCATAGGTACTATAATAAATAAAATACTATCAAAAATAGAATGCAATAAATAAAATACAATTATAAATAGAAACGAGAGAGAACTACACAGAAAATGCCATTTTAAATAGGTGGGTTTTGAGATGGGACTTGAAGGTGGGAAGAGAATCGATGTTACGAATGTTGGGAGGAAGTGAGTTCCAAAGTTTGGGGGCAGAGCAGCTGAAGGCTCTGTCACCCATCGTGCTGAGACGGACGGGCAGGGGGGGCACACAGAGGCTGAGGGAGGAAGAGGATCTGAGGGAACGAGAGGGAATAGAAATTTGAAGAAGGTCAGATAGGTATGGGGGGACAAGGTTATGGATAGCTAGATAAGTGAATGAATATTGCACCTAGACATGAGTTGACCCTCAAACCAAGTTGCCTTAAAACATTTTTTGCACAGAAACGTTTTTAAGTCCCATTTTGAAATGAAAAGTCAACTGTAAAAAAATACTTCAGTTAACAAAAAGTCCTCAAAGCAATAAAATGTAGAGAGAGCTCTGTCTTAGCTAGATCTGATCATGAGTTATATTTCATTTTCAAATTGGATTCATTTGATGATTCTTCTCGTCACGCCAGGGTCACTCGCTGAGCGACGGCTTGGATGACATTCAGAGGGCCGAAATGAAAGCGTACATGGAGCTGGTTAACAACATGCTGTTGACGGCTGAGGTATTTTACACACATCTATCTCGAGGGACAGAGTCGGGCACACTCCAGGATTTTTCCTGGCTTAAATTGGGGCCATCTGCATGCATGTTTGTGCCTCAGTCACCTCAAGCTTTTCCTGTGATTATCTTGTCTTTTCCAGCTGTACATCCAGTGGTGTGACGACGGCACAGCTGCTGAGGTGAGTCCTCTCATTTAATCAAGCATCTTCAAAGTCACGTCTCTGACACGTCTCTGTGGGGTTTAGATCACTCGCCCCAGGTACAGCAGCCCCTACTCGTGGCCCCTCAGTACTATCCTGGCCTACCAGAAGCAGTGGGAGGTGCGGCGGAAGATGAATGCCATCGGCTGGGGAGGGAAAAACATGGAGCAGGTTAGCAATTATTATTGTGGGAGTTCATTTAAGATATTGAGCCGAGTGGCCAATCCCTCTTCCTTTTTGCCTTTCAGGTTTATGAGGATGTGAGTCAGTGTTGTCAGGCTCTCTCGCAGCGCCTCGGAACGCAGCCTTTCTTCTTCAATAAACAGTATGTATGAGATGCTGTTTTGTGTAGAAAAAATTGAGCGCCTAGTGGCAGTTTACTTTTCACAAATGTACCTATTTGTGTGTTTTTTTTACTTTGGAACATGACCTCACGTACTTGTGGTTCAAACCACACTTGTTCAATGCACTTGTTAGTTATTCAAACGTGTTATTACTTACAATAGACTAGCTGCTACTTTATTAGATCAATACAAATATGAAATGAAAATTGCATAAACCGATTTTAAGGTCAACATTGAAATGAACAAAAGAAATATGAAACATTACATTCATGTCTACTTTGCCTACCTCTTTCCTCAGAGCTGGGTTTTTTTTTTTTTTTTTTTTTTTTTTTTTTGGGGGGGGGGGGGGGCATTTTTAGTGTTAATAGTACTACTGTGTGTATATAAAGACCCTTCCCATCTCTTTTTCCAATACAATATCTTTACATATGACAAGGGGGATAAAGTAAACATATGAAATTGAATTTTCGCACCCCTTTGTGGCAGAAGGCTGTAATTACTCAGATTTCTATTTATAATAATACATTTCATTTATAAGCGCCTTTCAAAAGGTCCGAATTTCAATGTACTGTATGGTCTCTGTACTCAATTCCCACCAATTGCCTATTAATACATTTCCCCCCATGTGACCAATATGAATGTTCTTAAACTGGTGGAATACACGAAACAAGCTCAGTGCCCAAATTGTTTTGGAACAATTTGTGTATTTCCGCAGGCCGACTGAGCTGGACGCGCTGGTGTTTGGCCACTTGTTCACCATCCTAACCACCCGGCTGACCAGCACCGAGCTAGCCGAGCGCGTGCGGGGCTACGGAAACCTGCTGTCTTTCTGTAGGCGCATTGAGCAGACCTACTTTGAGGAAGACAGGACCTCCTGAAGCTTCCTACTCTGCCCCCCACGCCATCGACGTACCAAACCAAACTATCAGATATTTATTTGTACCTAACTAGAACCTGGAAAACTGATCATTCACATACCTTTCTCGCTGATGCTTCTACTTCTCCTTGGACATTCAGAACAACACATGCTGGTCCCTCAAGGATTCCAAATAATGTATTTATTATTATTATTATTATTATTATTATTATTATTATTACTACCACTACTATTTGTAGCCGTAGTAGCTCTTGTTGTTTTTCCAATATTCCAAAGTCACGTGTCTCCTCCTTACTTTGGAAAAGAAAAACATAGCATGAATATGCTGATGAAGAGTATCATGTTTTCTTTTTGCGAATGTAAGGTGCCTGTGAAATATAATGGATTGTATTGAAGGACAGCTACGCTTTTTTTATTTTTAGCCTTTCACACTAACTTGTCTGCAGAAAAGGACGGTTACATTTATTCGTCATTTAAAAAACTCATACAATATATAAAAAGAAAGATACAATTTGTTTTAAAGTTGCAATTTTTTGTCTGACTGATATCACCTAGTTCTGAGGGGGTGGTCCTATTTTAGGGAAGTGTGCAATACACGTCGGGACCAGTGGCAAGTTTGTATTTTGTTATCTGTTGAAAGGGTGTTTTGAGTAAGCATGAGGACTGATTGGGCAGCCCCAAAAAAGGGGAAATGCCTGGGTAGATGCATTAAATGCTTGGTGATCTTTTTATGGAACACATGCAGTGGTGACAGAAACTTAATTTTCCTTACAAACAATTAAACATGAATCAATGCATCTCTGCTTACCTTTTCAGCTTTGACGTGATTGTGTTTAACATGGCGTAGTCAGGACTTGGCTTGAAAAAAACTTTGGAGCCTCCCCCAGCCGAAGAGTGGAAATCATAGGCAGAGAAACTGGGGGGGTGGAATTGGGTAAATTATCTAAATTCTATCATCATAAATTATGAATGTCTTGCTCAAAGACATTGTGTGAACCTGAGACCGTGTGTGTGTATTACCTTTCCATGCCCTCGGTTATTCTGTCTGTGTTTCTGTCTTTCCTGCTTCCTCTCAGGTTGGGCTCCTGACCTTTGAACTTCCCAGTGCCGAAGTAGCCTGAGTGATGACCTCGTTGGGTTCAGAGGGTCATCGGCAAGGCAGCAGATGCACAGAAGAGCAGGAAGAAAAATAAACAGACGCAGAAAAGAAAATGAACTTGTCATTGATGACCTTGCATTTTGGAAGCTTCCGCTTTGTTAAAATGTTGACTTATTGTTGCTTGAACAAAAACGGCTTCTACGTGCGCTTTGTGGCTACCTGAAAACATCATCCATTTTATGCAGCTGCAAAGTTTTGTTATTTTATTCATCCACTTTTAATGCCATACTGGATATTTGATTGGACATGATTTTGAAAAGCTCAACTCTCGATAACAGGTCCCACAGATAACCAAACCATTTTTCACCTCACAGGGAACTAAAAGCTATTTTATTTGTTGTGGCCTTTGCATTGCAATACAATACAATACGATACGATGCAATTGCAATATAATACAATACAAATTGATTCATATAGCTCTTTAACAACAGCTGAAGCTGTAACAACTTGATGAATGGCGTGGCCAAAAATGCTGAAAAACAATCCACATCCAGTCCACATGACGCACAACAACACAAAGTGACAAAAGAAAACACAAAGACAACACAAAAAGAGTTTTGCTTATATATTAAATGGATTATTATTATTTATAAACAACAAAAAAAACAAGGCTCATGAGAGCACTTACTGACGGCTGCCTACCCGGGCGCCATTTTGAACCTTTATTCTATTATATACCGGTATATACTTCAGATGGACAAGCATCTCTGTACAAAAGCCACTCCTTTGTACAAATACAAAAGAGCGTGCCTGGAGTTTGCCAAAAGGATCCCAAAGGAGTCTCAGATGATAAGAAAGAATTTTGTTGAATCTGATGAGACAGAGATTGAAACCCTGCAACGATTAAACCTGCCCAATATCAGTCAAAGATAAGGCACAATATCAGCCATATCAGAAGATATAGATAAGGCACAGATATGGCAACAGCGGGAGGAACTGAGACACTCGTCAGAATTGACAGAGAGATGAATGCAACAATGGACAGAAAACTCCCGAAAGAAAGAAAACCTTACTTCAGAGGACACACACACGACCTCACGCTGACGTCAGGATTGATCAACCTCAAGCACACAGTCGATACATTGAGGGACAAATCTGCAAATGTCCTTGAGGGGTGAAATCAAAACTTGAATCTGATCTACTGTGTCGGCGACAGTCATTTCGGGGGTGAGATTGGCTATAACATAAAAAAGAGAGGGGAAAATGAAAGCTATGAAGACTTCCCGGATCCACGGAGTGCGCGCTGAGCCCAGTCATGCAGATGTAATAACAGTTGTTGTCCACACGAGGGTAGTACAACACCAGAATAGGATGCAAATGGATCTCCAAAAAAATAAGCGATGCAGAGGCTAAAACGTAATTTAATTACAAATACATACGTACTGCAGGCGTACTCTGCATTGCATTTAAGGATAGACATTTTAAATTAAAGGACAGAAACAGAAGTGTAGTGAAGTACAAAAATAAAAGACAGACCACAAACGAATCAGAATCAGAAAGCCCTTAATAGTCCCACAATGGGGATAATTGCAATCTACAGAAGCAAAATTGAAATTGAGGGGGCGGAGAGAACAAGGTACTATTTTATGGACTAAAGAAAATGTCAGGAGATTGAAATGTACAACTGCACAAAAAGTTTCTGAAAAAGAACTGTACATACTGCACGTGTAAAGATACAGTATAAAAAGCATATTTGATATATATATATATATATATATATATATATATATATATATATATATATATATATATATATATATATATATATATATATATATACAGTAAAGTCTCGTTATATCGATATCGGATATATCGATAGTCCCGGTTATATCGATACTATTTCTATGCACGCACGGAGAAAATTACATGCAAACAGGGTCGGATATATCAATAGTCCCGGTTATATCGATATTTTTTCGGACTCCCTTGAATATCGATATAACGAGACTTTACTGTATATATATAAAACTACCGAATCGGCATCAGATGGCTGTGCTATTTACAATGTGTGAGTCCATTTTTTTCTGTGAGCCAACAACATCAAATCATGCTCTAAATAACCATTTGTAATTTATCACTCAAATCATCCATTAAGAACCAATAACTATCGTATATATTTGGTATAATCTGTTGCCAGGTTATAGTCCCCAACTTCCACCGGCTGGGATAGATTCCAACAAGCCCCCCATCCCTCTGTGAGCCCTTTTCACTATAAGCGGCGTTGAATATGGATGGATGTATTTAACCTGGTTTTCGCACACTGGCTTCTTAATGGACACAACAATACAAACGTGGAAATTGGCAACCCTTCACGATTCATAGCTAGGTTATCATTACAACACGGACACTAGAGCAGGGTAGCTGTTGATTCTCAACTTCATGACGCAACATAAGGTAAACACACACACACACACACACACACACACACACACACACACACACACACACACACACACACACACACACACACACACACACACACACACACACACGCACACAGGAATTGTATGTCAGGCGTGGAAGTGCAATATTAAAGCAATGGGAGTGTCTATTTTCACATTCCTGCCGCGCTTGATCTGAGTTGACGCGTAACACATGTAAACAAGCGCTTTTCTGCCTAAATTTAGTCTTCAGGGGCATGCAAATGATTGAAGAAGTGAGTGCAACTCAGCGTATATCCAGAAAAAAATGTTGGTGAGAAAGAAGGCCGTGACATTAAGTGGGTCGATGAAAGGTCTCCACTAAGACACAAATGAGAGAAATGAATTTACACAAGATGAGGTAGCTGCAGGCTAATTAGCGTCACACGTCTTCATTAACACGCCCAACTCAAGTTAGATATAAACGGCTAGCTCACAACCAAGAGCAAAGAATTTGAGATAATCATGACATTACAATTTCAGTTTTAATTTTTAAAACAGCCTGTTTAGGCACCAGTGCATTGAAATAGAAAACATGATAGATAATATGAACCAAAAGATAATCTGCTGTCTTAAAAACATTCTGAATCTGAAAAGAGCCCTTTTGGACTGAAAACAATTCAGATTTAAATTGATTGTGCATTTATAGGACATTAAAACATGTGAGCCAACAAAAATAGCATGAAATAGCCACGTTGTATGAATGGCAAATGCTACAGAACTATATTTGGTAGCCTGACTAAATGGGTTGCTGGAGGAACGTGAAAGAGAAAAACAAAAATTTCAACATGGAGGCATGGACAGATGCATCATCAATAGCAACCCGCATCTTCAATATATAGTCACACATTTTAGCAAGTGGGTGGGGTCTTCAAACACCTGTTTGATGCCTAAACAGGTAGCTGTAACAAATGAAAGTGCAAATACGAACTGAGGTCGTCTCTTAACATTCAGTGTGTCCCAAAATTGATTTATTGAATATTGAAAAACATCTCTAAGAAAAGATGGAGGCAGCATCCAGAAAGAGTCAAGCTGATTCAGACCCATCCATCCATCCATCCATCCATCCATCCATCCATCCATCCATCCATCCATCCATTTTCCAGATCGCTTAATCCTCATAAGGGTCGCGGGGGTACTGGAGCCTATCCCAGCCATCTTTGAGCACCCTGAATTGGTTGCGAGCCAATTGCAGGGTACTCAGACCCATCTAGTTTGTTGAAAAAGTGCTTCACTGCACTGCAACAACCGAAAGAGTAAAGATGATGGAAACAGAAACATAGCTAACTGCAACTTCATTGTGGCTTTTTAATTTCTTGAGCTGCTTAATTAGTCAGGTCACTAGTCAGGTCTGAATTTACTGCTTCACCCACACTCTTACAAATCTAATTGCCCACGTGTGTATGTGATCACTCTCAAAGCACCAGGAAGTTTTTTTTTCAGTCCAGAGGGGAGATGTACTGTAGATTTGAGTGGAATAAAGAGATTAGCTATATGTGGGTAATCCTTCCCCCTCTGTCACACACACGCACACACACACACACACACACACACACACACACACACACACACACACACACACACACACACACACACACACACACACACACACACACACACACACACACACACACACACACACACACACACATTTATACATACCCATCTAGTCAATCACATCCTTCTTCACAGTTGACAGTGATAAACAAAAAAATCTTTACTGCAGCAGGCGTCACGCGGCAGTGCCTCAATGGGAAAACTGCGTCAGGCTTAAACCTGTCAAGGTTATTCTGCCAATTTGTTCTGAGCAATTTATTTTGTATCTATCAGTTAGCTTTGTGTACGCGTGTGTCTGCGTCTGTGTGTGCGTGCACACGTGATTTGTGTGTGAGTCTGCCGGGTGACATTCATTCAAAAATCCTCCAAAAATCCCCCCCCGAATAGTTCCAAAATGCCCCTCAGCACAGGTGGATGACGCACTTAGCGCAGGCTAATAGCAACGGAGCATTAATTTTGAATATGACTGCAACAAACGAGCACAGAGAAACTATTGAGTAGTCGCTTGTGATATCGGGCTCACATTTTGGTGCAGATCCAGCAAATCATTATTTCTAGAGTTGTTGCAGTCCACTTGCACTGGTGACGTGAAGATAAAAGATTGCAATCACTTCCACTTATTGGACTTCAGTGGAATGGCGCAGCCTGAGAATGAGATCTCTTTATTGGCATTGTTTAAATATTGGGATCATACACCAATTAATTCATTTTTGTCAGTTAAAAATATTGTCAGCCATACAGAGTTTGTGTTTAAACCACAATGTTCTGTTGTCCAATGTGGAATTCGGGCCCAACAGGTTTGTTGCCTTAATGGGTTGCTGTAATGTTCTAAATAATGTAATCTCAAACAAATACAAATCATATGAATCAACCACACTCCAAATTGCAATTTTTGAATGTCAGGTTTGCATTTCTAACTCATGAATTTGAAATTGAAGTGCTACCCTGCCAAAAAAAGTTGCTGGGAAAAATCCAAACAAAAGCAGGAGAAAGAAAAAGAAAATCCCATATTTCGTTGTTATCTTGAAACACAAGTATTTTTTCTCCTCAAAGGCATTTACTGATCTGCTCAGCTTACCCAACAGGTTGCAAAAAACTTTACCCAGCAACATTCTTGCAAAAAAAAGGTTTTGCTTTAAGGAGCATTATCATTTTGCTGACTAAATGGGTTGCTGGAAACACTAAAATATAAACATGCATTTTGAAAAAAAAACGTCCTTAATGAATTCATTAAGGATGTTTTTTGGCTTTGAACTTGACACTTTCAGGAACTCTAATCTAACCCCGGCACGTTTTGACTGCTTAGACAGGTTGTTGTAAACAAAATAAGCACTATAAGAGGAATCAGTAAAAGTGACCTTTTACTGTCCTTGATCCCAAGACTTTAATGTCATTATATCAAAACCTTAACCCATTCACTGCCACACGACGTGCTAAATGTATCCACTCCAATGTCAGGGATTTGTCATTGTCACTTGAATTCCAGCACCTACAGAATATTGAGTTTGAGGACGACTGAAAAATTCACAGCGTTAGGAACCTGAGACTCTTCTTTCATCATAAAAAAAAGAGTTAATTCCTAAATTATGTCGGTTTGAAGCTATCTGAGCTTGAAAATGGTGGGGGCAGCTGTACAAAATATAATACAATACATATAGATTGATATAGCGCTTTAACAACAGCTGAAGCTGGAACAAAGTGCTTACATGGACAAAAGACAAATCTTGCCTCCGCCGTGGAAGCGAAAAAACATTGCTAGAGGAAGTGCTTTATCGGCACCGAACCATGAAAAAAACAAAACCCGAACAAATTTGGGAATGGTGCTCTAGTATTTTCAATTCCCGAATAAATTCGTAAATGGCAGTGAATGAGTTAAATCATTTTACCACTTAATATGAATCCGGTAAAAATACAAAACAGCTATAATATGAATAAAATGAGAACCGCCTTTTAGGTCCTCTTAAAGCACTTTTGCTGCCTGAACAGATTGTTGGAAAAATAAAAAGATCAACTAATTTCATATGGAATATACAGTAAATAGAAACACTTTATCCATCGCTGGCCTTGAACTTGAGACTCTGCTTCTGAAAGTCAAGCACTTAACTACAGTCCTGCCTATATGGGTTGGAAAAATCCAAATATAAAAGCAACACAAATAATCAAGATAAAAAGAGGCCCACCACCCTGGCGCAATGTACATACTTGTTGAGCTCTTAATGGTTTCCTAATGTAACCATAGCTGCACAATGACAGGCCTCATGCTAGCAAAGACTCTTCAACCCGACCAGTTCGCGGTCTTGCACGTGTAAACCGAGTGATCCCAATGAAAGAGATCTTATGCGGCGAAAGTGGATTAACGCGTATTAGAAGGTTTTCACTCTGACTTCACTGTGAAAACACAGCTGAGTCGAGATGATCTCAGGGTAGGATTTCAAGACAAGAATTTAATTGATCTTTAAGGAGAAAAAGATGACCCAGATAGCACACACCTGTTGATCTTTACTGAGCTAAAAAAAAGGATTTAAATTTTCAAGGTGGACCACACACGTCTAAATGCAATGAAAACATCTACATTTCGGATTACGTTCATTTCCGTGAATGCAGTCAAGTGAAAATTGCAACATTATTTCAAGTTACCAATGCTAGCTTACATTAACAAAATTCAGTAAGTCAATTTAAGATTTGCTTTGGGTTATAGAGTTCAACCACGTTTCAGATTCTCATTTATTGATCTTAGTTATATGAAGTTAAACATTTTTTTTGTTTGTCAGTAATGTTATGAAAACGCATTGTTTTGTTAGCACAAAAGCCCGAACCAACATGAACCAGACCTTTTATTTTGCCTCACTGATACCAAGTTATCATAATAAGTACAGTATCATGCACAGAGGATATAGTTAGTTTAAAATAAATACATATAAACAAATAAACAAATAAATAATTAAATAAATAAATACATAAATATAATTTTACTTTTGCTAAACATCAATCAAACGGCTGTTTTTTTATGTCACTCAAGTATGTTTGAGTTTTATGGGTTGTTTTTTTCAGAGAAGTGTTAAAGTTCTTTGTCAAACTAAAATACACGATTCGACATATTTCATACATACTGTATTTTGTCTGGAAAATTCAAATATAATTTTTGGACATTTAGTCTACATTACATAAAATCGCAAATCAACTATTTTTTTCGCAAATAAAAAAAACACTCCACTGTACATCTCTTTTTACCAGTCTTTCTCCACACAACTCTTTGTACTTTTACTTAAGTACAGAGTGTGAGTACTTTTACCACCTCAGTTCGATACAATAACGTTAGGAAAAAAAGGCACACAGAAATTGAGCTGGCTTGAGAAAGTCCAGTTTGTTTTTACACCGGCCTCTTGTGTTTTGAGAGTAGAGGGAAAGGTTCCAATCAGCGCGGCCCGAGAAAGCCGCCCATGACGTGAAAATGTGAAAAAGCGCACGTTGAACACGTTAGCCTTCTTTGTTTAGCTGTAATCTGAGGTGTGTTTCATTTTGTGGATCACTCTCTTCCTTATGACCTCACTCTTGATGCGTGTGTGGGTGTGCATGTGTGGCCTCTAAGACTGCAATCACACACATAACTTGGGCCGTGAAATGTAATGATCATGTGAAACAAATAGAATGTGTGTGTGTGTGTTTGTGTGTGTGTGTGTGTGTGTGTGTGTGTGTGTGTGTGTGTGTGTGTGTGTGTGTGTGTGTGTGTGTGTGTAGACTAAACACATGTAGTGCGGCTTTGCTGATTAGAGCAGGGGCAGGCAAAGTTTTTTTTTTTTTTTTTTTTTGAAAATTTTGAATGGAGAGATGAATGAATTTGCTAACTTTGAAGACAAGGGTTACTTTGACTATTCATAAGTGTTTGAATGAACAATAAATGAGAACGATGAAAAGGTTTCTTCAGCCGTCATCTGTACTTCTTAGAAGGTGTCGGACGTTTCGCTTCTTATCCAAGAAGCTTCGTCAGCAAACTAAAGTCTTACTGGTAGTTTCGGCCCTGTATATATATATCCCTACTGTCCAGACATGGCGGTGCCGGACTCTGCTATGATTGGTCCCTGCTATCAGGTTGGGCGGAGCAGAGGACTAATTCCTGTGTCTCCACTGATTGCTTCTATTGTCTTGAATGACGACTGGCCTGATTGCCCAATTTGCACTGCTATCACCTCATCAGCATGACTAATCCTATGTTGCCTAAGCAGTCTATTGTACGAACGATCCAAATTGAACCTCACCCCACCATTATGGTTAAGGGAAGGATTTTGTTGTTTTATAAGAATCGCTTCTTTTACTCCTCTTTGAAACCATCTATTTTCTTTCGCTAAGATTTTAACCTCATTTTTGTCAAAAGAGTGGGTGCTAGCTTTTAGGTGCAAATGTACTGCCGATTGAGGCCCACTAGTGTTATCCCTGCGATGTTGATAGTCTTTTTTTGAGAATTTGTTTAGTCTCCCCAACGTATTGCTCTTTACATTTTTTTTTAATTTTCATTTGGATCGTTCGTACAATAGACTGCTTAGTCAACATAGGATTAGTCATGCTGATGAGGTGATACTAGGGAAAATTGGACAATCATGAACATGCATGGCAGGTTGATTGAACACTCTAAATTGTCCGTACGTGTGATTGTGACCGTGAATGTTGGCCGATGAGTGGCCTGTGATTTGCTGCCGACCAGTTCAGGGTGTACACCGCCTACTCACCGAAGACAGCTGGGATAAGCTCTAGCCCGACAGCGACCCTCGTGAGGATAAACGGATACTAAACTGAATAAATGAATTTATCTACAAGCAAAATGAATACGATGAATGAATATATACATACATTTTAGTGAACCAATTTTGCGAAGCAAAAAGCGGTGATTTAAGGTGTGTGTGTGTGTTTCCCCCATCAAAAAATTGGCTAATTTAGGACTTTCAAATGCACACATTAATGAGTTTGACACACTAGGAAGAAGGAGCTTCCATCCATTGTGTGTCTGTGGAATGTGTGTTTTTCCTCTGACACAGCTGGAACAACACTGAGTCCGTGTATGCACGCGCATGCGTATGGACGTAATGAGTTTCTCATGTTTATAGTTGAACAGCCGAGTCTTCGAAGCAAAACATAATGTGTTTCAAAATTTCAGGAGACTTCAATGTTCTAAAAAAAAATCCTCTGTCCACTCGTCACTGAGCTCAAGTCAGCTTGAGAAACACTTTTTTTTCACATTGTGAAGATGGAGTGTGTCCCAATACTTTGAGAGCCACGGAAGCACACACATGAATGTGGGCAGCTAAATGATGCTACCCACGGTGATCCTCTTAATGGTGGTAATGTCATTACTGTTATGGAAGATTAATGAGGGTTATATATAGGCAATAAATCCATATTGAGTGGGACTGGAGAGTTTTGTGTTAATCGCAGAACGCTGCCCCCAGACAGTAAATATGAAAAATTCTCTGCATGAGTGTGTTTGTGTGCGTGCATGTGTGTGTGCGTGTGTGTGAGTGTGTGTGTGGGAGGGAGTGAAGGAGGCAGGTATCACAACTTCCTCCACCTTGAACTTTTCATCACATTATTCCAATCGGCCGGGACCTCAGTTTAGCGAGCATCAATGGACTAACTGGTGAACAACAAAAATAAGAAGCAGATGAAACAGTCACTCAATTTAACTCATTCACTGCCAGACAATGTGCCACAGTGCGTCCAATCCAGTGCCAGGGATTTTGTCATTGTCACTCAAATTCCAAGACCAACAGAATATTGAGTTTGGTGACTACATAAACATTCAATTCAGCGGAAGAATCCTTAGATGCTATTCTTTCATCTGAAAAAAGAGTTAAATTCTAAATTATATGGGTCTGGAGTTATCTGAGCTTGAAATGGGGGTGGCTGTACAAAATACAATACATACATATTAATTTATATCACGCTTTAACAACAGCGTAACAAAGCGCTAACATGGACAAAAGGCAAATGCTACTCCCTCGTGGAAGGGAAAAAACATTGCCAGAGGTCTGACCAACGTCTTATCGGCACCCCTCGCAAGAAAACCAAAACACGAACGAATTTGGCAATGGCGCTCCACGTCACACTTTTCAATTCCCGAATAAATTTGGGAATGGCGGCGAATGGGTTCAACAAAAACCTCATTTTCCTCGTTTGCTTCAAGACACGATGTCAGCCATGAACGATATCAACTTTAAAGGACAACCGACACTATTTTTTAGTTTCCTAAATGACATCAGAAAAACGTTTTATAGCATCTAAAATACCCAAAACACGCAAGCTGATATTTTTAGTCAAATGAAAAACACCAATAAAAATGACTTCAAGTGTCCAAAAACGACTTCAAAATGAAACCGGAAATGGACAGTCTCAGAAGGTCCCGCCCCCTTGTTCGTGACGTCACGCCAGGACGTCTTGCCTTGCTCGAGAATCAAAACAATGGCTTCAGATTCGGAGAAGATGCTTTCTTGTTCCTCATCCAGTTATGAATATGATTCAAATAGATCTGCAGAGGAAAGCATAAATGTTTGCAATCAATTCGAGCCGTCAATGACAGCAACGTGGCGTTCCAAGAAAATGCAAAAGATGGCGCCCAAGCTCTGTTGGAAATGGGCTGATTTGTCTGTTGGGAATTTGTGTCAGCGAATACCAAATAGTTGTCTTGGTGCAACACACAACGATTCACCATCGCATTATTTATGTGTTTTCCTTCTAATTTCGCCGTCAACCCGGATCAACACGAAGTTTTCAGACCAAACAAAGTACCGCAAAATGCGTTGTGTGTCACTTTCGCGGTCAGGGGCGTTCCCTCCGTGACGTGACGTCAGGAATCGTCACCAACTCAAAAACAAGACTTCCTGAATATTCAGCACGAGTCTTAAAACGTAAAATATAGCGATATGCGGTGGAATCTTTGTAAAATACGCTCAGTAGAAGTCATTTGAAGTGATTTTACAAATTATGGACACAACTTGTCTGGAGGAGTCGGTTGTCCTTTAAACTGCAAATAATCCTCAAGACGTTCAACCCTAATGTGGGAATCCTCAACATTTCTCTCAATGTAACAACAACACAAAAAACAGAGCTTTAGTGGTCTGGCAGCACTTTGTTTTAATCCCTCTGGATGTTAGTGCTGCCTCTTAACAATCAACTTTGTGTGTGTGTTGGTGTTTCTGTGTAGCTTTCAGGGTCAGGACGGGTGGACGTACATTATACAGCGTTCCAAAATCCACCGTCCGGAGTGGGAAAGACAATCAGTGGCATAGAGGGAGAAGGATTTCCTATCTCGGGGGATCTGACCTCAGCTTCTAATAACAAGCTTAAAGCCCCTGCTGCACCATCCCCATAATGCCAAAAGACACACACACACACGCGCGCACACACACACACGCGCACGCATGCACGCACGCACACACACACACACACACACACACACACACACACACACACACACACACACACACGCACACGCACACGCACACGCACACACACACACACACACACACACACACACACACACACACATACGTTAACATGATGCATCCCCCGTTCATGTTGTTGTATATACCTTATGTTTATTCTGATATGACTGTCATGATGGCTCAAATGGATAAAAACATAGCTGTGATGTACACACACACGTGCACACGCACATTCGCGCACACACAGACGTACACGCAAATTGACGCAAATTGGGGTTTTTCGGTTTCAAAGCAAAACTCATTGTATTTCTTGACTTTATTAATTCATTCACTGCCAGATATGTTAAAAAATGCTTCCACTCCAGTGCCAGGGTTTTTGTCTCTGTCACTCGAATTCCAGGACCCAGAGAATATTGAGTTTGAGGATGACATAAACATTCAATGAAGCGTGAGAAACCTTAGATTATCTTCTTTCATCAGAAAAAAATAGTTAATTCCCAAGTTATATGGGTCTGGAGTTATCTGAGATTGAAATGGGGCGGCTGTACAAAATACAATACATTCATCTTAATTTATATAGCTCTTTAATAACAGCTGAAGCTGTAAGAAAGCGCTAACATGAACAAAAGGCAAAGGTTGCCCCCTGATGGAAGGGAAAAAACATTGTCAGAGGCCATGGCCAGCGCTTTATAGGGCCCAAGCATGAAAATTCAAAACCAGAACAAATAAGGGAATGGCGCTCTATGTCATATTTTTAATTCCCAAATAAATTTGTGAATGGCAGTGAATGAGTTAATGTTCGAGGTTGGGAAACAAATCATTATTAATTGAAGTTTTACTTTGGGAAAATAGATATTGAATTATTACATTGGGTGTAGGTGTTCGTTTTTTCGCGGTTTGGGGTTCAAAAAGAAGAACATTGTGTATTTACTTTTTTCCACTTTTGGAATTTTAACATCTGCTGAGATGCACCCTCAGGAAGAATGTACTGGAACAACTTCTTATGGGTGGGTTGCTTTTATGAGACACAAATTCCATCTTGAAATCCTATTTTGAAAAAGTAATCCATTCTCAAAAACACTTTCCAACACTTTCCCTATCCAAGGCTTGAGACCAACATTTAAACCCTTAATTTCAAAGCAACTCTTCCAAATCCAAGTTTGTAATCTGAACCCATCCAATCTTGCAACCTTAACTTGAAATCACAATTCATGTCTTGATCTGCACTTGAAACCCTAATCGGAAACTCTAAGCCTCATTTGAAACTTTAATTCTGTCACAATCTGGTTGGCGACCCTGCCTGCAGCTGCACAGGTGTAAGTCTTTTCAAACAGTGGCAGTTAAAAGGACTCCCGGCACGACCATTCGGTTTCAGGTCATTGTGTTTGCTTCACCCTGCCAGGTTTGTTTCATCATAGTTTTCTTTTTTACTTTGTACTTCTCTGTACTGATGACTTTGATGTTTGAGATTTTGTTCCTGCTGACTTTATATTAATAAAATTTGTCAAATACACCCTGCTGCACCCTCCTGCCTGCTTTTTTGGGATCCAAAACCATCCACCACCTCGCAAACCGTGACAAATTCAATATCCTTGACACTCTGAAGTGCTAATTTGAACCCAACCCAAACCTTATTTAAAACCTTAATCCAGTCTTCATCTTCTAATTTAAAACCCGACCAGTTTTGAAACCACTATTTGAATCCCAATTTTTGTTTGATGACCAAACCCAATTATGAAATGCTCGCTCTAGAACCCTAAATTCGAACCCAACCACTCATTTTCAACTCCCTATTAATGAAAAGGTTTCTTCAGCCGTCATCTGTACTTCTTTGACGGCTGAAGAAACCTTTTCATCGATGGACCACTCCTGTACGACTAAGAGTTTACACAGACGTAACTCCCTATTAAATTTTGAAATCCTAATTTGGAAAAAAGGGGGTTTTCTATCCTGGAATGAAGTCTTCACAATATTTGTTTTCAAATAATTCTTTGAAAATCAAATCAAAGCCATTCTTTGAAACCCGAGCCAGGTGTTGAACCCGATTCAAAACAATTGCAGTCTATGGTCAACCTTTCCCCATGGGTGTGCTTCAAAGTTCCCTGCTACGTACCTTGTCTTTCTAATACTGTACTAAATTTATACGAGATTTTTCATACACATCAGAATTAAAACTGACAAATTGTATTGCATTGAACTGAACAACAGTACTGTAGTACCTTAACTTGCTTAATTTTCATATTTAAGAATTTATAAAATTCGAATACATATAGATATTGTTTATTTGATGGCATTGTGCGTTGTCAAGACCGCACTAAGGCAAAGCTTTTGAAAAGCATTACTCAGAGGACACGGGGAGGATTTGGTGGACGTGGCGGAAGAGAAAGAGGATTTGGTACTTGTTCAAATGTCAAAAAGAGGCTTGAAAGCACTTTGGAAAAAAAAACTTAATGTAAAAGAAGCGCCTTGCCCCACATCAGCTCACATATACTCTCTGTCTCTCTCTGTGTCTCTCTGTCTGTCTCTCTCTCTCTCTCTCTCTCTCTCTTCTCTCTCTCTCTCTCTCTCTCTCTCTCTCTCTCTCTCTCTCTCTCTCTCTCTCTCTCTCTCTCTCTCTCTCTCTCTCTCTCTCTCTCTCTCTCTCTCTCTCTCTCTCTCTCTCTCATTACTTGTTGGAAATCTTAACCTAGTCTTGATTCCCTACTTTGCAACCCTTCTTGAAACCATAACCCAGTCGTGAAAACCACTATTGAAACGCTACCCACTGCTTGAGACTCGAACTTTAAAATCTAACCATTGTTTATAACCTTAACTTGGTCTTGAGACGATGGCCCATTCTAAAATTCCCATCCCCTCGAGGAAATCCAAGGATATGAGTTGGCCTGTTGAATTGTGTGTGAGTTGTGTTGCTACTGTTTGAATTGCAGGAAGTGTCGTGTGACTTAGGTCAGGAGCACAGCTGCAAAACCTTTTACTGCTCATCAGGCCATTAAAAAAAAAATCCCTCATTACAATGCGGCTCTTTTTCTTTGTTGTTTTTTTTCCCTGTCTCTGAGGTCACCGGGGTTCATTTGGTGATTCATGACAGCAGACACACCAGGTGACTCATTACAATGCATTACAGGTGAGAAGCCATCCTGTCCAGTCGTGCCATGTCCTGTCACGGGCCGAACGTCGCAAACAGGCTGATGCCAAAGATGCTGCTGACATGCAGTACACAAGCTCAGCACACCTGGTTGTTAATTCAAATTATTCAAATTTAAAGCCTGATCTAGACTTCAAGCAAAATTGAGAACATTCAAAATTCAGGATTCAAACAATCATTTGAAACCCGAACCCAATCAAATTTCAAACCCTAATCATTTCTAGAAATCATAAACTTGTCCTAAAACTGCAATTTTAAAACTTCACCATTGTTGACGGAGCCAATAAAAATCTCGGCTTGAAGCCCCACCCTTGGCTTTGTAATTTACGGTATTGGAAAATCAGGGCACTGTATTTTCCTGTGTATAAGGCGCACCCCCAATGAATAGTGTATTTTCAAACTTGTTCCATATACAAGGCGCACCGGAATATAAGCGGCACTTTCAATGAATGATAAAAAAAATCCAAATATAATATATAAATATATGTTTTCCAAATACAGTAAAGTCTCGTTATATCGATATTCTCGGGAGTCCGAAAAAATATCGATATAACCGGGACTATCGATATATCCGACCCTGCGCGCATGTAATTTTCTCCTTGCGTTCATAGAAATAGTATCGTAATAAGCGGTACTATCGATATAACCGATATCGATATAACAAGACTTTACAGTATAAACTACACCAGATTAAAAGGCACTGCAGTACAGTCTGGGGTCCGCACTACTTCTTCTAAAGGGGGAAATGTAGTCGGTGGCTGCTGACAGTAATTGGGAGATCTCTTGTGGCTCAATATGACTTCACATATAAGGCGCACCTGCATATAAGGCGCAGGGTCATCATTGGAATAAAATCAAGGCTTTTGGGTGCGCCTTAGATACCAGGAAAAACGGTAATTGTTTGATAATCCAAACCATGTTAAAACTACAACGCTATGTGGAAATTTATCACTTAGCGGTCACACTGGTTAAAACTCAAATTTACAATTCTAACCCTTGTGCCTTCGAACTTCAGACAATTTTGAACATGAAGTGTTTTTTTTTTTCATTTTGGAATCCAAATCCAAGCAAAGCCAACTGGCACATGTCTTTTCTCATATTTGTGCCTTTAAGCGTGAACACAAACAAAATGTTGCCACTCCCAGGCTAGAGGAAACTTGCAGGAAGTCAGAGCTTGTTGCCATAGAGACGGGAGGAAGCTCTGGCGGGACCTGATTTGGGATTGGCCAGATAAGACCAAGCAAAGTCTCCCACATTATTTGTTTGTACTCTACACTATCTTTGTCAGCACATTCACCGATATAAACCTTTTTACTAAAGTAGAGTTTTCAAATACTGTGTGTGTACTTTGCTTGAGAATTGAGAGATTTGAAAGGTGCTTCTAAATGATTTTTTTTTTTCAGATTTATTTACCGTCGAAAACAAATATTGGCTCCTTGTATTCCTTGCTTTGTCAAAATAGGAAGATGTAAGAGCAGTAAGATAATGTCCTTCTTGTGTATATTAGTTGTTAACTCATTCACTGCCGGATGATGTGCAAAAATGTGTCCACTTTGATGCCAGGGTTTTTGTCATTGTCACTCGAATTCCAGGACCCACACAATATTGAGTTTTTGGACTACATAAACATTAAATGCAGCGTATGAAACCTTAGACTCTCTTCTTTTATCAGAGAAAATGAGTTAATTAGAGTCCTAAATTATATGGGCATGAGTTTACATGAGCTTGAATTGAGGGAGGCTTTCCAAAATACAATGCAATACATAGATATTGGTTTATATAGGGCTTTAACAAGAATTGAAGCTGGAACAAAGCGCTAATATGGAACAAAGGGAAATGCTGCCCCCTTGCGGAAAGGAAAAAAACATTGCCAGAGGCCATGGCCCGCGCTTTATCCGTACCCAAACAAGTAAAAAACACAACCTGAACAAATTCGAGAATGGCACTCTACGTCATATTTTATATTTCTGAATAAATTTGTGAATGCCACCCAAGGGTGTCTTAACAAAGTTCTAAATGATTCCTGGCAGATTCACGATGGGAGAAAATCCTTATAAGGAAATGATTGGAATCTAGTTTCCTTTGTGATTGTTTGACTCAAAGACGTTTGAGTTGGTCTGCGTCAGCTTCCTTTGGTACACGACGATGAGGTGAGCTCACTTGGTTCAAAGGAAAACTTGCTTTCAGATGGGATGCAAGGCCGTCTTGAAGATGACAAAGACTTTGAATGTCTTTGCGTGACTTGAATGCTTTTTTTCCTTGTATTATTCTCTATCATTAGCTCGCTGGGGCTGTGATTTTATTAGACACCACGACTTCATACTGCCCGACTCATTCCAACTGATCTGCTGAGGATATGTTTTTAAATATCATTTATTATTGTTGAAATCTATCAAAACTGTATTTTCCCCAAAAAATGACAATTATTCTATTTCATAAATTGCATTGAATTATGGTGGGTTATTTAAGGTGAAACATACAGTGAAACCTCGGTTTACAAACCCTTTGGCTTACGAACTTTTCGGCTTATGAACGTTACATTTATAAAAATTTTACTTTGGCAGACGAACTATTTTTCGGGATACACACGGAGCTGCCACAATGAGTGATGTGTCGTTCGCGAACGGGCCCGTTCTCCAAACAAGAAAATGGTGGCCACTGTTTTTGTCCTCTATTCCACGCCCCCAGTCTTCGGTCAAAGCCACGTGATTGGTCAAGAACGCAGCAGTGGGGGGGGGGGGGGTAAACATTAAAGAGACAGGCAGACCTAGAGAGTGAGAAAACACACACGAAAGTGAGATAACAGAGCTTGAAACAAAAAAAACCAAGTGTGAGAGCGTGACAATAGTGAGAAAATGGATAGAAAACAGTTAAAATATCCCATCAATCAAGCTCCAAAAATAACCCGCACAAGTCATCTGTACACTTGATGCTAAAAGCTATCAACCCAGCTAAACAGATCACAATTGATGAAGAACTAGATACAATTATCACAGAGAAAACGCCTACCTACAAGGGATCATTCCTCAAGATGGTGAAAGAAGCCTATGTTCCTCATCAAGTGTTTAATGCTGAGGAAACCGGACACTCCATTCCATCAAGCCATTAACGACCATCACAAAGGTAAATAAAATGACTTTATTGTACAGTGCAGTTTATTTCTTTAGTCATAATGCTATAGCGCATTTATTATACATAAAATAAGGTATATTTTGTGTAGTTTTAAGGCTTAGAACATTACAAAGTAGAAAATTATGTTTTATGGGGACCTGGGAACGGATTATTCTCATTTTAATGGGTTGCTATGGGACATAAATTTTTGGGATACACACTTTTCGCCTTACACACTGTCTGGGAACCAATTAAGTTCGTAAGCCAAGGTCCCACTCTATTTGTATATTCCTGCATATCTTCTATGTGGCTTTTTCCCAATGCTTTTGAATCCTCCCCATTTTTGCAATATCGTGCTGCCGCATGTTAGCAAGTGCTAAACAGTGAATGTTTGCAGACGTCTGCATGTTGAGCAGTGAGAGCGGAGATTGGGCTTTTATGATGAAATTCTGGCGCAATTTGACGCCGGAGTAGAACTGGGAGGAAGGGGGATGAGTGGGGAGTGAGGAAGAGTTTGGGGGGAGGTGAGGTGGGGGTTAGGTGTGAAAGCGGGAGGGATGGAAGGGAAAGCGATAAGGCAAAATGGTGGAAAACAAAAACAAGATGGGGCGAAGGGGAGTGAGAGAAGACATGAAAGTGATGAGTGTGTGTATGTGTGTGTGTTTTCCATTGATTGTGTATGAGCACGTAATTACACTCGAAGCAGCATGTACAGCTGCCTTGCACTGGCAAACCCTTCGAGGAGGCCGCTTGGATCACCTTCAGGCCATAAAAAACGAGAGGAGGATGGGGTGGATAACGTGGGGGGGGGGGGGGTTAGTTTGGCAAACGGTAAGGAGAGGTTGCATCATCACTGAGGGGAGGGGACCCTGGCCCCCAATTTATAAACATCAAAAGTGTTTAACCTTGATACTCCATGTGGCGCAGCTGCACGGGCAAACCTCAAAGAAAACCTCCAGTGAGCTGACCTTGACTTTTAACATTTATACATGCATGTATTCTGTCATGATCTGGTTGGCGACCAACGGGGGGCGCTGTCGGCCTCGCCTGCACCTGCACAGGTGCTGGTCGTCCCGATCAGATTGGCGACCAGCGGGTAGCGACGTCAGCCCTGCCGGCAGCCTCGCAGGTGCTGGTCGTTATAATCAATGACACTTAAAAAGACACCTGGCACGATCATCCGGTGCCGATTCATTGTTTGTTTGCTGCTTGGTTGCAGCATGCATTGTGTACGTGTTTGTTTAACCTTGGCGGACTTTTACACTTGGTTTTCTGTTGCTACTTTGTATTTTTTCCATTCAGATCATTTTGATGTTTTACATTTTGTTCCTGCTGACTTTATTTTAATACAATTTGTCAAACAACCTCCTGCTCCCTCCTGCCTGCTTTTTGGGATCCGAACCCGCCATCACCACCTCGCAAAACCGGGACAGAATGAATCGGCCAACCATCGGATCCCGCAGGTACATCGGACCCGTCTCATTTCCACCCTGTGCCTGGCAATGCTACGTCCACGTTAGCGAAAGCCTCGTCGCGTTTGAATCGCGTCACTCGACGAGCCGCAACGTCCACGTAAACGTCCGGCCGAGACCTCCTTCCAGGTGGCCGTCCAGGGTGACCCTGGGTGACTGGCATTGCACGCCCACGTCCAGCCACGCTGTCGTCGTGCATGACGAATTGAGTCTCATCCACGACGAGCCGTGCAACGTCCGCGTCAATGTCAGTCCGAGACCCCACTCACCGCTGGATCCCGGAGCGGCTCTGGACTGGTCTCGTTCCTCCGGAGCCGGGCAGTTCACGCCCACGTCGGCGTCCGGCCGAGACCTGGTCCCATACGGCCGTACGGGGTGCCATTCTGCGCCTGGCAGTTCGACGTCCACGCAGAGCCATGCGCCGTCGCGTGAACGTGTGAGAGGGATCGCACTCACGCCCACGACGATCCGTGCCGCGTCTTCGTCCACCCCAGGCCGAGTCCCGTTCCCATCAGGCCGCCGCCCGTCGTGTGCTGGAGAGGCAGCGGTTGCCCTCTCCACCGACCGTTCCCTGGCGAGTGGACCTTTTTGGGAGACTGTTGGGACTTCTGGAAGCAGCCCCTTGAAGGGGGGGTACTGTCATGATCTGGTTGACGACCAACGGGGGGCGCTGTCGCCCCCGCCTACACCTCACAGGTGCTGGTCGTCCCGATCAGATTGGCGACCAGCGGGTAGCGACGTCAGCCCTGCCTGCAGCCTCGCAGGTGTTGCTCGTTTAATCATTGACATTTAAAAGAACACCCGGCACGACCATCGGGTGCCGATTCATTGTTTGTTTGTTTGCTGCTTGGTTGCAGCATGCATCGTGTACGTGTTTGTTTAACCTCGGCGGGCTTTTAGACTTGGTTTTCTTTTGCTACTTTGTATTGTTTCCATTCAGATCATTTTGATGTTTTACATTTTGTTCCTGCTGATTTTATTTTAATACAATTTGTCAAACAACCTCCTGCTCCCTCCTGCCTGCTTTTTGGGATCCGAACCCGCCATCACCACCTCGCAAAAACGTGACAGAATGAATCGGCCAACCATCGGATCCCGCAGGTACATCGGACCCGTCTCATTTCCACCCTGTGCCTGGCAATGCTACGTCCACGTTAGCGCAAGCCTCGTCGAGTTTGAATTGCGTCACTCGACGAGCCGCAACGTCCACGTAAACGTCCGGCCGAGACCTCCTTCCAGGTGGCCGTCCAGGGTGACCCTGGGTGACTGGCATTGCACGCCCACGTCCAGCCACGCTGTCGTCGTGCATGACGGATTGAGTCTCAACCACGACGAGCCGTGCAACGTCCGCGTCAATGTCAGTCCGAGACCCCACTCACCGCTGGATCCCGGAGCGGCTCTGGACCCGTCTCGTTCCCCCGGAGCCGGGCAGTTCACGCCCACGTCGGCGTCCGGCCGAGACCTGGTCCCATACGGCCGTACGGGGTGCCATTCTGCGCCTGGCAGTCGACGTCCACGCAGAGCCATGCGCCGTCGCGTGAACGTGCGAGAGGGATCGCACTCACGCCCACGACGATCCATGCCGCGTCTTCGTCCACCCCAGGCCGAGTCCCGTTCCCATCAGGCCGCCGCCCGTCGTGTGCTGGAGAGGCCGCGGTTGCCCTCTCCACCGACCGTTCCCTGGCGAGTGGACCTTTTGGGAGACTGTTGGGACTTCTGGAAGCAGCCCCTTGAAGGGGGGGTACTGTCATGATCTGGTTGGCGACCAACGGGGGGCGCTGTCGGCCTCGCCTGCACCTGCACAGGTGCTGGTCGTCCCGATCAGATTGGCGACCAGCGGGTAGCGACGTCAGCCCTGCCGGCAGCCTCGCAGGTGCTGGTCGTTATAATCAATGACACTTAAAAAGACACCTGGCACGATCATCCGGTGCCGATTCATTGTTTGTTTGCTGCTTGGTTGCAGCATGCATTGTGTACGTGTTTGTTTAACCTTGGCGGACTTTTACACTTGGTTTTCTGTTGCTACTTTGTATTTTTTCCATTCAGATCATTTTGATGTTTTACATTTTGTTCCTGCTGACTTTATTTTAATACAATTTGTCAAACAACCTCCTGCTCCCTCCTGCCTGCTTTTTGGGATCCGAACCCGCCATCACCACCTCGCAAAACCGTGACATATTCACGGATGTATTTCGGCAGGAATGGATGCCAAAATTTTTAATTTGGGTACTTGGGGATGGGTTTGGCATCGGAGGGAAGTGGATTGCTTTGTTTTCGAATCTAATCAAATGATCTGTGTGGGCTCTACTCCCTGGTGCAGTCCACCACTACACTTAACCTCACTTGGGTCATTAGCATTAGTCAGCTGGACCCTATGCTATTTGAATTTGGGTGTGAGGTATGCCCTGAACCGCTTGATGGAAAACAGATCTATCAGGTCACATAAAAACACAAGGCTATACTTTCGTGAACAGAAGACTGTCGTCTCCTCCGGAGACTTAGGCAACTGAGTCCGTTATGCTTCCACTGCCTAGCCCGTGCACCTCAACCGCATTTAATTTAAAGAGGATGAGAAAACCGCTTCAAATGGCTGGGAATCAAGTTGGCCGTGCTCATTCCCACAACGGCGCAAACATCAATTTCAAACTGAGGTAGTCTATGAAAGCACCAAAATGAAGAAACCTTCCTCCATGTGCATTGTTTACACTTGATCGGGGCTGTTTCATGAGAATAGAATAATGTGAATATTTAGCTGTTGATCCACTCACATGCATTATCTGTCCAAACACCATCATTCGATTTGTTTGCCTGTTGATGTCCACATATGACGCAATGATGAACACACTTAATGTCTGTCTTTGCTTTAACTAGCCGTATTGCTCTGTTGGCTTACAAGAAACCGTCTCGTCTATGAGGACCATGGGATGAATACATTGAAAGAACGGTCGGCAAGTTTGAAGACACCTGGGGAGTAGGAGGCAGCCATGAGAAAACAAAGTGTGCAGCGCATGTTTATTTGGCGCGCTCTGCCTCAGGCTCACTCTCTGTTTGCTGCGTGCCTTCATTTCAATTCAGTCATTGGAGAAGATAAAGCCGCCATTTCGTTCTTTTCTTGCGAAACGGGGGAGCTTGTCTTTTGCTCACCTTGTTTGCCGAGCTGGGCACCAATCAGAGGGGAATGCTTTCACGCCGTTGGCATTTTAATACTCCTTTTGCAACAACGTGAGCTGCGTTTTTATTGCCTCATTTCAGCCAGGCTGGCCTGTTTCAAAATGAAACAGTAACATATATTTTATTCCCACAATTAATTAAAAACAGAATCCTAGTGAACCTCGCTATCAGGCGGTTTCTCCTTTGCACACCTGCTATATATCACAGATTTTTAAGTGGCCATTTTTCATGGGCTACAGGAAACGAAGGTCCGAATCGAGAATTGGATGCTCTGTTTGTTTGTTTTGCTGCTCCAGATCAATGTAGCTAATGTGTGGTATATTGTATTGTGATTGTGTATTCAGATTAAACTAGTTGATTTTGCTTTATTTTAAGATAAGGATAAGATAATCTTTATTCGTCTCACAATGGAGAAATTCCCAAAGTTATGAAAAGGAGGAGCGTAGGAAAAAGAAGCAAAATATAAAATCTAGGAGCTGCTGAAAAGGCAGGCAGCTGCTCTCGCGGCGCCATCTTGAAGGCCTTGAGATAACTTTTCCTGATTTCCACAACCCTGTTTATTTTTATTAATATTATAACAGTTTGTCGAAAACAACTCGGCCAAGTCTGCTCGAACGCTAACAATGACGACGCAGCAGTATCTGGAAGATTTATAACTACCCCAAAAATTATGCTAATTTCATTAGCCCATGTATGATGTTTTCCATTGGATGTTATCTTGATGCTAGTGGATTATTTTGTTCCCATTTTTATTTGGTTGAATAGTGGCATTTTTGGTGTTTTAAAATACGGTGGTTTATTTTGGTTATGTTTCATGTCTGTTTTACGGTTACTTCAGTGTGAGTGATGAAAAATCAACATTTTGAAGCATGCATCCGATGCCTCTTTTCTGAAACAGAATGTCTTCTTTTTCGTTTTATTGAAAGTGATGTTCCTCAACAGTCTCCCATTTAGCGACAGTGAAGGAGAACAGACGCACACAAAAAAGTATTTCAAAATGGGGGAATGAACCATCTCAGCTCAGGCAACCCAGAATGTTGGATCCAAAACAAAATGTTTTTTTGAATCATCTGATTCAAACATGTTGATAGAATCAGTAGATTCCCAAATATAAACAATGCCAATCAGGACAAGCATGCTGTGCGAAGGAGTGGAAAAGCTGCCTCCAATCAGTAAGACTGCCAAAAACAACCACTTGGACTACAAGCACACACACAGCAATATACACACTGGGAGTTTTTTTTTTTTTTTTGCATTCACCGAAATCAAGTCCTAAAAACAATACTTTGTTTTCCCAGGAGAGACGCTGATTGCAGTCTGCGATCTTTGCTCTTGTTCAAACATACAATCTCTTCAGAAAAGATGTAAAAAGTGATAGTTTGGGAGATGGGGGGTGGCCGAAGACCCTCAGACAGTTTGACCATGCAGGATTTACATTTTGCTTTTTAGTTGCTGCAGCTTACAAAAATGGAGGCAAATCAACAAATAGTCAAATTTTGAAATTTTGTCTGTTGAAAAACAATTGAGACTGAACATGGTCCAAAAAGGATGGATCTATTGATTTGACCAAAAATAGACAAGCACCAATGGGTGCTTGTCTTTTGTGGTTCCGACTGAAATTCTAAAAAACACAATAAAAAAATAAATAAATAAAATTATGCTATGCTATGTATTCATTCACAAATCTAATGTAAAAGATTTTCAAAAGGATCTGTCAATGAAAGGAACAAGTCGCAGCTCGATACAGTTTTTAACTGGCGTTCGTTCCACGGTCAAATGCCAAGCCGAAGACATTTTTTTTAAATAAGATAACTGTTTCACAGCTCTGTTTGGGGGTTATTCATTTCTCCATTCTGAAACAAATCAACATTTTCTAATCTTCTCTTATCTTAATTTGTCTATTTCCAATAGGTTGAATGTACCCCAGAAGTTATGTCCATATGTTTCAAGTTTAATATGGTATACACAAAAACTGGCCTCCCACATGTGAGCAAAGGAACAACATATTTTGGTGAAACCTCCCCATGCAAGCATTTTAGTCATTCATTTTATGAATAAATAATAATATCCAAAAAAAAACCTATTATCACTTCTCTGAGCTGAATTGTTCTCCCAATCAACATTTAGAGTATATCAAAATCTAAATAGCATATATTAGGAGTGGCAGGGCGTGGATTTCATCGCTTGGCCTTCAGTAGTGCTATGTCTGAATTAGTCCGCACTGAAAAAAGTGGGGTATGTTTTACTACAAGTCCACTACAGCAGTGGTCCCCAACCTTTTTTCACCACGGGCCGGTTTAATGTCAGACAATGTTTTCACAGACCGGTGGATAAATACATCAAAATAAAATGATACGACAAGCATGGAAAAATTTTTTTTTTCTTTCTTTTAAATATAATAATAAACGTGAATCCATTGTGTATTTTTATGCAACTTTATTAGCAGAGTCCTGGTAACATCGCGCCAACAACCACATACGTAACATCGTCTCTGCCCCTGAACGCTCTATGGTCACCATGGTAATGTTGAAACGTGCCTTCAAAATAAGATACAATACAAAAACAACTACAAAGCGCATGAAAAATACAACTCACTCCAACTGAATCAGTGGGACCCTGAGTTTGCTTCTCTGCAATTAGACGGTCCCATCTAGGGATAATAGGAGACAATGTAACCCGAAGTGTCTTGCTTATGTCCAGTCTACTCCGTAGTTTTGTTTTGGTTGCTGTCACTGCAGAAAAATCCGCTTCACACAAATAAGATGTCGGAAACGGCAACAGGGTTTTCAGTGCTGTAGTGGCGATCTCTGGGAATTCTGCCATCACTTTAATCCAGAACACCGGCAGAGTTGTTGTATCAAACATACTTTTAAGTCCGCCATCATTTGCGAACTCCAGCAGTTGTTTTTCCTCTTGCACAGGCATGCTGGATTCACCTGGTTTGTTGACCAGGTTTGTTTGCGGATTTTGTGGCTGGGAAGTAGCGCTCGAATTCTTGTAAAGACCGGTGCTCGTGCATCAGCTGGGGGAATGTAGACTCAGGCTCAGTCTCTTCCAAAAACCCCGCCAATGTTTGAAACATGTCAAATACACTGCTATTCACGCGCCGTCCCCACAAGTCCAGTTTGGCTTTAAATGCAGCTACTTTATCAGCCAACTTGAATGTCATTTTCCCCTGAGGTGACAGATTGAGTTCATTGAGCAGGTTGAATATGTCGCACAAGTAAGCGAGCTTTGCGACCCATTCCTCGTCACGGAAATGCACTGAAAGCTGCGACTTTTCATTTTTCAAAATAAACTATAGTTTGGTCTCAGATAATAAATAAAACGGATATTATGTAAATTATTTATTCTTTCTGCGCGGACCGGTACCAAATGACCCACGGACTGGTACCGGTTCGCGGTCCGGGGGTTGGGGACCTCTGCACTACAGGATACCATTAGCCAGGAAATAACTGACCGACCTTTCCTAATGATGTCTTGAAAATGGTGTTAACAGTAAATCTCCAACCAAATTGATTTATTCTCCTCCTTCAGCCATTGTGGGTTGACAAAACTGCTATTAAATCAACACAATATATTTAATTATGCAGCTCGCTACCGATACCGTGTGCTAGCTCTGGCCAGTATACTCTTATCAATAGTGGCTAGTGATACTATGATTGGCTAATAACTAGCCAATCATAGTTTGAAAACACGTTTCCAGCGCCTTCCAGCAAGCCTTGAGTTGCCAACAGTTTCATTGACATTGATTTTTATGCTCCAGGGCCTGCAGAACTGATTGTGAAGGCGTCCGGGTAGATTTATGACCCTGTTAATAAATGATGGCTAAAATGTGATTGGCTAAATGCTTAAATACGAAAACACACATCTGGAAGCAGCGCAACGGTGGAAAAGTAATGAAAGTAAGCTGAAAGGCAGTTTGAAATTATTTAATAAGAATCCATGGACAAAATATAATTAACATCAGTCCATAATTCAGATATTTCAGGCCAGCAGAGAAGGCTTTGCAGGCCTTCACAGTCCACCACAGTATATTAGTGAAGAATGTCAAACAAATTTCAGTGGAATTATGTTTTTTTGAGTGAAGGGAAAGATTTGAGGTACTTTCATTTTCTGTACAAATGAATCAAGTGTTCAGTATTCTTCACTTTCTGCTCGTGAATGTGTCCAAATATGTTTGGACATCTGCAGCACACATTGAAAATCATATTTGAAAGCCTTCTCTTAGCTTCATTAGCAGACAAACGCACTGCAAATGTCACAAAAGAGACATGAGTGGAGATGACAGACTAATAAATGATAAACAAGTGTTCTCCTGACCTAGCCTAGTCTTTGTGTGTGTGTACGTGTGTATGTGTTTGTGTATGTGTTTGTATGTGAATGTGTATGTCTGCCTTCGACATGTCAGCCACTTGCTGACGAGAACGAGGAGCGACTCGGGTGTTTAAAGCGCAAATATTTTCAAAGCCCGCCGACAACATCCTTGACGAGCAAGGATGTTGTCGGGGAGGAGAGGCGCTGCATTATTTAGCGTCCGTCGCAGACAAAAAACATTTTGTTCGACCCTTTTTGGACTCCATTGCATACTATTTATTTTTCATGCACGTAGGTGTCAGGTCTGACAGAATATCTTTGCCACAACTGTTGGTGTCAGATCATAAAGCCATCTAGCCTATTTATAATACAGTCATAACATTTAAAATAGAAGATCAAAAATTAAATATTACAAATAATGATTCCATGTGGTTATTTTTCTGTTGCACATGCATTGTCGACTAGCGGGTGTCACGTTTCGCGAGGTGGTGATGGCGGGTTCGGATCCCAAAAAGCAGGCAGGAGGGAGCAGGAGGTTGTTTGACAAATTGTATTAAAATAAAGTCAGCAGGAACAAAATGTAAAACATCAAAATGATCTGAATGGAAAAAATACAAAGTAGCAAAAGAAAACCAAGTGTAAAAGTCCGCCAAGGTTAAACAAACACGTACACGATGCATGCTGCAACCAAGCAGCAAACAAACAATGAATCGGCACCGGATGGTCGTGCCGGGTGTTCTTTTAAATGTCAATGATTAAACGACCAACACCTGCGAGGCTGCAGGCAGGGCTGACGTCTCTACCCGCTGGTCGCCAATCTGATCGGGACGACCAGCACCTGTGAGGTGTAGGCGGGGGCGACAGCGCCCCCCGTTGGTCGTCAACCAGATCATGACAGTACCCCCCCTTCAAGGGGCTGCTTCCAGAAGTCCCAACAGTCTCCCAAAAAGGTCCACTCGCCAGGGAACGGTCGGTGGAGAGGGCAACCGCTGCCTCTCCAGCATACGACGGGCGGCGGCCTGATGGGAACGGGACTCGGCCTGGGGTGGACGAAGACGCGGCACGGATCGTCGTGGGCGTGAGTGCGATCCCTCTCGCACGTTCACGCGACGGCGCATGGCTCTGCGTGGACGTCGAACTGCCAGGCGCAGAATGGCACCCCGTACGGCCGTATGGGACCAGGTCTCGGCCGGACGCCGACGTGGGCGTGAACTGCCCGGCTCCGGGGGAACGAGACCAGTCCAGAGCCGCTCCGGGATCCAGCGGTGAGTGGGGTCTCGGACTGACGTTGACGCGGACGTTTCACGGCTCGTCGTGGATGAGACTCAATTCGTCATGCACAACGACAGCGTGGTTGGACGTGGGCGTGCAATGCCAGTCACCCAGTTTCACCCTGGACGGCCACCTGGAAGGAGGTCTCGGCCGGACGTTTACGTGGACGTTGCGGGTCGTCGAGTGACGCAATTCAAACTCGACGAGGCTTGCGCTAACGTGGACGTAGCATTGCCAGGCACAGGGTGGAAATGAGATGGGTCCGATGTACCTGCGGGATCCGATGGTTGGCCGATTCATTCTGTCACGTTTTGCGAGGTGGTGATGGCGGGTTCGGATCCCAAAAAGCAGGCAGGAGGGAGCAGGAGGTTGTTTGACAAATTGTATTAAAATAAAGTCAGCAGGAATAAAATGTAAAACATCAAAATGATCTGAATGGAAAAAATACAAAGTAGCAAAAGAAAACCAAGTGTAAAAGTCCGCCAAGGTTAAACAAACACGTACACGATGCATGCTGCAACCAAGCAGCAAACAAACAATGAATCGGCACCGGATGATCGTGCCAGGTGTCCTTTTAAGTGTCATTGATTATAACGACCAGCACCTGCGAGGCTGCCGGCAGGGCTGACGTCGCTACCCGCTGGTCGCCAATCTGACCGGGACGACCAGCACCTGTGCAGGTGCAGGAGGGGCCGACAGCGCCCCCCGTTGGTCGCCAACCAGATCATGACAGCGGGAAGTTGCATCTGAACAAACTTCAAAGATAGTCATCTCAGTATACTGCAGTGAAAGTTGTCTTTTTCACATAAAATAACAATAACAAAGACAACTTTTGCATTGCACATTAGCCTAAAGCTAACATGTGCTCCCATGGAAATGCTGTGCTTTTTTAAAAAGCATGTCTTTGTCTTTGTTTGAGGTTTAGTTTGACAAGTACAGTAAAGTCTCGTTATATCGATATCGGATATATCGATAGTCCCGGTTATATCGATACTATTTCTATGCACGAACGGAGAAAATTACATGCAAACAGGGTCGGATATATCGATAGTCCCGGTTATATCGATATTTTTTCGGACTCCCTTGACTATCGATATAACGAGACTTTACTGTAACAATAAACAAAACATACACACGGTCATGAGATTTTCTATTTAACTTTTAAGATTCCCGCGGCTACCACTATTAGCCTTGATGTAACTTACACTGGTCAACCTTAAAAGGCACATTATCACCTTCAGATTTTGCCCGGCGAGACGAATGGGTGATGAAAGACGAGCGCAACGCCAGGTCGATAGGTGGGAAATGAGACAAACATTTGTGGGTTGTAAAAGTCAGATTTTTTTTATTTATATATTTTTAAGTGAGTAAATTTGGGTGAACGTGTGAAATAATCCCTCCTCGTCCTCTCCTTTACTCCTTCATTGTCTCACAGCAGTGACCTCTGACGGCATTAGCGCTAATGCCTATGTTAAACTGTTGCGGCTTGGAATTGAAATGGATTTACGTGGGACAGGAGATGTGAGACAATCTCTTCTCGTTAATGGAGGCTACAGCTTTGTGTTTGATTTCAACATTTAGCTTGTAGCAGACGTGCACATTTCACCATGATGTCCCTAATCCATTGGTGAAAATGACGCTTTGATCCTCTCCACTTTCATCTGGAACTGCTTCATACAACAGAGATGGTGCAGAAAGTGCTTAATATTGAATGACTATGTCTTTTGTGTTGTGTCACATTGTTATTTCTTTTTTGTTGTTGTTTTGGATTCAAGATGGCGCCGCGAGCGGCTTCCCTTCCAGCAGCTCCTGTATTTAGTTTTTCTACTTCTTCCATTCCTTTCCTCTTCCATCCATATCTTTGCCGCTATAAAATGTAAATTTCTCCACTGCAAGACTAATAAAGGCTAATCCAATCCAATTCATTAGCAATGTACCGTTTATTTAACCTCCATTTAGACATCAATGCAAATTCACAAGGAAGTGCAAATATTAAAACACATTGAACTTCAACCGTTTTTGACCATATCTCCGAACGGCAATAGCATCAATTTGAATCTATCATCTTGCTCAAAATTTGGTAGTAAGCAACAGACGAATCAATTATGAAAAGAATAATTGGTTGCAGCCCCCTGCCCTCCAAGAAAAAAAAAAAATCCTAATATTTAGTGAATAAAGTTAAGGTTTTTAAGGTACTATTTAAAAACAAAAAAGTAAGAACACAAAAGTTATGCAGTACGTTTCATGTTTTTTTAGCTAATATGTCCCAATATTATGAAAATAATTCTCTTTTGTGACCATCTTCAATGTCTCATCCTCCCCTTCTCTGTATTGCTCACCATCTCGCAGCAGCAACTTCAAACACCATCAGTAACGCTACATTTATTGGCCCCCGCTTAGAGATAAACATGCTTTCAAAAGCAGAATCACAGCTGAGCGCAGGCTTGCAAATACACCAGGAGGTGTGGCTTTTTACAGTAGATGAAACTGAATTCGAAACTTTTAGCCTACAAAGTGGACACATCGACAAAGTGGACAGCTCTTTTGAAGCAAAATCTAAAAAGGAAATAAAAGGCATATACAAAAAAACGTAAAAGATAGCTTCAGATAAAATGATACGGTAATGTTGAAGGATTTACTATATTTTCCGGTGTATAAGGCGCACCCCAATGAATGGTATATTTTCTAAGTTTTTCCATATATAAGGTGCACCGGAGTATATGGCGCACCTTCAATGAATGACAAAAGTTTTCCAAATATAATATATGAATATATAAACGTTTTCCAAATATAATATATGAATATATAAACGTTTTCCAAATATAAGGCACCCCACATTATAAGGTGATACAGTAGACACTGGGGTTAGGCACAACAAGGGGAAATGGAGACAGTGGCTGCTGACAGTAGTTGCGATGCCTGTTGTGGCTCAATATTATACTTCACATATAAGGCGCACCTGCGTATAAGGCGCAGGGACATCGCTTGAAGAAAATCAAGGCTTTTGGGTGCGCCTTATACACCGGAAAAAAACAGTTATGATTTGCAAAAAAACAGCAACATAAAAAATTCATTTTTTTTAAAGTTGCAAATGTTTAAAAAAAAACAATTTTGAATTTGTCAGCAAAAAATGTTTCATATTAAAAACTAAGATAGTTTTTGGTAAATCGTTTCATACTTTTGAGACAAATAATGGAAGATGATAGTGAGAATACAGGAATACTTTTTCACTAAAAGGTAATGCACTTTCAAGACAAAAGCCATCATATTTTGACGATAGTCAAATAATTCGATTAAATTCAGACCAAAAAAGGAAAAAGATGTTTCTTCATAAAGTCACATTTTTCATTAAAAAAATGAAATAAAAATAAAAAAAATGATAATGATGTGTCAGTGATATACAAGTGCAAGTAATACAAGTGAAACCTTTTTTTAAAAATCCATTGTTTCATTCACTAAAACGAAAGAAAACAAAACAACATGCTACTTGAGCACGCGTCATATATCTCACATAAAGTCAACATAAAAAGACTTTCCACTATTGGACTAAAATGCATCTGATCGCGGATGAACCAAATATGCACGCGCTTTCCTTCACACCTCCTTGTAGGCTGGCCTCAGACATCCACACCACCCTTCCCCCATCCGAAAACATTAACCCAAACCCCATTTATCCCACGTCTCACAAACTCTATCATCCCTGCGGCGATATTTCACATTACTGTGTATGTCACTTTTAGGAGTTGTGCGTGTATACATACATACACGCACACACACATGCGCGCACACACGCATTATGAAGCACTCAGTCATGCGAGCTGGCACATCGTAATAGTTGTTACTTTGTGTCACACTTAAGTCAGACACAAACACTTAAGTAGACATGTATACACACACGTACACACACACACACAAACGCACACACACACACACACACACACACACACACACACACACACACACACACACACACACACACGCACACACACGCACACGCATACGCACATGCACGCACGCACACACACGCGCACACACACACAAACACACGCACACACACATTCGCGTCTAAAGGCAAATAATGTGGACAGCGAGCCTGCTATTTTTAAAGGGCATACTTCACAAGATATTATCTCATCATTGGTCCTCTGGGATTTTTGGGTATTTTTTTCACATAGACATGCATACCCATTCATATACACATAAACATGGAGATAAACGCATTCAAACAGTCAGATTTTTCTTGTGATAAATTAAAATGATAAAATCTTCTTCTTTTCCTTTCGGCTTTTCCCTTCAAGGGGTCGCTACAGCAAATCAGTGTCCTGCATCTTGAGAGGTTTGATCCGCATGTTTGTTTTGGCCAAGCTTTTACATCGGATGCCCTTCCTGACACAACCCTCTGTATTTATCCGGGCTTGGGACCGGCACGAGAAGACATATGTCCCTTTGTGGCTACAGAACAAGCAACTCGCTCAGTAAAAGGCGCCCAAACACAAAATGTTAATCGGCACAGCAACATTCAAAAAAGCAAAAACTATACTCACCATTTGATGACAATATGCTCTGATCTTACCGTGAAAATATTATCAACTTTTTTTTCAGAGTAAAATATATTTTTTCCCCAAGATGAACAACTTTTCAAGAAAAAAATCGGAATGTTATGATATTAAAGTTATTAAAAATGGCAGAATATTGGGAGAATATAATTACTTTTTAATATATTATTATATATTATTTATTTAAAAGGGTGGAGTGCCCTCTCCGGGTCGGGGGAGGAGATTTTGCCTCAAGTGGAGGAGTTTAAGTATCTGGGTGTCTTGTTCACGAGTGAGGGTGAAAGGGATCGAGAGGTCGACAGGCGGATCGGTGCGGCGTCTGCCGTGATGCGGACTTTGTACCGATCTGTCGTGGTGAAGAAGAAGCTGAGCCAAAAAGCAAAGCTCTCAATCTACCGGTCGATCTACGTCCCAACCCTCACCTATGGTCACGAGCTATGGGTTGTGTCCGAAAGAACGAGATCCCGGATGCAAGCGGCCGAAATGAGCTTTCTCCGTCGGGTGTCCGGGCTCTCCCTTAGAGATAAGGTGAGAAGCTCTGTCATCCGGGAGGGGCTCAAAGTCGAGCCGCTTCTCCTCCACATCGAGAGGAGGCAGATGAGGTGGCTCGGGCATCTGAGACGTCTCCCTCGTGAGGTGTTCCGGGCATGCCCCACTGGCAGGAGACCCCGGGGACGACCCAGAACACGCTGGAGAGACTATGTCTCCCAGCTGGCATGGGAACGCCTCGGGATCCGCCAGGACGAGCTGGAAGAAGTGGCTGGGGAGAGGGAAGTCTGGGCTTCCCTACTGAAGCTGCTGCCCCCGCGACCCGACCCCGGATAAGCGGCAGAAGATGGATATTATTTATTTATATGAAATTGAAATATATTTAAAGCTTTCTTCATTGGCTGTCATATAAGTCATTTGTTTTTAATGACTCTTGAATTGTCTCTTCTTAAGATAAAATCCATAATATTAGCATAATCCATAATATTAGCAAAATAAGGGTTTCAGACAACCAGTCCGATATTTTACGGAAAACATCCAAAATATTAGGAGAATACTGTCACATTTTTGGGGATTCAAGAGAATAGACCAAAACTGTGTGTCGTCTCACCCACCATGGGTGGTGTCTGTCCCCATTTCAGCTCGGGTCCTCTACCAGAGGCCAGGAAGCTTGAGGGTTCTGCGCAGTATCCGTGCTGTTCCCAGCACTGCGCTTTTCTGGACCGAGATATCCGATGTTGTTCCCGGGATCTGTTGCAACCACTCGTCGAGTTTGGGGGTCACTGCCCCGAGTGCTCCGACCACCACAGGCACGACTGTCACCTTTACCTTCCAGGCTCTCTCCAGCTCCTCTCTGAGCCCTTGGTATTTCTCGATTTTCTCATGTTCCTTCTTTCTGATGTTCCCATCACTCGGGACCGCGACATCCACGACAACGGCTTTCCTTTCCCCTTTATATATATATATATATATATATATATATATATATATATATATATATATATATATATATATATATATATATATATATATATACTGTAATGAAACTGTATTTTGTCAGTGTGCGTGACAATCTGCTTTACAATATTAAAGTGAATAATTTAAAAGATAAGTAGTGATGTATTTTGAGAAAAGGACTCATGATATGAGGAGAATAAAGCCATATTTTTTGAACACTAGCCTTGACCACTGCATCAACATTGCTATTCTCCCCCAACATGATGGACATGTTGCAACACTGACTAAAATGGGTTAACCACGTGGACGCTCAAGGGCAACTTTTAGGTTGCCCTCCTCCTATTTTTCTTCTGTTCCGGTATTCCTTGTTTCTACACTACCGGCCCGCCAGCCAGCCAGCCAGTCAGCCAGCCAGACAACACTTGATGATGCAAGCGACGGCCAAGTGACGGCAAGAATCAGCTAAGAAAATCATCCCGGCCCGCAGTTGTGAGTTTCATCCTCCTGAACATAGCACACTGGGAGCCATATGAATATTCAACATACCGCTGCTGGAAGGGTTTTGGTGAGCTGTGCCATTGATTCATGATGCAACACTGCAATCTGTTGATTAATATTGTGCAAGCTGGCAGAAGCCACGAAAAATTGGCTGTGTCTTCCCACCACTCATGTAGAGCCATTGCCAACCACTTCCAAACATGCCCAAGAAAGAAAAGTGTATCACCAATCATGACTAGTGTTGGCCAGAGACCATGACTGGGTTGTTTTAAACCGTGCCTTTGCATCACAAAAGCAACTGTAAATTGGTTTTACACTTACTTTCCTTTTCAGTATCTGGAGGTCAGTCTACTCCATCCTGTTCCGAATGTCTTTTGGTGTTCTCCAGGGATTAATCCCGAGACCCATCCTTTTCTTGGCTTTCCATGCTCCTCTAGGCAACACCAGCAGTAAATTCAGTATTTCATTCCAAACTTTGGAAATGACAGACACTTAAATCTTGTAATTCAGTCTGTTTTTCTATACATTTGGGAGTGATTAAAATCTGGAAAGTAAATAATGATATCAAAACTGAAAACGTTGTCCTGGGCTTTTCGAAATTCCCAAATGTGGCCATTTGTTTATAATAAATATCACTGCCTACACCCTGGATAAAATCACAAATTGTAGATTAGATTAGATGAAAGGAGACTTTATTTTTCTCACAGTGGAGAAATTTACATTTCACAGCAGCAAAAACAAAATACAGGAGCTGCTGTGAAGGCAGCCACTTTCGTGGCGCCATCTTGAAGTAAAAAACAAACAAATAACAAATGTGACACAAGACAAAGGACACAGACATTTATTCAATCTTCAGCACTTTCTGCACTCTTTTTGTTGTATGAAGCAGTTTAAGATGAAAGAGGAGATGATCAAAGCGTCCTTTTCACCAATGAATCCGGGACGTCATGGTGAAATGTGCATGTCTGCTACAAGCTAAACGTTGAAAGCAAACATAAAGCTGTAGCATCCATTGATGAAAAGAGATTGTCTCACATCTCCTGTCCCACGTAAATCTGCTTCAATTCCAAGCCGCGACAGCTTCACATACTCATCGGCGCTCTGCACTGACACTCCCTTCTTCTCATCATTTTCTCGTGTATGCTGTGTTTGCAATGCCTTACCCTGGCATGTCTGCAGCAATTAAGTGTTTGTCCCTTGATGCCATTTTTGACTTGCAAGTCTATCTGTATTAGCAATTCACTTTCCCCTTGACTGCTTTTATTTTTCTTAACCAATGCATAATGTAGAGTTCATTGGTTCAGTGTGATATGTGTTTAAAATGTTCTAAGAATACTTTATGACAGAGGGAAGGAATAACTATGGGCCATCGTGCTGCGATTTTTAACCACGCGCGAGGGGAGGAAGTGGATGGACCAACTGTATCGGACCCTAGCCCACCACTTTAGATTTTGCATTTCACAGCTGTCGGGCTAATCGGGGAATATGGATTTTTCTCACAGTTGAAACAACTGAGGGACTGGTGGTCCTGTTTTTCCATGCTTGAGGTACAACATTGTGTTTTGATTAAAAGGGGTGAAACTCTGTCAAGTTTGGGTATGAAAGTGATTCCTTTAGACTGAGGGGTGAGAAAAAAAATACCCAAATCTGTCGCATTCGACATTCGCCTCGTTCCTATCGCGTCTGGCTGGCGGTCCTTGATGTTGGCCTCCCGGTGGTCCTCCAACCATCCCGCCGCCATCCGGGAGACCATCAACCGCTTTCTTACATGTCAGGCAGCCAGGACGGCGTTTGGAGTTTTTTTTTCTTTTTTTTTTTTTTTCAGGAAAGTAGGCCATGAGTGCAGCGAGTTATAGCACAAACACAGAGGAGGCAAAACAGCGGGTAAACAAGAGATTTTCTGTCATGTTTGCCATGTTGCATTTGATGGGCGTGGGGACAGACGTCATTCTTCGCAGAGACAGATGACACGCAACACTCGGCTCGTCATTCCCCCAGATTTCCTCATGGAACTATTCAAATGCATCAATGTTAATTCCATTATTTAAACATATTTGCTATTAATGTCCAATTCAAGCCGTTTTGTTGCTGAAAGTGACGTGTCTACTCGTTTGGCCTTGTTCCCCAGATTGTCTATCTAAAATGACACTCTCATGTACACACGTGCATTATGGGAGTTAAGAAGTTCCCAACCGCTGACACAGAGTGAACAAAGAGATGGCAAAATGTGATTTCCTTGGATTCTGAATTTCAACGATCAACTGTTAAATAATACCATGATTTGAATATCCATATCCAGTATGATAAAAAAAATAGACACAGTGGCAAAAATTGTGGCCCTGTGACAAGGTCTCCAAGTCCAGGGCCGGGGGCCAAATATGGCATGCCACATGAATTTATTTGGCCCGCAAAAGTGAATCAAGCATCTCAAGTGCCATGATGATCAATAAAGCCTGAACCAAAATTGCAAATTGTCGGGTGTAAACCAAAATAACAGTTATTATTCTATAAAAATTAGTTATTCATTTATTTGTTGTGCATTCTGTATGTAATATATGGAGGCGATGAAACATTCTGAAAGACTCCCCAAATTCATAATGGCCCCTGAGGGGAAACCGTAACTACAATGGGACCCGTGGCAAAAAAAGTACTTTGTCACCCCTGCATTAGATTATTTCATAGCTGGGAGAAGGTACTGATAACAGGGCCCAAACACACCATTTGACCAGCATTTTAGCCACACCCCCACAAATCTGAAAAACTGAAATACTAAAAAGAAAGACCACTAGTACTTTGACATTTTCAAAAATTATCTTCAATTGCGTACATTGTATTTAGGAATTAATCTCTGAATTCAGTTTACTGTAAAAAAGCTGGAGATCTACTTGTTGAGACTTCTGCAACTGGACATTCGGAATGAACTAGTTACAGACCGTCAGCTTTGCGCAACCTCTGGGGGAAGTTTTGTTTTTGTACAATCCAACCACTTCCATGTTGCTCCAAGCAGAACAACTATCTGGCTGTGATTTTGTGTGTGTGTGTGTGTGTGTGCGTGTGCGTGCGTGCGTGCGTGTGTGTGTGTGTGTGTGTGTGTGTGTGTGTGTGTGAGAAAGTTGATGCCTCGAGGGTTTGCTACAGAGTTAATTGCCTGCTCAATGCACCTCCCACAGCGTCAGTGATTTTAAACGAGCTTCTCCAAACCTCATCATGGTGACTTTGTGGTATGACAAGTAGATTACTTAATCAGTCTCTTAATCCTGCCCACCCGCGGGCTCTGATTGGGCAAGGGTGTCTAAAATCCGTCAAACTTCCGGAACCAACACATTGTGACTTTTTTGTTTTGGGGGGGAAAAGTCACTTAAAAGGCAAAGGAAGGAAGATGTTTTTTAAGAAGCACTTTGAAGTGACAAGAGAAATACAAAACAGGGTGCTGAGCAATTATTGGGTGGAAAGATTGTTTGCTCTCACATTTACTTTTCCCTTCATTCAAAAACAAAAAGGGCCAGCATGTTCCGAGCTCGTTATTTTAGCATTTTGTTAGCAATTTGAGCTAATATGATCATACTGTTATTTTTAGAGTGACAAAACAGAAGGGCTTTAATGTTGCAATCAACTGGAACAATGGCAGTACAAGAATCATTAGAATCAAAATAAAGTTTAGCACACTGGTGTCAAAGTCAAAGGTATGGGGGCATATCTGGCCCACCACATTAATTTAGTGTATTCGGCCCGCGAAAGCAGATTAAGTATGAAAATACCATAATGCTTGCAAAAGCCCGAAACAAAGTTTCAAATTGTCATATGTAAACCACAATAACAGTCATTATTGTTGACTTCAGATTTGAAAACTAGATATTCATTAATTTGTTGTGCGCTAGATATGCAATATGTGGAGAGGATTAAAATTCTAAAGGATTCATAACATCCCTCGACAGGAAACTGTAACTACAATACGGCCCGCGGTAAAAAAATGAGTTTGACATCCCTGGTTTAGCACGTTGCACGAGTCGTTCGCACCACATGAGTACGTATCACTAAATTGTGTAATGCTGTTGCCATTCTGTTTTCTATTTCAGTCATTAAAAAGCGTAAAGCACAACAATAACAAAAAAACAGGAAACAAGATACGTCTTTTGGGGGAGTACATTTTTGGAAAGAAAAGCCCACAAATGTTGCTGCAGATCAAAGCCACCGTTCCAAAGATGGTCAAATGGCATGTCACTCAATCTGAGGCTTTCTTTGAACACCACTCTCGGGAAGAAAACATGTGGTGTGTATTATGAGAAGGTTTAAGGAACTCAACGCCATTTCGGGATGCACCTATTTACTCTGGGCATTTTAAAGTAAATATTTGTTTCCTCCTTTGTTCCTTTCCCTTATTTTTTATGTATTTATTTTTACCAGCTGAAAGACAAAGCGACATTTTGAGCAAAAAAGATGGGTCTTGAGGGGAAAATGTTGGAATTCAAGAGCATATTTTCCTTGAAAAATATACACACACAAACACCCAATTGCAAACACACATTAAAGTGCAAACACACACACAAAGACACACACATGCACTTTCACACCTACATAGTCAAAGACACTTACTTGTGTGTGTGTGTATGTGTGTGTGTGTTTGTGTGCGTGTGTCGGTGTGTTGTGTGTGAGCGAAAGATATTACGATAATTTTGTGAGTGTGTGTTTGTAGTAGGGCGTCGCTCTCATCTCATTTATCGGCTTAGACAAGATCTCTGTCTGACACACACACACACACACACACACACACACACACACACACACACACACGCACACGCACACACGCGCACACACACACACACACACACACACACACACACACACACGCACACACACACACACACACACACACACACACACACACACACACACACACACACACACACACACACACACACACACACACACACACACACACACACACGGGCGCCTCATGTGGTGAAATCTCTGGATTATCCCCAATAACCTGTTTAACTTAATCCTTATCGCAAACACATGAATAATAAATCCACTCCTCCTTTCTCCTCCCTTTTTCCACTCTTTCACTTAGCTCCCCATCATGCCCCCCCCCCCCCCCTTGCATCCGTCCCACCCTCCCTCCTTGTCTCTTGCCTTCTCTCTCTCTCCTCACACTTGCTTCATCATTTCAACCAAGCGCACCCCTGAAAAAGAAGCTCACTGTTACTGCGTATGCTTGGTGGTAGTGGTCTTTCCCTCTAGGACAGGAAAACAAACAGTAGCAAGAGTGGACACAATAACAATAAAAGGAAGTGGGCAGTAACCTTTTTTCCTTTTTTTCTTTTTTGGGGTTTTGTGAAAGACACTAAGGGTAAAGTACAAGCAACAGGGAAGGGAAAAAAGGAAGAGAAGGAGAAAGAGGAGGAGGAGAGAACTTGTTGGTGCTCCCAAAACATACCCTGGTTGCCCTCTGGGAGTGCATTTGGCTGGTGGTCATCACTTCTCTTTCTGAATCTTGGAAGGGCGGTTGGTAAGAAATCGATTTTACGAGGAACCATACGGGATTCGCAAAGGATTTGGAGGTTCTCGGACATCAAAACACTGAGAGGTAAGAGTTTAATTCTGCTCACAGGATAGTTCATTAGAGACACGCGCGGAGTTAGTTGGCATGCAAAGGCAACGTTATGCATTTGATGCTGTTAATTTTAGAATACACAAAAAATCATATTGTGAGAAAGAGATCTTGTGATGATTCGACTCACATGGCCACTTTATTTGGCACCCTTTGACACACCAGACCAAAAAAAACAATAATCACAATCTCCCACAAAGAGCCAAAGGTCAAAACTTTAGTTTGTTTTAGCTATGGATAATATCTGATTCTGATGTTTTATCATTCTGACATGATTCTGGAATGGTAGTGCTTAATTAAAAAAAAAACACCTTGGATCACCCAAGTGTAGGTACTACGGGTAATTTCTTGGGCTCCAAAATACCACACGGTGGCACCACATCTATACATCTATCTAATTTTGCCTATTAGACATGGCTTCGACCCAAGCAATATATATATAGTTAACATAAAATAATAATACAACACATCAGACGTCAGACACAGACAGTTGTGCAATCTGAACCACTTTTCCTGCATACACTTTATTGTTTGAAGCAGTGATAGAGAATAGGAGTGTTTCAAAGGGTCACTTCACCGTTGGATCATATACGTCATGCTGAAGATGAACACAAATCTTGTACAAGCTAAATGTGAAAGCTGTAGCGTCCATTGACCAAAGAGAGATTGGCTCACATCTCTTGACCCATGTAAATCCGGTTCAATTCCAAGCGGCAACTCTCAGTTCTACAAATGCATTTGTGCTCTGTGCTGATGCTCCATCCATTCATCCCACCCAAATCAAGCCTCAACCCACCAACCCAACCCAACCCAACCCACCCAAACCATCCATCCATCCATTCATCATCCACCCATCGTCTGCCCAACAGCACTGAAATTCCCACTGAACAAATTTCAGCCGCAAAAAAAAAGGCACTGACATCCCTCCCAATCAAAATCAGTGCTGTTATTACACACACTTCCGCAGAAATACTTATATTTTATATTACAAGTGGATATATTATTTTAGATATTTTAGATTATTAGATATATAATTATGTACAACAATATACTATTATGCCTATGCAGGTGCTTATACTGCATATGCCGTTCCTTCTCGGAACGATTACAACCAAATTCAAAACGGTACCCTTGTGCAGTTTTGTGTGAATTTAGCCACTCAGTAGCCGATGTGTTGCCATCTCACGCGAAAGGAAGTTTTCAGCGATTTTTTTCCAATTGCGGTATCTGCACAATTTATTTATCTTCCCCCCTGCCCCCTTTTCTCATCTATGGATTTGTATCAGAGAGGGAGACAGAGGTGATTTGATTTGTTGTTTGTCTGCATCGGAAGCCATCCATCCAACTAAAGCCATTGGTCTAATTCCTGGAGAGGCAAATATGTAGTGGGGGGATGGGGGTGCGGGGGGGTTGGGAAGTAAACTGAGAAAATCCTTTGGGTACCATCTGGGAGACTTGGCTGTCCCGCCGTTACACACATGCACAGACACGCGGGCATGATTAGAGGCATTCATTCATTCATACAGATGGATGTCAGAGTGCTTGACAAGCTGTCCAGCTGTGATGATAGCGGTTTGGCAGAAGTCGCATGCTGATTGCTTTGGGAAAGATCACCATTGATTTAAACTGACATTTTTGCATACAAATGAAGAGTAATAATAATAACAATAACAATGCATTACATAAATTAAAAAAATACTTCAATTTACATAAATTGTTGCTGTGACATATAATGTTATTTTATTAAAATACATTATTTTCTTTTTTACGTTGAAAAAAATGCAAACTGCTTCTAATACAGTCTTTCATGTTTCGAGTCTTGTTTTACTTTGAAATCATCGTTTCCTCTAGTTTCAGAAACCTTACTTCCTGTACCCGCATTTCCTGGTGATAGCACTTATCTGTTTTTCAATTTGCATTCTTTTCTCATTGTGATATTGCAAAACGTCATCAGTCACCTCCCATGAAATGTTCCAATTGAAAGTACAATAAATAAATAAATAAATAAATAAATACTTTGCATACCCGGACAATGTTCTTGTCAGCTTGCTTAAACCGAGAATGCATCGGTTGGTGACTTGTGAAGGCTTAGCTAGGAAAATATCCTATGATGTGTTTGTGCCGCTACAATGGAAATACGTCTTTGGCCCATTGGTTGTGTATATAAATAGTCCATGTTTACTGTGTCCCTTGTCAAATAGTCTCCCGCCCAGCCCGTGTTTGTGAGTTTGACCTTTTTTCAGTCAATGCCTTTTTGTTTCTTGGCTTCCTTCGTTATTTTCCATTTTTTTGTTGTGATCATTGTTGCTATTTTTGTCTTGAAATGTAACCAGCTTTGCAGAGATTCCAACTCGGTACTTCCTTGTACGATACAGTTTGTTTCCCAACATGGCTGTGATGTTTTCGTTGAAACTTTAGGATCTCTGTTGAATAAATCCAATGTCAGTTTTGAAACTAAAGAAAAGTACTGCAATGTGTTCCGAATGGCGGGATTGCTCCCACTAAAGTATTATATACTGGAAGAGTTGACCATCATGACAGTATAATAGAACTTGACATGAATCAAGGAGCATTTATTTTAAATGGCTCGAAATTTTTATAAGTTGTCGATAATGACGTCCATTCAATTGCCGAAACTCCGTTTAAAGATGGATAACCATTATTCTCACCACCACTCTGCACACCAAAAACTCTCAGTTCCATTCATGGGCCATAATTGGTCTTCATTAAAAGCTGGCCGAGGCCGTCAATTGTGCCCAGATGACGGCTGGTTATTAGCGTCAGACCAAATGATGGTGACATTGCCCCGGACAACCTCCACGCACTCGTCTGACTTGACAAAGCGCACTTTATGAGTTTGTGTGTGAGTGTGTGTGTGTGTGTGTATGTGTGTGTGTGTGTGTGTGTGTGTGTGTGTGTGTGTGTGTGTGTGTGTGTGTGTGTGTGTGTGTGTTGCACGTGCTGGAGTGACTTGCAAGCAGACAGATTGTTTGAAGCTGCTTTGCGATTAAACCTGTTTTAATCTCAACACACTCACACACGCTTACAGTTGTCAGAGGGTAAAAGTGGAGCTGTGTCAAAAGCAGCTTTTACAAAAAAAAAAAAAACAAGACAGAGCAAAAAGCATCACTTTTGTTGGGGTAATTCGCTAAACGAACATCTTTAAACATCTTTTTGCATCATTTTGATTTGGTTTGGACTTCCTGATACGTCATCCTGCCTGCCTTTACATGATGTCACATCCCATTACGTCACATCCTATTGCGTCGCACCGTCTCCATCATATAAATGCTCTCCCAGTCCGTGCCTCTTTCTCTTCCTCCTTCCTCTTCTTTCCTTTCTGCCCCTTCTCGGCTGACACCGCGATGCCCCTGCTGTCTACAAGATTAAACTAACTTATTCTGCCCAACACCTGGCTTTCTGCTGATTCAACCATCCTCTGCCATCAACACCTGAAAAGCTATGAACTAGGAACGAACGATCACGATAGACCCATTAACTTTTTATTCGATTTGCTTTTGGAGCAATGGCAGCCAAAACCTTCAAATCTTCTTTTAACCCAGAAATGTGCACAAAACATTCCATCCTCAAATAGCAAAGATGAATTAGATTGTTTAATATATGATATGACTTGATTAACACAAATAATCATCTCCAGACCAACTAAGTGAAATTGGAGGCCAAGGCCCAACAGCTGCCTCATCCCTCTGCAGGACAACCGACATCACTTTTTTGTTTCCTAACTGACATCAGAAAAACGTTTTATAGCATTTAAAATACCTAAAACACGCAGTATGACATTTTTTAGTCAAATGCAAAACACCAATAAAAATGACTTAAAGTGTGCTGAAACTGCAAAAAAAAATTAAACCGGAAGTATCCAGTTTCAGAAGGTCGTGGTGTTCGTGGTGTCACGCCAAGACGTCTTGCCTTGCTCAAGAATCAAAACAATGGCTTCAAATTTGGAGAACATGCTTTCTTGTTACTCATCATGTTATGAATATGATTGAAATAGTTCTGAAGAGGAAAGCATACATGTTTGCAATCGATTAAAGAATTTATTCCGTGTCATTTTGAGGTATCTGGGAGGTGGGAAATGTAGCACCAAAAAGAGGCAGAAAATGGCGACAAAGCTCCGTGGAAACCGGCTGATTTGTTTCCTTAGAATTTTTGTCAGCTAATATCAAATAGATGTTCGGTGCAAGACGAAACGATTCACCTTCACGTTATTTATGTTTTCCTTCTAATTTCGCCATCAACACAGATCAACACGAAGTTTTCAGACCAAACAAAGTACCGCAAAATGCATTGACGTGATACAATGTGTTCTTTGTCAGACAGGGGTGTTCCTTCAGTGACGTGACGTGATGACTCGTCACCAACTCAAAAACAAGACTTCCGGAATACAAATTTTGGATAGAACTTGTCCGCAGGCGTCGGTTGTCCTTTAAGTAAAAAAAAGATCAACTGTGAATTGAAACTTTTTCAATTGTGTGTTGAAAATGGCAAAGTTTTGTGCCCGATTTTGTTTGCGGGTGTATCAGGAAGTAGGTCACCATTGTCTGCCACTCACTGGCAGCGAGGACTGAAAGCGTGTCATCGGCGTGATTGTCTGCATGCACAAGCACTTACGTGCGCCACAGCTGCAGCCTGCGGACAACGCTCAGATATAATTACAGATATTCCTGAAACCTGTTTATTCTTTAGACACCTCGATGGTAAACAAGGTGAGGAGAATTTTTTTTTTGTAATTAATGAGACCTTGATCATCGCGCAGAGTGTGAAAAGACACCCAGCTGATGCAACAGGACAGGTGCAAAACAATTACTTAGGACATCACCATAGATACATGAAGTATATCCTACTTATGATATTGTTCCTAGTTTGGGCCACAACTTCAAAAGAACTATGAGAAAATTTAATTTAAAGCAGATTCTTTACTGACAGACAGTGTATTATAGGTGTTCAAATACCTGACATGTTTCGTTTTGGAAGGGGGAAGTACACGCCGAAACATGTCAGGTATTTGAACACCTATAATACACTGTCTGTAAGTAAAGAATCTGCTTTAAATTAGATATCAAGTAGACAGGATGAACTTAGTACAACAACTATGAGAAAAGGTTAACTCCGGCACAGCACTTCAACAGCATTATGAATACCTCAAATACACGATATGGGACTCATGTATTATTTATTTATTTATTTATTTAGAACTTTGTTGAATTGGATGGGGCATCTTTCTGGAAACAAAAAAGATGTGTTCTTTTTCCATCCATTTGGACAAATGTACTTTCTCACCATATTGCGGGATGCAGTTGCCAAGAACTATGTTGAAATGAGTTGGGGCATTTCATTTGGACAAATGTTATGCTTTGACACATCCTGTGAAATCAATGTGTGTAGGAATTATGTCGAAGTGAGTTGAGCAGCTTCATTTTAACAAAAAAAAAAGTTCATCTTGTCTTTGGGGAGGTAGGCGGGATTGGGCTGGTCCGTAGTAGGAGGAGTGAGGGGTTTCAATAAAATAAACATTTTATACATTAAAACTAATATCGGATTCAACAGTAAGCACCATTGTGAATGTATTTAAGTGACCTACAATACTAAAATCATTATTACAATCAATTGTTTTTGTATGAAACTCTACTTAATTCCACTCAACTCTGGTGAGAGATGATTTCCTTCCAAATTCTGACAGATGAAGTTAAACACTGTCGAAGTCAACTGAATAAAAGCAAATAACAAGCTTCCATGTGAACAAGACGCAGGAAGATGGTGAGTGATGGACAGGTGATGAGCACAAGACAAGACAGATGACAAGCAGGCAGAAAATGGGAGAATGAAGAAGGAGGTGAAGCAGAAGGAGGCACGCACAAATCAGGCAGCTGGAAAAGCAGGAAGGCAGAGTCATCCTGTGCTAATGACCGGCCTTCATTAGGCACGTTTCCCAGAAGGCTTTGTGTTTACACTTCCTGCGGCTGATTAAAGGGAATGGCTAACACCCGCGGAAAAAAAGGGCCTTATATGGAAAACATATCCTGACTGGCCGCATAGTTATCAAGGATGGAAATCATATTTCATATTTTTACTCTGTAATTTTACTCTCTCAATACTTTTAGTCTGTGTGTCCAAATTAACATTTAAATACAGTGTGGAACCATTGAGTCTTTTGGCAGTTTTTATAATTAAAAAAATGCAGGGTACTAATCGTTAAAATAAGGCCTATGCTGTGTTGCTATCGTCATATTAAATCACTCTAAAGATGTTATTATGAATAATTTGATGTCCTTCGTCGGTGGACTATCAGCAGTGAAATAAACCATTGTAATTTCAGGCAGTTTGTTGATAAAGAAAGAAAAAAAGGAAAGAAATAAAATAGACCTTGAACGCAGTCGCAGCACCTTGTTATTTTCCATCTTTTTGAAAAGTTCCATGAATAGAAGTCGACACCCTGCAGTAAATGAGATGAATACATTTTGGAGGAGAAATATTTAGCGGTCTCCAATTTCACTGAGCAAATAATTTAAGAAAACCCACATCCCTTTTAATTAATTTAACCGTGAAAGGATACAAAAGAGCTGGCTGACAAAAAAGGAGGACAAATGAAAAGTGGTGGTCGACGTCTTTTTTTTTAGCTGATTTACGGGCGAGGGGTTACGACGTGTCTCCACAATACGAGATTAGACCATTAGAGCGAAGCAGCTCGGTAATCCCTGCATCCGAATCTACAATTTCTCCCCGCATGCTGCTAATGGTTGACAGACAATAAAATACCATAATCTATCCAGCGGCACGCACCGGAATGGACGGAGACTCGGACAAGACTCAGATACGTCGCTAATGTTTAGCACGGAAAGGAGGTGATGGTTGTGGATAGGGGAGGAGACATTTGGGGAGATTGTGTATTTTGATAGGGGACAGTGGGGCGAGATTGGAAAGATGAGCGGATAGAGGAGAACGGCGTGGAGGTGTGACGGGTTGCAGTTGTCAGGTTTCCATGGAGCCGGACTAAAATGGAATGACCAAACCAATGTAAAATGCTCCGTATAAAAACTTCAACTGGAATTAGAACAGGAGAAGGGATAGAAATTGCGGAGGACATTGAGTGGGACAGAACGTGACCCTAAGGGCGATTGATGGTTCACCTGAGACTTCATCCTGAGAGTCATCCGAAGGAGGAAGCTGGGGTGACGAAGGGGAAGGGAGAGATTGTGGTGGAGTACGGACAATGAGGACAATGCTTGAGGGGTGGGGTGAGGTGAGGTGAGGAGTGGGGCGAGTGGTGGCACTGCGCATGAGATTGACAGAAATACCACCTACCCCCTCCCCCACCCTCAACCCCTTGTGCCCTCCTAGGTTGTAACGCTGTACGCAGCCCCGCAACATCCCTCTTATTGTCACCTTCAGTGTACTGCCTCAAACTACCCCCTTAGGCATCTCATCAGTTTCTCGCCAATCCTCATCCCTACTCTTTCCCCCTACATCTCCCCCCAGGGGAGAGGAGTGGGAGGCCGTGGCCACTCTCAGTGTCACTTCAGGCAACCAATAAGCCTCTCTCAATCTCACCCAAAGTCTCTCCGACGACATGCAACCTTCTTCACACTCGTATCTGGGAATAGACCCAGATTTTCAGATTTTCAGGGCATCGAATCCATTGCAACTGGACTGATCGGGTTGTCTATGGAGACATTTTACCTGTTATCTCAGCAGGCTTCAACAGTTTGGGCGAATCAGCTTGCTTAGGGCTGGCTGCACCAGCCTGATCTCCCTACTACTTTGTCTTTGTTTCTCCTTGTGCAGTATATGTTCTGCTTTTAACTGTGTGCTGCATGGATTATCTGGAATGAGCGTGTTTTAGAATCAGGGCGTTCACATCATGAGGTCAGTCAGCAGGAATGTTCACGTTTGTACTATATCACCGAGGTTTCTCCCTGCTGACGTCACCCCCGTTGAACTTTTCCCCGACATGGCGCGCATGCTTCATCATGTGCCGTTTGCACTTCTTTCAGATATCTTCCCTAGCGAGGACAAGAATGGTTGGAAAATGTCAAACCATCGCTTGCTAAGTGTCTGATAAAGACGACAGCGTTCTGAGTGCTCCGTTAAAAGTGGGCTGGCGCGTTTAATAAATCCCGCCGCGGCCTCCAGAGTGAAATGCTTTCAGCACCGGCGTCCTAAATGTTCCACTGAGTACAATTTCTGAGGAGCTTTAAGAGTCCTGGTTTTCCACGATAGGCCGTTCGGGACTCTCGGGTAGTGTGCGCACAGCTGATAAGTGGTTTTAATGTCACACTCTTCTTCTTCCTCCTCATCCTCATTTCTTCACCCACTCTGTATAGATCATGGCTTTGCTTTGGCTTTGGACCACGGGGCTTATTCTGACCATCGCGGCCTGGTCCGTCTCGCCCGGCGTTTCCGAGAACTTGGTGGTGGGATCGGAGAGGTGGCAAGGAGTTGCCAAGGAGATTGGTAGGAAAGAGAGCCATCCCGTCCTATCTCGGAAGAAGCGGGAATGGATTTGGAATTCGTACTACGTGGAAGAGGAGAAACCAGCGCCCATTCCCTACAAGATTGGGCAGGTAAACAAGAAATGACCTGAATCCAAAATATTGCATGTTATGTTTGTCAGCTGCATTCAACAGTAAACAGAAGGAAAATTCCACAGAGGAAAAAAAAACAATTACATTTTGGCGTAGCGGTTACAAATCTAGCAGTCAAAATCTACCAACCTGAGCAGTGTTCCAAGGGTTTTCATATGGACAAAGGATCCATCCAAGAAAATTGGTTTTGAACAGATCAAAACAGAAAGCATATATGTCCTTGTTTCCCCCTATTTATGTAGTATTTGGTAGGTCCTCGTCATCAATCCATTTTTTGTTCAATGTCTTTTTCCAGCTGAAGTCCAGTGAGAGTGTGAAGGTGAAACGGTTTAAAATTGAGGGCGAAGGCGCCGATGGCATTTTTAGCGTGGACCACAAGGGCGACCTGTTTGTGAGCAAATCTCTGGACCGCGAGGAGAAGAGTGCCTACCACTTGACCGCCAGGATGTATGACGGCAATAACAAACTCATTGAGAACTCAGGAGACTTTGTGGTCCAGGTGACTGACATCAACGACAACAGACCCATCTTCCCCAAAACTTACAATGGATCCATCATGGAGAGGTCTACTATAGGTACTTATTCTTATTAATCCAACAGTACATTGCTTTAACTGACACTGACGCATTCTGAACGAAATTGAACAAAAACATTGATTAATAAATATTTAAAATATATTTCAATATTTTTGTATCATAAAATGTATTTCACTTCATTTTAAATAAATTTCGTTTAAAACAATAAATCATTTTTCCAAGGACAGGAAAAAAGCTTCACTCTTACAAAAAATAGATGTATTTGTTTACTGACGAGAATGTTGCATTTAGGTGGGATCGAAACAGTGCAGTATTTAGAAAACAATTACATGTTGTTTAAGGGAAAAAAAACAAAAAATAATAATAATGAATAAAAATCTAAAACATACTTTTCATAATGATGATGATGATTTTGAACTTCACAGGAACAAAAGTGATTGAGGTGAGGGCAACGGACGCTGACGACCCAACCACCGCTAACGGCGAGCTGCGCTACTCTCTGACGCCCAATGGCGACCTGTCTGCCTTTGAAATCGACAGCATCACAGGTTGTTACTTTTCAGATTGGAATTTGTTCACGTCCACAATGATTAATTGAGTTTTTCACCATGATGGCAGAACGAGCGAACTAACAGGCAGAAAAGCTGGAATGGATGATGTCATTATTTGAGTCAAATTTGGCAACATTGTAACATTGTGTTAACAAATTGCCATGTGTGTACAGGTATGGTCAGCTGCAAAATGAGCACTCTGGATCGCGAGACCAAGAGTCAGTACGTGGTGGTGGTGCGTGCTCAAGACATGAGAGGAATGGCGTCCGGCAGCACGGCCACAACTTCCGTCACTGTCAGTGTCACCGACACCAACGACAACATCGCCTCTTTCACCAGACGTGAGGACTGCACATTTGTTTGCGGGAAAAGTTGGAATATTGCAAGATAATTTCAGGCAACAAACAGCCGTTCTGAAGTTTCCTTTCATCCTTCTTGTGATGCACAATATTTTTTTTTCAATCTCTTCTTTACAACCCAAAAACAAACATTTTTTTTCCTCAAAAGAAATATGGCCTTTGTATCATTTTTAAATAAAAAAAGATTTAAATCAAAGACAAAAAATATTATAACAGTAAAATAAAACAAAGGAAAGAACGAGAAATTAAAATGAAAAAATAATACTTTCAAAAATGCCTAAAAAATACATGTAAACTGCAGTACATTTTACATCCACGACACTTGTTAAAAGATGTAAACGTTCTTAATTTTCAATTTTTATATTTTATGTAAAAGAAAAATAATTATTTTTTTTAAATTATGTATTGTTTAATTTTGAATGCCTTCATTAGCTTGGGGGAAAAGAGCACTACACTACTAGTTTTGCCCTTGTGAGCTAACAACATTTTACTATTCTTGGCGTATGAATATTTTTATTCCAGTTTGTCCTTCATCCATTTTAGTACTTCCTAAAGCAATGTGTTGCATATGTCAACAAAACAACAGCTAAGAGGCCTTCTGGGAATTAAATAATGGTTGCATTTGTGTAAAGTTAACATGACAGTTTGGCACAAAATGGATTTTTAAGTACCCCAACGACGTGTTGCTGTTTTTTAACTAGAGTTGAAAAATGACAAACACAATGTTCTGTTTGTTCCATAGGGACTTACGAGTTGCGGGTTCCTGAAGACCATAAATTGAACTCGAGGATTGGCACTTTAGAGCTAGAGGATCGAGATCAGATCCAAAACAAGGAGCCCATCTTCTCCCTGCATATTGACAACAAAATGTTCTACATGGAGCTCGGTCCCAGCAAGGACGGCAACCTCATGCTCAGACAGGTGAAACACGTCCCATGAGAGCGGATTTGGAATTAGAGAAGTCTCCTCTATAAAAATTTGACCCACAAGTCAGCCTTGGAAGTAAATTTCACAATATCCGTCCAGTCTCAGTTCTTGAGGATATCTCGCGGAGAAAAATAGTTGACAGAGTTTCATGTTTGCCATTTTTTAGTGATTTTATTTTTTCTAACCATGAATTCTAAATAAAAAAGGGCGGTGACTGTTCTAGCACTGTTACAAGGCATAAGGACGACTAGATTCCAAAATCCCTGTGAACAGTGAAGCTGAACTATTTTTCAGAAGCACCAGTTTGTGGTTTGATGTGACATTTAAAGCGTCTCTTTATCCTTGGCTGTCTGCAGGCACATAGAATAAATAGAATGTGGCATCTGAGCATTACAAAATATCCAGAAGCGCAAAAAAAAAGAACATCAGCATCCAAGGCAAAAGTCATACTTTTAAATGCCCTCACACGCATTTACGCAGGCGGTTTGATAAATAACAATGCGTAGCATTGCCCGTCTGCTGAGTGGAGATATTTCATGCTCGCAAGGTTTCAGATAAAGTATTTAAGAGACATCACAGAGCACAAAATGTATTCCAATGATGCGGAAGGGAAGCCCAATCCTCTGGGTCTACGGCCCGTCTAGTCTGCGATGGGGCGCACGCTCGTTAAAGGTGTTTACCGGCCGCCTTTGGAAGTCGTCGTTACCGGGAATAATCCAGTTAGCGGCTTCCGTCTCCCCGTCCCTTGATAAAAAAAAAGAATGCAAAGTGAACGGTAAACTGCCTGTAATATCACGACAAACTGGAACAGGAACGGGACAAGAGTGTGGTGGTTGTTTGTTTACATCAAAAGGGGAAATGGAATATGAGCAGGGATGGAATACATGTGGAAAAGTCAACTGCATGGGCAAAAGTTTTGCGGCATGATCCACAGATTAAAAAAAAATCAATAAAATCCATAGTTTTTTTAAATTAAAAAAACATTTTCCCATCTCTCAATGTAACCATTTTCACACACCATTCACACTCACAGACACATGCGCATAATTTATTTTAATTTACCTCTCTAATGTCCATTTAACTGTCTTGGGTGATATTCAGGCTCTGGATTATGAGACGAGAAACAGCTACTCCTTCAGTGTACAGGTGCGGGAAAATTTGCAAGACCTGCGCTTTCCCGCAGACAACGTGGCCACTGCCGTTACCACAGCACAGGTAAATTACATTATTTAAATTAACAATTGCACGATGCTGCTTTAACAACAGCAACAATTTGCAGGTTCAATTTTAAATCATATAAACCCCAAATTTGAGACTGTTGGCCCAAGTCAATGGAGGAGGGGTTTGGTGGTGATGCACTGAATAAATTCAATTCAATATAATTTTTGATTACCTCCAAACAGACTTTAGAGGTCTTAAGGATAAATAATCCATTTGGCTCAACTATGAAAACGTTAACAAGAGGCAGCAAATGCAATATAAAGGGAAGGGCCCCCAAAATTGAACCCTGTGGAACACCAGTGTGGCTAAGTGGGTCTCAGAACAATCAAGACTAACAAAACGTCCTGTCTGCTATCATCAAAGTAAACACCCTGATGCGTGCACTGCAGATCAATAATTACAAAATAATTGAAAAAAAAGTGGATGTCTGCTTTCTGCATGGGTAGGTGAACATCAAGGTGTTGGATGTGGACGAGCCACCGGTATTTTCACAGAAAATGTACACCTTTAACGTTCCCGAAGAAAGACCAGTCAACACAGTTGGCACTGTCAGTGCCAAAGATCCAGACAAAGCTGGCAAGAGTATCAGGTAACAATCTACTGTGACACAAATATCCAATATGCAATTGTGTTTTTTTGGCTCTTTTGACGATAGAGAGCAAAATATGGTAATAAGGAGGAACGAATGCGATCGGGAAAATGAGTTGCTACTCTATGCCTGCCCTCAGGTACTCTATCTTGGACAAGGATTGCCCAATCGCTATCAATCCAATCACAGGGCAGATGTCCACCCTGAGGACTCTGGACCGTGAGCTGGAGGCCACGCACATGTTCCAAGTTAAAGCCCAAGAGGAGCCAAGTGGTGCGTCACACAAAGACACACAAATACACACACACACACGCACACACACACATCCTTTTTCACACATATACATTGAAAACAAAAGCTCCTCACAGGCAAATGGAAGCCATGTGTCGGATAACATGCACTCAGGGAGAGAGTTACAGAGGCCAAACTCACAGTTTCTCTCGCATGTGTTGGACATGCAGCATGTAGTCAATCACCAAGGAAAAATACGCATCAGACACCTTGCCAGCACACCTGGCTGAGTCTCAGAGCGAGCAGAAAATCACATTATGGCGTCTCTTTGTTCGTTTGCCGCCTCGCAAAGTAAAGTCTGTATTTTTAGATGGGCAGCCAACAGCATCCAAAGATCTATTTTTATGTTTTGTCATCATGTTTAGGGAGCACAATGGTCCCCCGAGCCCCGCTCGACAAGGTCTCCGATATAGTGAACCGCACACAGCAAGCCACTAAAGATAGTCGCTACATTAAATGACAGACATGAAAAGAGGCAATGAGCAAGGAGGCTGCTTTAATGTGACAAACAAACAGCCTGCAAATAGAAAGTCTTTTGTCCATTGGCCTGACTCATCTCAGCCAATCACAACATTTGCAGAGAGCTTTGGTAGGAATAAAAGTGAAATTAAAGCAGCAAGCAGTAATGACCGGGATCTCGCAGGTCCGCAAAAAAAAGGTGGGATGGGCGCCAGATGGCGGATTCAAAGTCTTTGCAATTCAACAGAATTGCTGCCATTAAAATTTGGTCACAATTGGAACGACTCTTTGAAGGACCCCCGGAAGGGCTAAAATAGCTCCACAATGGCAACTCCAAACCGAAATGGCAAAGATACAGTTTGTTTGACGGCATGACTTAACGAGACATTTTGGTGGTTGAGCCCACTATAGACATGGTGACCAAATAACATACTCAGAAAAAAAATTGATTCAGGATTTATTACCATGATTTTGTGTTTTATGACTACTCATCAAATATTACTGATGCGCTACGCGCATACTAAGTGAATACATAAATTCTTAATTTCAAAATTTTGAGTATGACATTCGAGCAACCAGATAGACAAAATTAAACGACTATAAAATATATATTTTTTTAATGTTAAGTGATACATAATCAAAAAAAAGGACACGTGCGAAGGACTTTTAGACATCTCCATAATATCCATGTTGGCTGCCTTCAACCAAAATGGTCGCCTTGCTGTATATTTTATCAAATATTTACGTCATTGCTAAGTACGGTTAATGAATGAATGAATGAATGAATGAAATGTAACCATTGCCAAGGTCTGAATTTCAAAAACCCCTAAAAATTGATTTATTTTTCAGTGACTACAAGGCGACATCTTGAAAATGAGGCTAGAAAAATCGATATGAAGGCCGTGTGACGCACATTGTGATGCCTTTGTGCCATCACCATGAGATTATTTTATACAGACCACAGTTGATTTCTTTTCAACTAGCAGCGCAGTCAAAAGCAACACCTGCAGGCAGCTCAATGTGGCGCTCAGTAATTGTTTGATGGTTGATTGCAGGTTTGGAGTCGTTTGTGGAAGTCAACATTGTTGTAGAGGATGTCAATGACAACAAGCCTGAATTGGATGTGGACGACATCTTTGTGTGCGAAAATGACGCAGTGAACACAGTAAGTTGTGTTTCTGTTCAATTAAAATAATAACAAAAAAATACAAGCTGTATTTCAACTTGAACAGGACAAACTTTATTTGTGGTGAAAGGGCATTTTAGACAAACCGTATTTTGCGGTGTATAAGACGCACCCAAAAGCCTTGATTTTCGTCAAAAGATGACCCTGCGCCTTATATGTGAAGTAATATTGAGCCACAACAGGTCTCGCAACTACTGTCAACAGCCACCAGCTCAATTTCCCACTGTAGAAGAAGTGGTGCGTAACCCCAGCCTCGACTGTAGCACTTTATAATTTTGTGTGCCGTATATTGGGAAAACCTGTATATATTTATATATTATACAGTATTTGGAAAACGTTTTTGATTAATTGAAGGTGTGCCTTACAGTCAATGTGGAACATTTTTGAAAATACGTACACCATTCATTGAGGGGGCTTCTTATACTCCAGTGCGCCTTATACACCGGAAAATATGATAGTTTTTTCAATTGAGTTGTACAGATTATAAGCCATTGTGCTGATGTTTTGAGAGCAACGTGTTGAGCTAGCTTGTTTCATTTTGGGTTCATCAAGTATTTCATATTTTGCAAAGACTAATATAGTTTCAAATATTTTTGTGCTATGTTTTATAGTGTTTATAGTTTTCTAATCTTTATGTGTTATTTTTCCATAGTGTATTATTTTTTACCAAATATTCGTATATTTGATTTATCTTTGGTATTCTATCTAGTGCTATTATAAAATGTGCATGTTTTCAATGTAATAACTATTTTTTTATTAAAACAATACCGTATTTACTTTTTATCTGCATTCGCTTGAATAATGTTCCCATGCATTTTTGTTTAATACTGTTGTGTTTGTTGCTTTCTCATTTGATATTTATTTTTGTGGCTGTGTTTTGATTTCTGCTGCAAAAAAATCTGGATTTGTTTATAGATCTTGTTTTAATGCAAGTACTATGTAACGTAATAGCCAGTGGTCATATAAAGACATATCTTGTTTTGATAGATTGCCCGGTTTTGTTCCCTCAGGTCATCGGGATGTTGAGAGCCATAGATAAGGACGACCAGCCAGCTTCATTCACCTTTATTCTGGCTTCTCCCAGCTCCAATTTCTCTATCAGAGATTTTGGCAGTAAGTTGTCATTAGTTTTCTATGTTTCTCATATCATTTTGAGCGATTTGAAGCCTTTACTGTCATGTCTGAAGCTGGAGGGAGCAAATATCGTACAGATGGGAACACATTTGGTTTTAATACTGCATTCGGGTTAGTACCAATCCAAATTTAGGGTGACATTTTACTTGTCCGAATTACATAAAATCAGGAATGCATGATCATGGTGGCAGCACCTGCCAAGATCCAAATTGAACCTGTGTTGTTTGAACGCACTGGTAATCAGCCATTTTGTATTTTCGAAGGTGGATTTGACCCATTTCCGTGAATTTTACAAGAACACATTATTCCCAGGAAATTTGCACGGCAGACACCAAATTTAAACCACATACAGCAAGCAGATGGGTGACATTGAATTGCAGATGGTCCAAAAATGGCAGTTGTTAAATTGTAAGCTCCTTGCGGGGTACCTGGCTGAATCTCTTTCAAATTCTATACATTTCTCTCATAATTTGTCTTGTTCAGTCTCGCTCGGAGTATTGTCATCAAATGGTGAGTATAGTTTTTGCTTTTTTGAATGTTGCGGTGCTGATTACCATTTTGTGTTTGGGAGGCTTTTACTGTGCGAGTTGCTTGTTCTGTAGCCACAAAGGGACATATGTCTTCTTGTGCCGGTCCCAAGCCCGGATAAATACAAAGGGTTGTGCCAGGAACGGCATCCGACGTAAAAGCTTGGCCAAAACAAACATGCAGATCAAACCTCTCAAGATAGAGGACACTGATTTGCTGTGGCGACCCCTTGAAGGGAAAAGCCGAAAGGAAAAGAAGAAGAAGAAAGAGTTGATGTTAAATAGGGAGCATCAAATTGTTACTAGTAAATGTCATTTGCACAGAAATTGCGCATGAATGCTAAAGTACTGCTGGTGAACTGAATTGCTGTGTAATTAATTTGTGTAATGTCAGCCGTGATGTGTGGATGATTGGAATAGAAAATACAGATTTTTTGCCGAGAGAATTTGGGAATTGTTTTCTTTTGTGAAAAAGTATGAAATCTAGTGAGCGTGAGAAGTACTGTCAAGCAGAAAATAGTTCCCAAGAAGATATTTTGAAGTCTGAATGGGTTCAATTGGTCAAGAAATGTGGAAAAGGGCAAGTACTGTATGTACACACCTTTTAGCTTGTTCATTGTAAGAATCTCGATATGAAACACGTGGAATTATGTATGGTAGTTGTGGGAATCGCCCGAATGTTGAAAATAGTTCCCAAGATGCTGTGAATGAGCTGAACGGTTCGAACTTGGAATGACAAAGACGTGCACTGCAGCATTTACACAATAAATTCAGAACAGAACATGTCTCACCCACACGTCCATTTTCTAAACCACTTATCCTATGAAACATAAAAACTACAAGCCTCAACGTGAATGCTGATCCTCCCACCATTTGGCTCAGAAATAGATGTCCAGCTAAGCTAAGTGAAACACTTGATTCCTAGTTGCATCAGATCTCTATCTTTGGACACAAAAGGTCAACTATTAAAAGGTGGGCAGAGATGAAAGCTGCTGGTCTCAGGTGAACCGTTGCCATTTAATCCGAGTCTAACCTGAAATAACATGTCGCACGGCAGAAAGATAAACAGGAAGGGTGGGAGTGGCTTCATCTATTTCGTATGCGTCGCTGCCCGAGGTGGGGGCCAACATGCTGTAGCAATGACGGAGGGTCGACAGATGAGGTTGATTTGAAGGAAAAAGATGAAAGGATGCCAGGGGGGAGGAAGATGAGGATTAGTGGAGATGGATGGATCACTGGATCGAGGATGATGAATAATAATGATAATGGCACTCACCAGACCCCCACCGAGGCTCAACACCCCGAAACATGTTCATCTTGAAAAAATACTATTAAATAATCTACAAACGCAGATTTGGGTTAACTGAATTTGTAATTGTTTCCCCAAATTCATAACGGCCCTCGAGGGGAAACCGTAACTACAATTTGGCCTGTGGCAAAAAATGAGTTTGACACCCCTGCTCTAATCTAATTGATTTGAAATTAAAATACTTTTTTTAATAGATGAATGTGAGGCTTAAATTTAGAATGCTTTAGTCAAGATTGGTGTAAGGAACATGTACACAAGCAAAACTTTGAATATTTTCTCATTTGGGAAATGAAAATGGTTGATCATGACCTGAAGAGTTTTGAGAATAAATCGTTTGAGAAATGTGGAAGATTTAATCGAGTAAAATAATCCAAAATGTATCAATTTGGTAAAAATGTGGGGTTTGCATCGTGAAAACTGGAATGCTTTTGTTTCTTTGCTTGCATCTGAATGTCATTTACAATTGTTTGTAAATAGTTGCACATGCTTGTGTACAACAAATTCAGTAGCCTTGTGTATGATGTACATAAATCAAGCCGCCAGGCCTTGCCTTACTGGACTGTAGAAAATATTATCAATTGAGATGTTCTATTTCGAAGTGGAAATGGTTTTAATCAAACTAGAAATAAGGAGGAAAATAAACATATCTACGATTTTTTAATTGGGGCAAGCTTTTGATGACATTTTTGGTAACTTGGTGAATAGAAATAGCTTGCAAGATGGCAGAAATGAGCCAAACAGTTTGAAGTTTGAATCGATCAAGAAATGTGCAAGGTTGTTTAATATGTAAAACATCTTTGATTTTGAAAATTGTATTGTGAAAAGTATCCGGATTTTATCAAGTGTGACTTTTGGGAATATGACAATTTTTGTAACATGGAAACTATCAGCCCAAAATTTTTTTGCAATGCAATACATAAGCTTTAATGGTTTGAATTGGTCAAAAAATGTAAAGGGAGGAGGGAACTAAAATCATTTTAGAGAAAACTTTGGAACTACATATAAAACAAGTGACAATGACATAGACAATGTCATTGTCTATGTCCCCCCCCCCCCAAAAAAAAAAAAAAAAAAAAAAGTCTCTTACAGATATTTCCAAAAGGTGTTTCAGAGGATGGTTGGATTTATAGACACAGGGGAGGCAGGAACATGAGCAATGAGTGCATTTCACATGTCATGCGTTGTCTCCTCGCACCACTTAACACTCGCTTTACACACACAAGAGCTGCAAAGTGACGGTGCGTCAAATATTCATGTGCTACAAGGCGGCTTTCATCACCTCGACCGGGTCTGAGTTGCCACCTAACCTCCCAATAGCAACACCACTCCCCTCACTCTCATGTCACTTACTCTGTTGGCGTGGAAATAGTGACAACCACTGGTGCCAACATGGATTTCTCTGCATTAGACGACCAAGCAAACACACAAGTGCGACTAGTCGGGATAATGAGATTCAACAAAGAGAGTGAAGAAAAGACTGTCAGAGCGTTCGGCACCATTCGGGGACACCGCGGAGACTTTGCAGTCAAACAAAGACGAGGGAGAGGGGAAGGTGCAGGACAGAAGATGTGTAGATCTTTTATTGACACACCCTTCGAGAGTCTTTGCGTTTCTTCATTGGACAGTAACATAAAATGGAGGCTGTCTAGTGGGATGTATTGTGTTGTGTTTGGAAGTGTGTTGTGAGAGGCGAGGGACAGCGAGTTTGAAATGCACAACATTGCATTATTGCAACTTTGATGACTACTCAGCGTGCTCACACTCGTCAACAGGAATCAGACCATGCTACAGCGTGGTACGACTGACTACACCTAAACTTTACCGGCTGGGGTTGTCAACTGCTTAAAGAGCCATATTGCCCCCCCCCCCCAAAAAAAAAATAAGAACAATTTTCAAATAATAAATAAGCCTTACACTGAAGGCAACACACTGTATATTTCTATATTAGCAATCGAAACCTACTATCAAAGTGACTAAGATGGCTACAAATACAAAAGGGCCTGTATGATAAATATTTTTTCCCCCATGGAATCATCCAACCCCCCACGATTAATCAATTACCACCCACGCAGGCATACGCATGCATTTACATATGTATGCCATAATGAACAACTCAGCTCTCCGCACTCCCATTCTTTGCCAGTAACCTTGGTGAATTGTACATGAAAAGCAGTTTTTTTTTTCCATTTTATTTTTTTACAACAGCAACCTGCCTAGCATCCCGCTCTGCCAATCGAAATCTATGCAGACTATGACATAAGAACTCACTGTCCGAAATGTTGAAATTGAATATTTACAGTATTATATACGTATGTACAGCATTAAGAAATGTTTGGCATGTTTGTCCTACAGAAACCAAATTAAAATTAAAAAATTATTTTTGTCTGTTCTTTTTCAAATTATCAAGCATTTTTGAAAACACTCCCTGGAGCCACTAGGGCAGCGCTAAAGAGCTGCATGCGGCTCTGAAGCGGTGGGTTGTCAATCATGTGTGAATGTGTTTTCTGACTTGGGACATAAGAGCCTGAGACCACAAGGCCCCCAATGATGTCTTAAAATGTTTGAATGTCAACACATTGTGTTAGGGCTACTAAGTTCTGTGCCTCTTGGAGACGGCGAGGCCCCTCTTTTCCTGTCATTGTCAGAAATGGAATTCCTTCAGCCATTGATGGGGGGAAAAAAACGGACTGCTGATCAGGAAGCTTTGACTACTTGACAAATGGCTTCATTGTTAGACAAAAGTTTGACGTTGCATGCTTGTTTTTGCTTTTTTGTTATTCTAAAAGGGTGCCCTGTTGACCGTGGCAGGAAGTAACAAATTTGTGTCATCTGCTTGTGTTCAGACAACACTGCGTATGTCCTGGTGAAACAAGGACCATTCAACTTGGATGATCCCATGGATTACAGTGTGGATGTGAGCATTAGTGATGGAGGACGACCCATCCAGACAAGCATCACCAAACTGGCCATCAAGGTCTGTATTTGTGTTTGTGAGTCACCCAAAAAAAAATGGAACCCCGCGATTCCCTTTGTTTATTTATATCGTTTTTTTTTTTTTTTGTTTTTTTTTTTTTTTTGTAGGCATGCCGCTGCGACGCCAGACGCATCCCGACGCAGTGCAAGGCTGTGGCTCAGAAGATGGGAGTGAGCGTCCACGTTCTCATCGCCATTTTGCTTTGCATACTCACCATACTGGGTCAGTGCTAAAAACTGGAAGTTTCAAGACATAGCGGCTTTTGACTTGACACACCATTCAAATTAGATGCCGAAGGGAAAATACAATTATTATTGAGGAGGGATTCTTTCGTATATCACAAGAGGGAGCTATCATACCACTAGGAGATAGAGCAGAGAGAAAGAAGAAAATTGCTTTGCAACACAACAAGGGGAGCCATGAGTCTTAGGTGTTTAACTTCATACCCCAGTCCCGGCTTTACATTCTCTCTTTTCCTGCAACCTGCCACAAAGCACTCTGATATTATATAAAAAGTTGGAAAATTTACTGCTGGACTCTGATCCACCATTTTAGGTCGATGCCTTTCACACAAAACTTAAGACAGGGAAGGTAGCCCCTTTCCTGTAGCTTGTCAGACAAGGACAGTTAGTGTTCAATATCACATGCTAATGCCCGTTTTTAACTCTTTCCCATTTTATTTAAAAAACAATAAAGGAAAACACATAGAATAGGAGGCGTCAAAGGGGCTAGAAAGGAAGTTTACCCATGAATTTCCTGACTGTTGAGTTGCTTCCAACACACCAAGCGGGTAAAGTTAGTGTTGGGTTTTCCACTTGAATTTTACACAGCCCCTGAATAAGGTCACAAAATCGCAGTTCCTTTCACACCAAGTTTCCAGTAAATTTACTCAAAAAATTACAGTGAGTTACACAATGGGAATGGAAGAAAAATAGGTCAAGTGTCCCATCTTTCTGAGATCGACCTTTCACGCATTCACGATCAAGTCTCTGTTACAACCCTCATATCGATACTGTATCTATATTTACAAACATAGAACATTAGTTTGACTTTTACTCTTCTAAGACTTTCACTCAGAACAGCGCCTGGTTGAATGTTGCTGCTTCTGAAATATGTCAGAAGCCCCTTTTGCACAGAGGTTCTCTAAAACTGCCAGAACAATACTAGCCCTGCCGCTGCCAGTGTCTACAAAGTCAGATATGGAGAAAAGAAAAGAAAATTGCCAATGTGAAAGAATCTAGAAGGCTGGTGTGACAATGTCAAGATATGTGTATTTCACCTTAGTTTACCCGCTGTACCCCTTTCACACAGATGCTTTTAAATCCTTCAATTACCATTTACTTGAACACCATGTCATGTTTTTGCCTTCGCTTTGCCATCAACAACATTTCACGCAGTAAAACTTTCCCGCCTCCCGGTGTTGTTGTTTGAATGAATAATGCAGGGCCAGACGCGAGAAACAACGCCCGCGGTTTCCAACGCGCTTCTATTCTCTTTGATACCCCGCGCCTACACTTCACCTTTTACTTTGGCTCAATGAACACACTTGTCACGGCGCAGAATCTTGGTGGGGAAGTACAAATATGCCGTTGCTGCACTTGAGTTTATTTCATCAGGTATCAAACCCAGTATTTATTTTTCCTGAAGACTGACCTGAATACATATCTGAATACATATCTGTCTTCTCCTGACGTTGTCAAAATATGATTTTCACCAACGGTAATATAAAAATAAAATAAATAAATAAATAGGCAATGTGGCTTACGATGTTGGGGTCTTCTGAAGACGTGAGGCGGGAATGGAATGAAAGAGAAAGTGGTGGGAAAAGTCTGCAAAGAATAGCAGCGTTAATGACGAGTTTATCAGCACTTGAGGTTCCGTCTGCTTATCAAACAGCGGCAAACATTAAGTGGATGAACTATTAATATGCTCTATTTCATCTTTTTCTTCTCGAGTTCCACTGGGTCTCCTTCTCTTTATCAAACTCTCTCACCAAAGGCCAGATTAACTATTAAACGCTCTTGTCATTATCTGCCGCGCCCCGAAGCAATTTAGCGACGCGGCATTAGCTCTCCACAAGTTGCATTTGACTCCCCTGAGGAAAAAAAAATTCTCACTGGTTTATTCGTTTTCTCTTTTTTCTTTTTGAGACGGCTATCTGTCAGGCTTAATAAAGTGCGAAGCATGTGTTGTAAAAGATTAATCTGTTGCTTTCCCAAGCATACTGGAATGAGGCTCGCTCACCCAGCGCTAAAAGTCAAGGCTAACATCGAACGGCCAGAGCAAGAGAGAGAAGGAGAGAGAGAGAGAAGTTCATATCAGGACCTCAGGGCTCGTGGCCTTAATCTAATGTCAAACGTGTCCTTCACTTCCCCCCTTCTTCTTCACCGCTTGTCCTCCGTTTCTTACTTTTCCCTTGACGTCCATCCATTGTTCCTTGAAGTCAAACATTTGCGTGCGACAAAAATACACAGTCAAACCTCAGTTTTTGGCCATAATCCGTTCCAGAAACCTGTTCAAAAAATGATTTTGTCGAAATTGGAAACTTTTCCCATTATAATCAATGCTTGCTTGAGGAGGTGGCCTCTTTACACAGTATCATAAAGTAGTTAACTGATAGTTGCCAGGTTCACGCACAAAACCCATAAAAATTCATTTTCTTTCAGAAATAAAACAAGTAATCTGTCATTTGAACTGCAAATTTTCAAGCATGCAAGTCTTGTAATTCAAATCTATGTCAAATTTCATGAATGTAAAATCATTCCGGTACAGTCAAACCTCGGTTTTCGACCATAATATGTTCCAGAAAACAGATTTGGTCAAAAACGAAAACATTTCTTATGATAATCAATGTCAGCTTTTATTTTTAATCGTGATTCAGCAATACAAACGCGCCTGCTCAAAATGAAACGCTTCTTCTTTTCCTTTCGGCTTTTCCCTTGAACGAACGATACACAGGGCTAATGTGTCAGTCACAATGAGACATGTCACAAAGAAGTGACGTACAAGGAAGCGGAGGGGAGTCGAGTGGTGCATTCAGTTGCGCTCAGTTTGGTCGAGAACCGAATTTCAGTTGTAAACCGAGGCATAAAAAAAACTGAGATTTTTGGTCGAAAACAGAATTGGTTGAGGACTGATATTTGTATTGTTTTGCTCTCTGTTTTCCCCAGAGATTTATCCTTAAAATACTTTGTGTCCATAATTGCCTTCACTCTCCTCTCTATTCGTCTTCATCTGTACTCTGCTTTTCCTCTGTTGCCTTTGTATACTGCCTTTTATACCTTGCCGCCAGATGACGTTCTCCTTTTCCCCCCATTTTTATTTTTTTGCTTTATGGCCTGCTCTGCTTGTATCTTCCTTTTCACTTCCCTCCTCATTCCTTCCATCTTGTTTTTAATTGGTATTCGGTTACTCCTGTCTTCCTTTTCTTCATTTCACTTTCTGTCATCCCGCCTCATCACAACCTTCACTTTTGTTCTTCATTGTTTTTTTTGTCCTTCACTTCCACCCTTCTTCTGTGTCCTTCTTTTGCTTTTTTCCTTCACCTAAGGTCTTCATTTTGCTTTAGGTCCTTCAGATCCTCCCAACTTCTCTTGCCGTTTGTTCTTCACTGATGCCCGACTTCACATTTGTCTTTTGCTTCCTCCCATTTCTTGCTTTCTATTCAATTCTTCTCAATTTTGCTCTTTTGTTTTCTTGTGCCCTTTGGGTTCATCTTGTGTTTCTTTCCTTGATTTTTGTCCTTAACACTGCACCTTCTTCCATAACTTATTGGAGTCCGTTCTTCATTTACTTGCTCTTGCATTCCCTCTTCCTTCCCACTCCTTCCTCATTGATATTCCTTCCATCCGTCTTCCCGTCCGTGCCGAGTCGTTGCTGTGCGTTTTTAGAGCTTCTCGTGCTGGAGGCAAACTTTGCAGACACCTAAAACCATTCCGTTGCTCATTTTCCCGTTTTTTTTTTCCAGGCTCACTCCCTCATTAACGCACCACCCTTCTTTCCTCTTCCTTCTTGCTCGCTTCCATCATGGCCCCATTCTCATTCATGCCCTAATTTCCCCATATTTTCACAGAAAGCTTTGGCTGACCGCTTTAATCTTGCCAGCCCAAGTTTTCACACACTCGCAAATCGCGCCTGTCTGTCAAACATTTAAAAAATTCGGGGACAACTTTTCCTCGGGTTCCAAGAATGACATGGTGGGTTTCTTCTTCCAAGGACTAAAAATGTGTGTCTTGTGTCTTGCAGTGATTGTTATCCTATTTGTAATGAAGAAGCGCTACTACCATAAAGATTCATTGGCCGGCATGAAAAACAGTGGTGAGATCCACGAGCAACTAGTCACGTACGACGAGGAGGGCGGAGGCGAAATGGACACCAACGGGTATGTGGACATACACCAAAACATCTCACAAAATATAATTCATAATAGCAAAAGATACCAGAAGTTCAGCAAAACTGGGATAACGATCGCATTTGTGTTTGTGTGTATTTGGTTTGTTAGCATTCTACTTCCTGGTCCATATAGTATGATGTCTACATTAAGACCTATTTGATTTTGTATTGTTCCATTCTTATAATATTTACTGATACAGTGAATCCGAGAATTTTTTGCAGATCGGCATTCACAGATTTCATTTAATTTAAAAACCAAGCCTTAATTATTCTCTGAACAACTCAACTGACCTTGGTCCCAGGGATAATCTGAAATGACTTGAGGCAATTCATTGAGTTCAAAAGTAATCCCTTGCCACTATCTTGTAGCATCTATGAGTATAAACTACTGTATTTTCCGGTGTATAACTCAACATTTTTTTTATTAAAAAGTTTAACATTTTTTACATAAAATGTCAGGAATGAAACAGCCTTAGCAACCTGCTTTTTTTCCACTTCACATTGACCGAACTTAATGAACTATTTTCCGGTGTATAAAATGCACCAGAGTATAAGGCGCACCCCCAATGAATGGTGTGTTTTCAAACCTTTTCCATATATAAGGCGCACCGGACTGTAAGGCGCACTTTCAATGAATGAAAAATGTTTTCCAATATAATATATAAATATATAACTGTTTTCCAATTATAAGGCACACCACATGATAAGGCGCTACACTAGAGGCAGCGGTTATGCACTACTTCTACAGGGGGACAGTATGTGCGAGAACGTTGTGGCTCAATATTACTTCATATATAAGGCGCACCTGCATATAAGGCGCAGGGTCATTTTTTGAACAAAACGAAGGCTTTGGATGACCCTTATACACCGGAAAATATGGTATTTGGGGGGATTGAATAGGTCACTATTCCCCCAAAACATAATCTGTCCAAAATCAACAGAAAAAAAGACTATTTCAATACATTTGTACAGACTGGATGTTGCACATCAATACTGACCCGTACGCCAGCACCGATGCCAGCGCTGATGCAACATGGTGACTTTTCCGATAAATGCACTTGGCTGACAACACCCCAGTTAAACCTGATCAATAATGAGCGTTGTATAGTTTACATAATAAACACAGACACATCTCGGGACTTAGTACCTGAAAACGCAAGACATGTCCAAATTACTTGCCATTTTATTTATATATTTTGAGAATTTTTGGGGTAAAATAGGCTTATATAACATATTTTTATAGCCATCAAATATCAAAACAGAGTAAATTTGACCCAAAAAGTATGTGCGGGCTAAAAGCGTGTTGGAATTTTTTGCAATCCTTGATGCCACTTTTTTTTCTGTGTATCAATATTTATTTGCACACTTAGTCACGCGAGACGCGGTGTACTAGAAGAAAAGCCACATGGTGTATTAATCCTCCTTCCTTTGTAATATTTATCCCCTTTGCCGCGTCCTATCATTGAGTGACCCAGTTTAGCTGAAAGGAATCATTAAAGTTTGATGTAATCTGAATCTAATCCAATGCGAAGCCTATTAAAAGCCGCCTGCTTAATGCCTTGCTCATGTTCGATGTTCAAAGAGCATCACTGTCGCGATACTTATTGGCCAATTATCTTCAATTTGTTGCCAAGGCTGTCAGTGGGTGGCCTTTCAGTCACTGTGGAGCAGCATTTTGATTATTTTTACCTGTGTGACTGTTTAACCCATGTGACCAGATGAACCCATGGTACCGTGACATTGTTTTTGTTTAACATTAACTCATTCACTGCCATTGACAAATTTATTTGGGAATTGAAAATATGACCTAGAGCACCATTTCCGAATTTGTTCAGGTTTTGGATTTTCTTGTGGGTGGTGCAGATAAAGCCCTGGTCAGACCTCTGGAAATGTTTTATCCCTTCCACGAGGGAGCAGCATTTGCCTTTTGTACAACCGGCCCCACTTGCACCTTATATTACTCCAGACCAATATAACTAAGGAAGGAATTTACTCCTTTTTTCTGACGAAAGAAGAGTGTCTAAGTGTTCTAACGCCGTATTGAATGTTTATGAAGTTCTAAAACTCAATATTCTTTGGGAATTTGAATGAACATGACAAAAACCCTGGCACTGGAGTTGACTCATTTTTGCACGTCTGGTAGTGAATGAGTTAATGAGCACATTTGGACAATTTTGCCAGGAACTGTTGATTGCTTTTAATGTAAGTGACCAGAGTCTTTTGTTATCTTGGACAACATTTTAGACCTTTAAAATGTGGTCCAACGTCACATTACACTTTTATTGCTTTACTGAAATGACCAGCAGTCCACTTTTAAAAAGGTACTTCATTTAACATGGTTACCTATTTTTTTGTGTGACCAGATGAAAAAAAAACATTTGAAATTTTATTTTCCAATTTGAACTAATATGTTGTTTGTTTTATCTCAGTGACAAGACGGTTCCAGGAAATCTACTTTTCCGGCAATTCAAAAATGAATGCAAATGAATTTCTTAATTTTTGCGAGCATCAAGTATGTTTTATCTTGAATGTTATGCAAGTTAAATTTGGTGACAAAATATCCAACTTCCATAGGACTCTTGCTTTATGAAGCTGTTATTCACAATTAGTTTTACAGCGACAAACAATTGCAACATGCCCAACTAAAACCAGGTTGAGTGTTGCTTACATTGTTTCCCACTGGACTCCTTGAATACAAACATGGACTCTTCCTCTCCCCTCCAGTTATGACGTCTCCATCCTAAGCTCAGCATTCAACGATGGCTCCCTCCTTCGCCACCCAGACTGCCTCCCCCACCCGTCTCTCTACGCTATGGTCCAGAAGTCTCAGCCACACCAGCACCAAATGCAGCCCGCCTCCGCCGCCAAGGGCGATATGGCGGCCATGATTGAGATGAAGAAACACGATGCGGACTACGACCGTGAAGGCTTTCCGTACGACACGCTGCACATCTATGGCTACGAGGGGCCCGAGTCCATAGCGGGGAGCCTCAGCTCACTCGGAAGTTCTTCCAGTGGCGGCTCGGACTCTGACTACGATTTCCTTAGCGACTGGGGCCCCAGGTTCAGGACCCTGGCTGAGCTGTACGGTGTGGACGAGTTGGACTACTACCACTAGTTGACCTTTTCACCATGGCACCATATGTACTTCCGGGTGGCAAAATCTTAGATGGCACCATGAGTAAACCAATGTGCCCTCACAGATGACACATATTTTGTGTGATACAATATAATACAATACAATTCAATACTTATTGATTCATATAGCGCTTTTACAACAAATGAAGCTGTAACAAGGCACTTAACATGGACAGCTATTATACACAGGAAATAAAGCAGTCACAAAGATAGTAGAAAACACCAGGGAGTAAAACGAAGTAATGGTAAAATAGAGAGTGCAACCTGCCTTTTGCGAGCAGGCTTGCCTTTTACCTGAATTTAGTCCAAAACAACCAAACATTTTATATAACACTGTGAGAAAATGCCTTCCAAAAACAGCAACCACTGTTCCATGTGGAATAATCTCATAGCCCCAAAAGCTGTCGTCCTAGTTTTAGTTCATATCAGAGGTGGTCAATTGCTTTTCTGCCACCCGGAAGTACCCTGGCGTCGACCGCTTACTATCAACAACAACAGCCATAGACAAACCAACAAAACAACACACTTGAGCAGGAATGGGGACAACAGCGGACGTTTTGTTTCTGGACACAGAGCTTGAAGAGTTACGTTTTATTCCTTCTCATCCAATCGAATTGAAGGATGTTCCTTTAGGGGGAGTGACCAAATGTGCACAAAATTGCGATTTAAGGATGCAATTAGAGCCAATTAGATTTGACATCGGAGAGCATTTATATGGCGCATTCTTTATTTGTGTTGTACTTTTTGTCTTTACGTGCACATATACACACATACAGTACACACACACGCACAAAATGTCTACTTTGTTAGGGAAGCCAGCGCAATCTAATGGAACCAAATATAAAGACAATCATGCAGCCTTCATCAAAGCTATCTGAGGGAGCTTTTGTACGGGATCATGTCGTTGTAACAAAATAAAGTTGCACCATCTCTTTAGTATAATTTATTTAACAAGAAAAGTTAAATCATGATGGAAAAAAAGAAAGACAAGTCATGAATATTGGAATATGTGGAAGTTGGTCGACATCTGTTTTATTACTTACATGAGTTGTTTAAAACAATGGATTTTCTGGACTTTATACAGTTTACAATAGCAAACTAAAAAGTTTTTACATAAAAAACGCCCACTTCTATCAATTATATATATTATCACTATCTAAATGCACCCAACACAAAAGCTTCATATCAAGATAATCACGCCTCGTTTTGATTGACACTATCTGGGGTAGGTTTCATCCTGGATCACAGTGAATTGTGGAAAGGTCTCGAAATGCAATCCATATACAGAGAAATACAGTAAAGGTTTGCTGTTGTCTATAATTGTCTCATAACAGTCACAAATGACTACTTTTGTTCAAACGAAGAATCACACTGACCTCAACTTAGTTCAGAGGCACCAAGATGTAAAACTACTATTGCATAAAATGAAGATGAACCCACACAACCCAAACCCATTAAAAAAACACCAAGCACCGGCACATTTTTGAATGCAAATGTGAAACAGGTAATTGAATACAAATTTAAGAGTTTGGCCTAGTGTTGTTTAACTAATTTTGCCAATGTATTTCACTTCTGGTGTTTATAGTTTAAAAACACATGAAAATACATAAAAGAATATTTTATGATACGTTTTAGTGAAAACGTGAAATCTACTGGTACATTTCTGGTGCCAGTAAAACTAGCTTGTTTTTCCTCAGTTGGTCCATTTTGCAAGTTTATCGCTGCAAATTGAGTGACAGGAAATAGTCCAGTACAATTTATGTACTTTTTGTCCCATGTTTTTTTTTCTTTGTTTGGTGAGGAAATCTCAACTCTCAGAGGCCTCCTCGCCCCGCATAACTCAGGAAACACACAGCAGCTCCGAGGGTGCCTCAACTACTTTAACCTCTCATCCCCCTGGCTACTGGCAGCTGGTGGAAGCACATCCATACAAAATAAAAAAAGAAAAGAAAGAAAAAATGACAACTTATGAAATGTTTGGCAACAAAAGGCCAGAAGGCTGGTTGCCAAAAAAAGTTTGAATTGCGAAGGTTAGACGTTTTAGATTCAAATTTAGGCACTCATGGAGTGAGAAAATCCTAAAGAGCAGAAGGTTAACTGAAGTAAAATGAAACCTGGCCAAACTTGTCACTCATTTTAAGCATTCATGAATAAGAAGAGAGTCATGGCTGGAAAGGGCACTCATAGACCAGTGCAACTTCCGTAAATTATATAATTAGAAAATACGGTATATCTATGCTCAAATGTAAATAATGTATTTTTGTTTATTGCTTTTCTTGCTTGGAAGGCCGCCATCACAATACGCGGAAGTCACTTTTGTGTTTTCTCGTCGGCATTCACGTGTGAATTTGGTCTTCCTTCCAACCTCTCTCGAACCAGTGCCATGCTAAACAGACTACAATCCACTTCCCGTTCATCTGGGGGAGGGTTTGAGTTAGGGCGCGGAAGGTTATCTCCGCCGGCGGTCCCACACATTGTCACATTGTTCAGTGGGCCTGATAAACAGTCTTGGAGAGGAAGAGATTGAAGCTTAAGAAAGAACAAGACCAGAACAATTAAGCCATTTCAAAATTTTTGAATCATGACAGCACAATATGAAACCTTTCCAATCAAGATGTTTTATCATTTATAGTTGTACCAATGCTAAAATGTTCTCGATAATCCCTCACAAAGAAAGTAAATTGACAAACAAAAAATGCATATCATTGTTCCGCAAATGATGGCCACCGCTCTCTTAAAATTTTGATCTTGGTGCCATCTTGTCGGCTCCTGGTGCAGAGGAACATGTATGTTGAAGTCAATTGAGAAACTTTTTGTAGTGCTTTGCTGCAATGATGTAGCATCTCATGGTGGTGACCAAACTCTAAAATAACGGTAGGTGGTGTCACTTATTTATGAAAAGGGTTCAATATGTAAATAAAGGAATCTAGTGTCTGCCTTTCATAGTTTGTTCATGAAAGCAAGACAGGTAAACACACCTTTGATTTGAATATCCATATCAAAAGTGATTGTGGAAAACAGGATTTCTAAACTACCTTGAAAGACAAAGACAAAAAGGCTTACCAAAAATCTGCATATGTGGAGTGTTTCATCCCATTTGAGGTCACTGTTCCTAACTAAAATAGCTACAACCGGAAAGACTCGAAATGGTTGCTAAGATGAGATAACAAACAAAAACAGAGAAATAGTAGCCTATTGGGCATCCAAGAAGATTTTGCGTCATTTGAACTTTGTTACTAACCAAAACAGTCGCACAGAATTAAAACATATATATTTAAACATTAAAATATTCAAACATACCATGTAATATCACTAAAGTGTGCTATCTTATCGCTAGAATATACAAAACGGTGTATATTGGAAACAGAAATTAGAAAAGATCTCATAACAGTTTTAAACCTTCAAACCACTGCTACTTTCCATACACAGAACGGCAACACAAGAGAATGAAAAAGTGCCATTGAAACACCAAAATGTTCAACCAAACGATTACATTTCAACCAGCAAATGTCTGTTAGCCTAATGCTAACATATAATGCCAAATAACATCGATAGGAAAAGGAAAATAATGTTGATGTAATGGCAATTATTAGCATTCAAACAACTCCTACTTTCCATATGTATCAGCAATAAATACAAATGTAGAAATTTAAAGATTGTACAAGATAATCACGACATCAGAGAGAGTACAAAAGTTCTTCATTTGATTGCTAACAAAAGGTGGCCACGAACAAGCGAGTAAGGCCTTCATTTTGCCTGTTGCGAGCATCTCCCATTAGGGTATTTATTTTTGGAAGAAATTGGCCAAATGTTGAGTTTGCTGGAAAATGTACTGCATGGAACTTTGTGTGCTTTCTCTCGGGGTGATAAAACGATTTGTTTTTCAGCCAATTTAAGCACAAAAGAAGCAAGTGTAGACGGACAAATTGGCCAGCCATTTTCTCTCGCGGGCACAGAACAAAATGTGCATAGAAAAAGAAAAAAAGAAAAAAACAAGACAAGACAAGAGAAGCACACAATCAAATGTTTTTTCCCTTATTCTCTGACACATTTATACATCTTCACTCCTTGAGTGTGACTGACCAGTGAAGTGTCTCAGAGGGTTGTCACGGCAACAGGTGATATTACAAGCCTGCATAGCATTGAAATTATTATTGAAATCATTAATAAGTGTTTATGTTTAGATATATCTTTTTTTTACAATTGTGTCATTGTGATTTTGGCTAAAATGTTGAAAATGTTTCATTTCATGAAGTCAGTGTCTCAAGTTGAGATACAAAAATGAACTTGAGTGTGTGTGTGCGTTGGTGCACTACTTTTGAACATATGACTTATTTTTTTGTATTTGCCTCATGTTGCTGACAGACTTACTTACACATGTAAAACAAACAAAAAATGTGCCTCTCCTCATAGTCTTGATTTGTTATTTCTATAATACTGTATTTAATCAATTATGAATTCAACACAATCAATTTTTTGGGGTTTTCAAAAGGATCTGTCGCTGCAAGCATGGCGACGACGTATGACGAGAGCACCTATAATGTTTTCATTAAAAAAAAGCCAATGACAATAAAATTATTTGATGTAATGTTAAATTTACAATTTAAATTTTTGTACAAAGTTCTATTAAATTGTGATGATGAGTGTAAGGTCATCCATCACAAGGCCTTCACAAATGTTTGAAAAAATATATATACGCTGTCTATTATTTGCTATGTAAATAGAGAAGTTGTGTGCCTTCATTATGTCAAGAAAAATAATACTGGATTTTTTTTTTGTGTGGGGGAGTGGGGGGTTGTTTTTCTATTCCATTATTGAGTCTTTAGATGAAAAGGTTTCTTGGATAAGAAGCAAAACGTCCGACACCCTCAAAAAAGTACAGATGACGGCTGAAGAAAACTTTTCATTGATGGACCACTCCTGTACGACTGAGAGCTTACACAAACGTATTATTGAGTCTTGTTTTTACGGTGTGTTTGTGTATAGCTAACTACTGTTTATTACCTGACATTTTTGTAAATGTACAATAAAAACTAAACTTTTGATTTTTTTCATCCCGTGAGTGATAGTTGAAAAGTTGTCGCTTAATTAATAAAAAAGGGGGGGGGTATACATCCATAGTTATGTTATGCAACAACTGTATTGAGTACACAGTATGAAAGAGTGAAATATAACTGAACGATTCTTAAGAAAAGGACTGACATTTTTTTTAACAGAGGTTTCGTTATTTGGCAAGCAAGAGCCTCCTCTTGGCCGATCCGATTATTTCCTGTCGCTCCTTTAAAGTCTGGAACATGTTTTGTAAATGTATCACGTTACATAGCGTCAAGATTGGTTGGCTTCCTGTGAGGGACAAAGCACCTCAGGGTCATTTTTACCTTTGCAAAATGTAAGTTATCTTTCTTTGTCCAGAGGTGGTACTCTGTGAACCTTTCCAAGAGTATGAATTTACTGTAAAGCAGTGGGTGGGCATGAGTATATCCTCCAAGACATAGGTGAGTGTGGTGAAAAAGGTCTAAAAGTACCGTATTTTGCGGTGTATAAGGCGCACCCAAAAGCCTTAATTTTCTTCAAAAGATGACCCTGTGCCTTATACGTGAAGTAATATTGAGGCACAACAGCCCTCGCAACTACTGTGGAAAACCACCAACTTCATTTCCGCCTATAGAAGAAGCAGTATGTAACCCCAGCTTCTCCTGTAGCACCTTATAATGTGGTGTGCCTTATATTTGGAAAACAGTTATATATGTATATATGATACTTGGAAACCTTTTTCATTCTTTCAAGGTGCACTTTATTTATGATTTATTTGGAAAAGGTTTGAAAACACACCATTAATTGGTTGTGCCTGATACTCAGGTGCACCTTACACACCGGAAAGTATGGTAATGAATATTAAGTTTGGTCGATAAGAAGTGGAATAAAGCAGGTTGCAGAGGCCGTTTAGTTCCTGATATTCTATTGAAAAAAAGTAACATTTTTTTTAAAACAAAAAAAATACAACCTGTTGAGAACGGATCAACAGGTTTCTCATTCACTTAAAGGTCAACCAACACATTTTTTTTGTTTCCTAACTGACATCATAAAAACGTTTTATAGCATCTAAAATACCAAAAACACGCAGGCTGATATTTTTAGTCAAATGAAAAACACCAATAAAAATGACCTAAAGTGTCCAAAAACTACTTCAAAATGAAACCGGAAATGGCCAGTTTCAGAAGGTCCCGCCCTCTTGTTCGTGACGTCACGGCAAGACGTCTTGCCTTGCTCGAGAATCAAAACAATGGCTTCAGATTCGGATGATGCTTTCTTGTTAATCATCCAGTTAGTTTGCAATCGATTAAAGACGTTTTTCCATGTCATTTTGAGGCATCTGGACTGAAATGTAGTGTCCCAGAAAATGCACAAGATGCCGGCCAAGCTCCGTTGGATATGGGCTGATTTGTCTGCTGGGAATTTGTGTCAGCTCGTATCAAATAGTAGTCTTGGTGCAACACACAACGAACGTGACATCACGGTAGGTATCGTCACCAACTCAAAAACAAGACTTCCTGAATATTCAGCGCGAGTCTTAAAGGACAACTGACGTCCCCGGACAAGTTGTGTCCATAATTTGTAAAATGGCTTCGAATGGGATTTCGCGGGATTACGCACAGTGCAATCGTATCGCAGGATAAATGATGCCATTCGTAGAGGTCAGTAGCCACCACGCCATGTTTACAAAATTCGTCGCCGCCCCACCCGCCTTCCTTCTCCGTCTTTTTGCCGACATATGTCATACGTTCCCAGAGAGCTCATTGCCTTGAATAAATTATGACGGGCATGATTTGATGCTTGTGGAGCTCCCAAAAATAAAAATAAAAAACCCAGTTCCTCATTAGCTGCTTTTGGAGCATGAAAATATGATAGGCATGTTCAAGCAAAAGTTGAGTCCAAAATTAAATATACTGGAAATCTTAATATAGTTCACTTTTTCACAAAAGGACTATGGATGTGCTCTTTTTTTCGTAGACTGATTCATGACTCAAGATGATGCAAGGTGTGTTAATTTTTTAATTGAATAGACAAGGCTGCACTCCAAGATGGTGCCAAAGTAATAGTTCATTCATAAATAGTTATAAATAAATACATGTGTAAAAGTGTGGGGGGATTAGGGGACGCTCAATTGTCACCCTTCACAATACAATGGTTGTGAATCACTGTCTTTAATAGCACAAAAACCGAATTCGTCTATTTTGTTTTTAGGGTCAAATACTGCAAGTACTCCACTGGATCCCATTTTTGTGTGTGGTGTCCTAGTTGGCTTCGTACCACAGATGTGTTTTGTCTGCGGCTAACCAGGTATACAAAATGTCATCCCCTCGCTTATGCGCAAGATTACACATCTGTGCTGCCACTTGGACTTGTGCCTGGCGCCTTATTGCTGTGCAGGCGTAACACTGCAGTCAACCATCACAACAAAGGCCAAATAAACCCAATGTTGAACATATATTAACACTCTGAGGTTTAGGGTGTTGCACATTTCAAGGAACATCATCAAATGTCCAACTTTCCACTGCGCCTGTTCACCAAGACAACCATGGTCGGCGCTAGCAATTTCGTTAACAGGATGTTAGCGTGCAGCAGCTAACAGGACAAAACACAGTGAAAAGGAGGATATCCCCCTTTGTAGTCTTCTCATCCTCTTTGTTTGCCCTCTTTTGTTGGCACCAAACAAGCATGCCTTTGACAGGAAATAATGCGAAAAACATTCGGCCGTTTGATTATAACATTGTGTTTACCAAGGTGCCTGGAAATACGAGATTCGTTCTATGACCACGCTTGTCATGCAAAATGATTGAATTTCAAATCATCTTTAACCAATGAAATAAAACAAATGAAACTGTTACAGACTTGCATAAGATAAGAAAAGAAGAAGAAAAATGAACAATACGAGTTGTAATGCGTTATATATGAAAGGATACAACACTGACACAGAAAGTAAACATGTCATTTATGTTTTGTTTCAGGGGACACTGTGCGGCTCCATCTGGTGATGGAGAGACACTAGGAAAACTTTAAGTCAGCCACACTAAAATTAGCCACTTTTTTGATCGGCTAAAGATTATATGCATATGATATTATTCTCCACGACATCAATGGGACTAAACTTACCTGTACTCTGAAAAACTCTATAGAACTATATGTTCACTTAAAAATGTAATTCACTGAGTGTTTTGTGTGGGGATATCAGCCGCGTGAGAACTGACAAATAACTGCGTGACTTTAGCGCCACACTGTGGTTAACTTGTACTTGAGCCATTGTGCTCATTCAAACTAAAATTGACACACACACACACACACAAAATTTTGTGTGTGTGAAGATACGTTTGGAAGAATTAGAGGAATCTCATTTTGTCTGTCGTATACTCTACTGCAATACCAAATTCCTTCAGTGTTATGCTGTGTAACGTGCCTGTGTGGCCGCACGGGGACGATGTTTTACTTTTTAACGATTCAATAATTGCAAAGTGGATAGAGGCTATAAGGGAAAGTGACGTGTTCTCGACACAACTCAAACACTTAATTATAGTACCCCCACTGACCACAAGACGGTAGTAATGGCCCAACTGATGATAATAGTCGAGATTGTAGAGGTATCTGCCTCTACATTCTGGTGTATCTGCAGACCTGACCCAAACCGGAGTGTGTGTTTTATCTGTGCAAAGTAGACTAGGCTTTAACTCCTTAGATCTGACACCACAGTGGAGAAAACGGAGTGACATTTCCTGCAAGTGTCTGACCCGGAGGGCCCAGCTTAGCTGCTATCCTGAGATGCAGAGACAGCTGCAGAGCAGAGCTGCCAAAGGGAGCAGCTATCATTGGTTCCCTCCAGCACAGCGTTCATATTAGCCACATAGCAGTTGAATACGTCCCTATACTATATAAATAAAAACACTTTAAAGACCAGTCCGTTCCCCAAAGGAAAATACAGCAGAATTTAGCAGCCTCTCTGTTGTCCGGGATATCGCTAAAGTACATTATTTTTTTCATACATCCAAATATTTGGATTAAAAGTATCACTAACTATTATTTGTATGTATTTTTATTCTTTATACAAAAAAAAATGTACGGTAAATAACCTCTGTTTTGTTCTGATTTAAACAAAATCCGTTTCAATAAAAAAAAACATGAACATAAAGCAGTGTCTGAAACTCATGACAAAACGTTACTGCACACTAGAGCAGACAACTCTGAAAAGTGGCCTGTCTGGCCATAAAGTTGCCTGCCCCATTTTTCACAACTTGAAATACAATAAGACGACTAATCGTGAAAAAAAAAACCATGGTTGCAAAGTATTAAGGATTGTTTTTATTCAGGATGTCCCTACCACAAATGCTCCGTTACTTCATCGTAAATATCACTTGCTGATGATTTTGCTCCTTATTATGCAGCGTCGTCTGCTACAACCCATGTGAACTCCTCTTTACACAATGCTTTTAATGTATGTTCAATTTCTAAGCGCCTTTCAAACCTCTCAGGACACTTTAGAGTCACAGGGTAATGTACGTTTTGTAGCGTCATAAATTGTGTTCGCTTCTTTTGAATCTTTCTTCTGGGGCTGAGGTTCTGTGCATCTACTTAGAAAAATGATATGAAAATGCACGACCTTATAACACTCGGGAAAGACGGAAGCAGAAAGCAGGCTTCTGATTGGCTGCCGTGCCGAGTATGCAAATTACGAAACGAACCGAAATTCAGACATTTCCAAACCGAAAGAAGACTTCGAAATCAGAATAATTTATTCTGATTTCGAAATCTTCGTTCAAATGTTTGCTTTGTTAAATAAAGCAGACGTTAGATTTGAAAAAAAAAAAAAAAAAAAAAAATCTTGAAGAAGTTGTCAGCCACCCGGGCTGAGACATTTTGTAAATTGTACACCCGACGGAAAAGTTGGACGCCCCGCCCGGGTAGACGGTTTTTCAAACACTGACATAAAGTTAGTTATTTGTATTCTACTTGTCAATTTTTGATGACCAATATCTTCAATTTGTGTGAAAAACATGTATCTCCAAATCTTGTAATTTACATTAAAAACAAATACATGACGTTTTATTGTGGTTGGAAATGGAGGGGGGGAAAGGGACAGAATTTACTTATCTGTGCTTTGAAAGGAGTGACGATACATTATGATCGACTAAAAGTTGCAGTGTGATTATTTTTCTTTGAAAAAAGGATTCTGTGCCATTTTGTGGGACTTTCGGGCATTTCAGAAATTGCATATTACAGCGATACTAGGTGATCACAGGTGATCAGCAAATAATGCATAAAATCAGACAAAAAAGGTGGGGTCCGGAATATCTTAATTCACAAGTCTCATACTATGAATGGAAAGGGGAACACTTAAGACTTGTGTACATAGAAGTAAATATCATCCCCATCTGTATTTCACTCAGTCGTTCAATTAGAAACACATTTCAGTGAAGCTATGCTGGCTACCCTCAATCCTCTATCAATGCCAAAATCCCAATGATGACAGCCTTGAGTGTCTTCTTTTCCCGAGAAGCTAACTGGATGCCACAGCAGCCCTTCACATCAATCAACCAGGGTACACATCCTGTATAATCGGCAAGCGATGGTAGAAGACATCGTACAGGTGGCCTTGAAATATTTAAGTCAGGATAGATGAGCAACATATGACTCACGGGCCACATGTGATTCAAAAATGTATTTCATAATTGCTAAAAACGTGCCTTGTGCATGAAAACCACAGCGAAGATATAATTTTCAGCCTTACAAGACAATTATTTTCACTTTATCAGGACTTAATCGATCCAACGTTGGAGTCATTTGGATTTGGAAAATTGTAGTTTACATTTTTTTCTACTATATTTTTTATCTACCCCTTGAATTATAATAATAATAATAATAATTCACTGATTGATTATTTTGTAGTGATAACCAAAAAATATATAACATTAAAAATTGCAATCATTTTTTAAAAGTAACTAATAGACAGTCCTTAAAATTTTTTAATGTGCATGAATTATAATTGCATTTAAATCCATTTTTATTTGAATAATGAAGTTATATGAAAGTTAGTTAAGTCCATTTTTAGTTGAATATTGAAGTTACTGTATATGAAAGTTTACTAAGTTTAATATTTTATTGTTGAGATAAACTATTTTAAAGTAACCCTTTGTATATATTTTTTTAAATCACTTCTGAGTACACAAGCATTCTTCAGGCTTGTCTTTTTCCATCTTTCATGTGGCTCACTTGTGTGAATATTTTATTATTTTTCAGTCCGAAAGAAGGGCCAGTGTTACAGTAGAGGTAGCGTTGAGCTATTTTCGGAGAGGCTATCAGCAGCTCGGGACATACTGCAAGTCTGAGTGACAGGACAAGTGTTGCGCTGGAGCCGTCCCTTGTTCATTTGGGGAAAGGCATTCTTCGGTGTAAGCGGACCTCCCTCCCATCATACCCTTAGCCAAGGCGGTCGGAGCGGGGTGCACCTCACTGTGTGTGAATGTTTGTGTGCATGTATGTTAAGGTATGAGCGTCGTACTCTGAGCTGGCCTCAGAAAAACGTCAGTCCATACAGCGTGACTGGCAAAGATTGTAGTGTTTGAAGGGGGCCCTTACTGCAAACTATGGGGCCAAGGCATTGAGGGCCCCCATTCACTGAAAGAACAAGATCAAATCCTAGAAAAAGAAGACACTTTAAAAAGCCAGGGGGGTGAAAAAAAGTCCAAAGGAGAGCATCAGAATGGTCGCAGAGGAAGTTTTGATTACACTGACCGGTGGAGCGCCGTGGGGCTTCCGTCTGCAGGGTGGCGTGGACCACCACAAACCACTTCAGGTGGCTAAGGTAAGACAAAGACCTTGGTCTGACAGTTGTCATTTTTTAAAGTTGTCATTTGTGCGAGTGACAATTGGAATTGTGTACGACTATAGGGGTCATACAAATACAATTTTCCCTCCCAGGCCCATTTGGGGCCTGACTATGACATTATGGGCTACGTACTCATGCTAAACACAAAGAGTATTTATTAAACATTTGAATTTCAAATTCAAATAGAAAAACTGGTCACATCATCCACTCAGCCGTGTCAATCACACTGCAGAAAAAGTCGAGAACACATGACCTTGCGGGATATTTACCAATGACTTTGTCCACATTTAATGGATAAGGTCATGGTTTATGATTCAAGTGAACCTATTACCAACTGTGAATGTGTCTGTGTTGTATAGGGTGGGCATGCCGTTGGCACTATAATCTGTCCGTTTGAGTTCAAGCTGTCCCGTTATTTGAGATTTATATGGAAACACTTGCATCGCTGCAGTAAAGTCTGGATTAAGATGCCGCGTGGTGTGATGATTCTAGGTCAATCCACGCAAGACTTGTGGTCTTCTGTCTCCTTAAATTTGATTTACTGGTACTGTATTTTTAACCTATATTGTATATATAAATCCCACAAACAAAACAGAAAAGTCAACCATTTGTTATTGTTTATGAGGACTCAATCCTGATATAATTTGTCATGATGGCTGAATGATATATATGAAGGATTTTAAACCCACAAATGATTCAATGAGAATATGATTTTTATTATGTGCTGATTGAGGGGGTTTCTATTTTGGTCAAGAAGTGGTATAGGTCATGGTGAGCCAGGAGGTGTGTGTTTCAGTTGAGTGCATAAAAAAGTCTACTTTGTACCTGCCATTCTTGGTCTGCAAATACTTTGAAGGGCAAAATGTTCAGTTTATGGATTTCAGGTGAAATTTTAGGAAGAACCTAAAATGCACCACAATATTTATTGGTGGAGGCTTATTTTAGCCTTCTCAAAACTTTTGACTGTGCATTTTTTGGCACAAATATTCACAAACAATGAGCGAGCTAAACAGAAAAATTCCCCAAAATAGCAAAACTGGTTGATGCATGCCTCGACCAAATCTGGGTTCAATTTCAATTAGCATTAGCCTCTGATTTTGTGAGGGAAGAGTTGCAACACAGTTTGAATTCAGGAAAGATATCACAGATAAAAACTATGCCAAAACTTACGAAAAAATGAGTCGTGAAATTGCAGATCACTTGTATCATCCACATCTGTGAAACCCGGAGAGGGCAAACCTGGAAGGAAGAAGAAAAATAATTACAACCGCTTGTATTGAAATCAACGTCTTCATCGTGTTGGTCATACTCTGACGTTGCAAGATCAAGGAAACACATAACAACTGATTTTCAGTATCTTGTCAGTGCTTACATGCTCCCAACGAAGTCAGTATCCCCAAGGAGATAAATCCTGAGTCTGATTTATTTGTGAAGACTTGGTGGGGGAAAATAACTGAAAATTCTGGGCTGGGAAGGGTGGCTGCCCAAGTTGAGGTGTTTCAGGGAGACAAATTCAATGAACTGCAAATTTTGGTGTCCATATTCACAATATGCGTCGTCATGAAATTTGCTCATAATAGTTTCACAATTCACACACCACTTCAGTTTTACTAGTAAGACCGAGCAAATGAAAGAAAATCTGAATATTCACAGTACAAGTGATTTTACAGTTTAAAAGTGTTTTTTATACACTGCCACAATGGTTTTGTTACATCATGGATGACCTGGATGTGCATCATAGACAGAAAGAAGACTGGCTAGAGCAGTAGGAGGCAAGGTAAATGAGAGAAAAACTAAATTACTAAACTCTTAATCATGATGTTGACCATTCAATTCGGTGTCTATTTAGCCCTAAGTTAAATAAATTAATGAGAGTGTGTGTGTGTGTGAGAGAGAGAGAGAGAGAGAGAGAGAGAGAGAGAGAGAGAGAGAGAGAGAGAGAGAGAGAGAGAGAGAGAGAGAGAGAGAGAGAGAGAGAGAGAGAGGCAGAGACATAGAGAGAAAAGAAAGACGGACGGAGACGGACAGAGAGACGGACGGTGAGACGGAGGGATGGACGGAGAGACAGACAGATCGATAGATGATCAGTCTGTAGCCGCGCAGTATCATCAACAAGTTGCAACAGAATACGGAGAGACTGAAAGAGTCACAGAGAGTCACTAACGTTGTGCAGCAAAAAAAAATGACTGGAACACTCATGCCCATTAAAAAAGTCAACATCAATCTACACAAAAGTTATTGCGCATTTTAGGCCAATCCTGGAACTTCACCTGAAAGCCCAACATCCTTAACTCAATGAAGCACTCCAAACACTACAAACTACGTCATTATCTAGATGACTTAGTTGTAGTGTTTATACCCGAGGACGGGGACACCAAATCACCTTTATGGCAAAGGACAGCTGCTCCCATTACTAAATCGGCATGCTCGTTCACCGCTGAGAGCAAAGGAGGCATGGCCACGTTGGACGTCATATACACCGACAGGTGGAAGAGCTCTGACACTTTGGAGTTTTGGGAGCGCAGAGTTCGTGCCTGTGGACCGGTGCCTGTGCGCTCTTGAGTGTTTATTTCGGAGTGAGCGTGTATTTCTGTACAGGAGGCGTGCTCCCGTGAATGCGGGCTTGGAAGGGTATCAAGAACTGTTACGCTTTTTGATCACAAGGTGACTGAATAAATAATTGGTATCCTGCACCACAAGTGGGGTGATAGACTATTTTATATGCGCATATGAAATAGTTCTATCAGGGCCACTTTGAAAAAGGCTTGGCTAAATGAGGATGTGCGATTGCCCTACGTATCAACCGGAATAGCTGAGGAGAAAACGAATTACGTTGACTTGGTCGATTCTTTTTTAATTCCAAAGGTACAGTCAGGACAGTAGGAACTGTGTATTTTGCAAGAAACGATGCACCAACTTGGTTTCAATGCATCATAGTGGTTAACAACCTTTTTATAATCAGATAGCCTCAACGCTGACTTAATAAACGTTTTTGTTTTGTTTTTTTAAACCTATAAAAATTCCAGCTAAATACATTTCAGATTGGTCCAGACGGACCTTGCCACAAATAACAAAAGCTTCTCATGTAAAGTGTGTATAAGTGTCCCACTTGAGCAGCAATGAGTTGAATATGTTCACAGCATGGCAATGCCGTCAGGGAATAGGCCTACCGCTGATACACGACACAAACATTTTCATGTACACTTTACAGTTGGTTGTCCTAACCGCTGAGTTGTGAAGCCAGCGAAATATTAATTTGCTTGTTAAAACGGCATGTCAGTGCGAAGGCAGAAAAACACAACCAGCTGCAATTGACTTTGACAGTTCCTTGCTTACTTGTATTTCTATACACAATAGAGTCCTTTCATTGTTTTGAATGATTACATTTCTTCATATTTGTTCTAATGTAGGTTCGCAAACGTAGCAAGGCATGCAGAGCTGGTTTGAAGGAGACTGACGAGCTGGTGTCCATCAATAACCAGCCATGTGATGAGTTATCCCATGCCCAGGCTATGATCCTTGTAGATGCCTCCCTGGGGATTCTAGACATCCGTGTTAAAAGGTGAGAACAAAAGGATTAGATTGGTTTGTCTATGATCAGAAGCAGTAGTGGGAGATTCTCACATCCAGTTGCATTTCCTGAAATCATTTCAGGAAACAGTTCCTGAAGCCCAATGTAATACCATGGTTCTTGCTTCATGAGGTGGCCTTTGTACACAGTATCATAAAGCAGTTAACTGATAGCTGCCATGTTCACGCACACCAACTATAAAAATGTGTTCCCTTATAGAAATGAAACAAGTTATCTGCCATTTTAAACTGCAGATTTTCATGCATGGGAGTTTTGTACTTCAAATCGATGTCAAATCTCATGAATGTAAAACCAGCCAGTCAAACCTCGGTTTTCGACCATAATCTGTTCCAGAAAAAATGTCTGAAAACCGATTTGGTTTCCCATTATAATCAATGTTTGCTTTTTTTATCGTGATTAAACAATACAAACACGCCTGTTCACGCTACATGAGGATCATGTGTCGGTCAAAATGAGACGTGACACAAAGAAGTGACATATACGGAAATGGAGGGAGTTGAGTGGTGCATTCAGGTGCGCTCAATTTGTTCAAGAACAAATTTGTTTGTGAACTAAGGCATAAAAAAAAAGAATTGGTCGAGAACCGAGACGTTTGAAAATCGAGATTTGACTGTATAGTATTTTGTAAATTTCAGCCGAGTACGATCCAAAACTAGCCAATATCAAGATTGACTTGAGTACACAAAATGATGGTGTTTCAAATGATAAAACAAAGTCTAAACCTTCCAATTTGCAGAGTACCTGCTGCCTTTCAGTCTGTGGTGCTTGTGACACGCGCCCCTTCTCCTCGCATCGACAAGGAGTACCGTGCTTCCCTGCAGACCCTGTCACCCACGGTCCTTCACCAAGCACCCGTCCGAGAGGTGCACCGTAGCCGATCTTCCTTAACCAGCGGTTTGACATCACCACCCGGTAGTGAGGCCTACTATGGCGAGACTGATAGCGACGCAGACGTGGCGGGCTACGAGAGGCAGCGGCGTCAGAAACGACGCAGCCCCAATTCCAACATGGGTAAACCGACGGGACGGACCTCTCCTGAGGGTGGGGAGACTTCGGAGATGAGTGGCTATGACAGCGCCCCAGATGCACAATCTTACCCAAATTTGTCGGAAGGACATGGGGGAGGCGAAACTGGGGGGCTGCCTGGGGTAGCACAAAGGGAAGTAATTTACCAGCCCCCTGCTCCAGGAATGTGGTCCTCCCAGACATCAACTGAGACATCTTCCATCATCTCGTCAGCAGACGACCAGGGGCCACGGGATGGAGAGCAGGAGAACTTTCTGGAGCTTGCTAGCGTGCCGCTGGTATCCCCCGAGAGGGCAAAGGAGGCAATGATGCTGCGCTCTCGTAACCAGCTCGTGCCCATGGTGGGCCCTGTGAATAACCCCGTCGACGAGGAACTTACAACAACCTACATGGAAAAGGCCAAGCAAGCCAGTAAGTTCAGTTGTGTATAAATATTCTGGTTGGTATACAACTAAGAAAAATGTTTCTTTACCACCAGTTTTCTGAAGAAAGGTGATTTTATTAAAAAAAAAAACACTACTTGGCCAAAGAGTAGCCACCTGAGGGAAGTTGAATTGATTTTTCAGATGGTGGTATCATCTAATAAAAAACAAGGAAATACCATTAGGGTACATGGCATACTAAGAACTAAAAAGCAGTTAAGGCATGTTGTCACTCCTACATGCACTTTCTACACAGCAACTTTGTAACTTTCTGCCAGCTTGCACATATATTTGCAAACTCACAGATTTACCCTTGAGTCCAGCTAATGTGAGAAGCTTAAAACTTGCTAGGGATTTTTTCCAGGGGTGCCACTGTGGCAGAAGACGAGGTGATTGATGGCCGTTAAGCCCTGCCATTCAAGATGGGTTTATATGATGACCTCAGAAAGAATTCAGAGATGTTTGACCTTTACTGCTAACATATACAGAATCAATACCCATTGTTGTCATCAAATCTTAAACCCGTAATATGTGTCCAGTACATACTTAGATAGGATTGATTATATGTTTATTTTGTGCAATCAAAAAAAAACATGAAAAATAGCTCTGGATTTTCCATTTCACAGAGCTTAACCGAGGAGATACGCCACAGGACAAGCATGTAAAGGAAGCCAGAAGAAAGTGTAGAACAATTGCATCGCTACTGACGGACGCCCCTAATCCTCACTCCAAAGGGGTGCTGATGTTCAAGAAAAGGCGGCAGCGCTCCAAGAAGTATACCCTCACGAGCTTTGGCAGTGTTGATGAGGATCAGTGCCTAGACTCGCAAGAGGAAGATGAGGTGTTACCTGGTAGCGAGTCAGAATTTGAGGAAGAGGGCTTTTCGGCTGCTCCTGACCCAACTTGGGATAGTGACTATTTGGACATGCTTGAGAAAAGGGCAACTGCAGGTGTCGAAGGTCGTGAGGATGGGGAAGAGGATGCTCCAAGTCCGGGCTTGGATGCCACTACAGGGAAAGGTGCCCAGCTGTTTGAACAGCAGAGGAAAAAGGCCGCTGAGCATGCCAAAAAGTCAGAGGCGACACAGTCTCAGGCAGCCCAACAAGCTATAAATGAGCATGCGCAGATGTTTTACCCAGAGAGTCAAGGGTATACACGTATGCAGCAAGATGTCTACCAAGTGCAACCAAGCTTTAACATGCCTAATGGAGATCTATCCCAGACCACAGGTGCAACAGCTAAAATGGGTGTGCAAGGGGGCCCCAGTCCAGCCATCGACTCTGTGGATATGATCACTGGCAATACAGCACCGGTTGTAACATCCATACCAGAAACACCTGCCAGTAATGTTCTCAACAGAACTGCACGTCCTTTCACACCTGGCTTCATTACTATCCGGGCTGCAACTGCTCCGGTAGCATTCAATCCATCTGCCACAAAGACAAACCAGCGACCGACCTCAGCAGCTGCTGTTCAACCGCCATTATTTAATATCCCAGGGCATGATATTAATGCTACATCAGTGACATTACAACTGTCCCCTGGTCCTGCAAGCTTTTCTAAAGCTTCTGGTCCCGTAACTCACACAGCAGAGGCTTCTGTCATCTTAATTCCTTCAACCAGTTCCTCAACACACAGGGTGCAACATATGACTGCTGCTTATCCATTTCAGCATGTAAATGTGCCTCCTGTGAGTCTAGCTCCAGTGCAGCCCATATTTTCTGCTCCATCACAGACAATGGTTTCAACTTCACCACAACATATGGTATCAGGTCCACCACAGCGCATTGTGTCAGCTACACCACAGTTTAAGGTTTCAGCACCAATAGCTCAGATTCCTGGTTCAATTCAACAAGTTGCACTTTGCCCCCCAGTTGTGCCAGTAGCCCCTCCATGCCCAACTCAAATTCCCATGACAACTATAGCATCAGAAACAATAGCTCCAACCTCCGTTTCTGGTCAAGGAGGTCGTACCGGAATTTTACTTGAGTCTCGACGCCGTGGTGGAAAACCAAAACCTATGTTCAATGTACCAGAAGTCAAAAAGAATTCACCAAATCCCGAACTGTTATCAATGGTGCATAATTTTGATGAGAGGGCCACAAATCCCAGGCATAGCCAACATTTCTTTGAAGATTGTTATGATGGTGTGCAGGAAGGAAGCAGTACAACGGTCGGCAGAGGGAAGATGCCGCCACCGGTAGCGCCAAAACCTCGGGTTCTGCAGGAGGCCCAACATATCATTCAAGCAGGGGGCATGGGGGGTCAGTTCTTTGTCCGCACACAGAACCACATGGGTATGTATGCAGTGGATGCCCCTCCACAGACCCAATACCAAGAACAAGTGCCTTTGCATAGCACAGCACAACTCTTCCACCCCTCCTCTCAATGGAAATACTCCTCCAATGTGCGTGCCCCTCCACCCATTGGGTATAACCCACTCCTAGCTCCTTCTATCCCCACAGGGCCTCAGAGGAACATGGGCAAGCCAGGTAGTAAGAGTACAAGTGGCTCACAGCGAGAGGGTATCCAAGCTCTAGATTTCATGAGACGGCAGCCTTATCAGCTCAACTCTGCCATGTTTAACTACAGTGGAAGTGCTGCTAATCTCTCAGGCAGCCCTTCTCACCCAGAGAAGGGGCAGGGAAACTATACGGCAATGGTGGGCAGTTCATTAACCTCACCAAAGCAGATACCCGTAAAAACAGCTCATGCCTATGAGATCAAGAGATTCTCAACACCAACACCTATGTCTGCTCCCACACTAGTCCCCAAAGTTCTTGCCCCACGCTCAGCCACCACCCTCGGAGAGCATATAGACCACTCTGATATGACAACTCCACCGCCAAGTCTGACTGATCCAACCACAGATGTCAAGTTGGCACAAGGCCCATTCAGAGACTCAGTTTCACTTTCGTCCCAAATAGGTGGCTTGCCAAGCCTTCCAAAATTATCTGCCATTCCACGACCGAACCCTGTCCCTGGTGTAGCAGCCCATTGCGGTCCAGTGTCTTACAACACCGGACTACAGGCAGCCAAGCAGTTCCAAAGTGCTCCTGAGCTAAATACATTTTCTTCATTGCCCCCACTCAAGACCAACCAAGTTCGGGTGCCCAAGCCACATTTTGTTGCCTCCAAGGTGGGTGTTCAGGCTCATGTGTGGAGACCTGGCGCAATTTAGACAATTAAACAAAGTCCAGGTGTGCTGTTCATTAACTCATCCTTGTAATTACATTTGCTGCTAGTGTTGGTTTGTTTATTTGTTTTCCAAAGAAATTAGGAAAACGCCACATTATATTTTAATATATTTATGGTTGCCTAGTTTTGGAAAAGGATGCGTGTCCCCTAACACATGAAGAAGCAACTCAAAACAAACAAAGAGTCAAATGTAAATGACATTTTTTAAAATGTCTATGAGGTCATTACACATTATGGAGTACTCTTGTGGCATTTTGTTATCAATTCCACTGAGTCCCAGTAAACAATGTGCACTTACATTACATTACAGTCAGTGTATTAGCAGTGTACAACTTCCAAATAAAACAATGGTACAGCTGATAAGTGTGGCCTTTGCAAATATGGGTAACTCATACCTTTTATTTCATGAAACAACACAAAGGAACAAGTGTGTATTTTGTTGATCTTATATAAAGTGCAAGAGAAGGAATTACTTCCTTCAAGCATTAATAAAATGATTTTATGATATGAGAGAGGCTGTGGAGATGTAGAAATGATCAGTAAGATAATAATAGGAACGACAACTGAATGTGCCCAGTGATTATCATATGTACATGGAGAAGTTAATCCTATTTTTATTTGTACGTAAGATTTTAAATTGTTTAAGTCGTGAGAAACCACACCCTGGGGATGTTAATAGAGGGTGACAAGGAAGAATAGATGTTTGATGGATAGATGACAAAAAGTCGACACACTGAAATGTGTTTTTCCTTTAAAAATAAAGCTTGAAGAAATGAGTAGAGTTTAGATTTAAAGTCATACTTTGGCTATTTTCTACTGTATGGATGATGTTTAGGTTGCAAAATGGTATTTGTGAATGGTACAATGACAAGTGCGAACCTTACACATGTGTCTGAGTATTGAAATGTCTGGAGATGTTTATATTTCCAAAAAATGAGATGAATAAAATTATTTCCGAAAAGCATACTTGTCTCACATTTCTGGTTACGTGCTGTCTCCTGTTGTTCAAAATACAGAGGGGCCTTGGTTTACGAACTTAATTGGTTCCTAGACAGAGTGTGTAAGGCGAAAAGTATGTATCCCAAAAATTAATTTCCCATATGAAACCATTAAAATTAGAATAATCCGTTCCCAGGTCTCCATAAAATATAATTTTCAACTAAATAAGCCTTAAAACTAGACACAACATACCGTATTCTATGTATAATAAATGTGCTATTGTATTGTAGTGAAAGAAATGCACTGTACTGTAGAAAAAAGTCACTTTATTTACATTTGTGATGGTGATTGTGATGGATTGCTCTTAATTGACATTGCTCTTAATTGCGCTTAATTGACACCTGTTGCTTTCTGACTCGTAAGGTCTTACGAAACTGAGGCATCACATTATCATTCATCATGTTGATGATTCTCAAAGCCACAGTCTTTTCTGGGTGGAATTGTTCAATAAAAGCCTGCACATCACACATTCTTCCATGCACCTTTCAACGATCAAAGGGTAAGATCATGCCAAGACTTTTCTATCAGCGGAACACAATGATACCGTAACGTTCCGAGCGTGACAGGGATAGCTGACTCGTCGGAACGTTAGGGTTGGATCCCTCCCTAAGCAGGCGGCAGAGACGTAGGTGCTGGCAGAGATTTTATTACAACAAAAGGCATGAGTCCGATGACTCCACGAACCCGACAAAAGAAGGTGGGTGGGGGCAATCCATCCAGCCTATCAAGCTAGGCAAAATAAAATGACACGCGGGGGTGAAAAAAAAAAAACACATGATCCCGGAAAGCAACAAACTTACGCGATCGCGGCTAACAATCACCTCGGGTGAAGCAAACTCTTGTGCTGGCAAGTCCAAGACACTGGCAAGGCACGAGGCGTCGTAATCATGTCACTGGTGAGGTGACAGCGACCCGTTGAAACGCCCCAGTATCAGTGATCAGGGAATTGACATCCGCTGGCGGAGGTCGGGAGCGGCGGCCCCACCCCAGCTATCAACTCGCATGTGACAATTTCTGTGCCATTAGTCACATGAAACCATCGACTAAATAACGCCTTTGTGTAAAGATTTTAGGCGAAGGATGGTAGTAATGGTGGACTTAGTATATCGGGCTCTTTATTTGTAGAATGGTAGTAGTAAATTACCCTCAGGTAAGTGACATACAGTGTGGGAAATGTGTCGGGCTGAGATTCAGATGAAAGCCGCGCGGTGCGCACCTGTGATGCACACCTCGTTCGTGTTTCTCAATGATCTACTTCTTCTCCTCAACTGTAATTATATTTTGTGTCTTCTTTGGCTGAACATGAGCCTGTGGTGGGGTCTTTTTCGGTCCCATAACGGCTAAAGTATCGTTGCAGACGATCGATGTGTGCACTCATAGAAAGGGGGTGTGGAAAGGTAGGCCGGCTGTGGCACTGTACGGTCGTGTGCTTTGGTGTTCTTCCACCAAAGACTACTCCGCCACTCCGCCGTAAAAGAACCACGGCTGGCGGAGTCCGCCAGCCGTGGTGGGGGGTGTGTATTGCGAAAATAGTGCTTAATCCAAGGTTTAATTTTCATAAATGTAAAGTTCGTACACCGAAAAGTTCGTAAGGCAAGGTGTTCGTAAACCGAGGCCCCACTGTAGAAAAAAGAAAAAAAAAACGATATGCTTTTTGGGCTGATGCCAATTTATAGTCAAAGAGGCTGATGACTGATAACTGGAGCCAATATTTGCAACAAAAAGTAAAATATTCATGTTTAAAAAATATAAGTACTAACATTTTGTTGAAATGTCTTTCAGTATGGTTAGTAGACAGTTTTTCAATTGTGCATAATGTTAAAGTTCTAATTTCTTGATCTAAACTGAATACAGTAATATATGTTCTCTTACAATTTAAACTAGAAGAGTTTTTTAAATGCCAATAATCCTCATGCCAAATATCAGTGCAAATAATCGGTTCATTCATCGTTCATGGAACTATATTACAATCATAATATATTGTGTGTAGAACACACAATAGAGTAGCAGTAATAATACAAATAATCAAGAAAAAATATTGCTTCTGCACATAAAGAAATTACATTTTTATGACACAATCACATTATTTCCTCATTCAGTCATGGCTTAATTTTTAATTTATATTCATAGTTCCGTTGTAAATTAATAATCTGTGATTTTTTTTCTGCCACTGTGTTAAAGCTTCTGCGATTTGTACTTTTATGGGAGGGTCACTTGGTGGCGCTGGAGTATTAGAGTGTGTAGTCTGGGTCAGGGAAGGATACTTCAAGTCTCACGTTTTCAGATACACTTACATTCATCAATTAAAAAAAATTAACAAGCACATTTTAGTGGGGGGAGTGGATAAATGGAGGGCTCTTGATCCGTAAATGCAGGTTAGGCTTGATTAAAGAATGATGCAGGCCCGATACACACGTCACATGTAATGTGTCTGACGCTCACTTTGTAACACAAACAGCAATGGAGTCAAAACGTCAAAACACATATGCTTAACCTCACACCTGCACAGTGTACATGTGTGCATTTGCACTTGCCCACACTTTCCCCATACACTGTGTACAGCCTAAAGACACCACTTGTGGTCTCTTGAGGGTTATCTTGTAACTGATGAGGCTTCCCTGCGTTCTTGCTGCTAAATATACGCTCCACAACCATCTGGGAGAATCATTTTGTTCCCTTAATATCCCCATCAGCACTTTAAGCTGGCCAAATGACTGACCCCCAAATCCCACCCGCCCCTCCATGCCTTAGCAACTCTTGCATCCCTATTCATACTCCTCAAAATCCACATCCACCACACCGCTGCCACCAGGAACCCCAGCCTGTAAGAGACAACCTACCATTTGAGTGTAGGGTGGGTGTCGTGCTGACCCCTGAACCGGAATTCAACTATACGTAGGCTTTTGGAAAATCTGTCAACTCGGAATCTTGGGTCTCTTACTTCTCTGGATTATTAAAAATAAACAACAACACCACAGGTGAGTTTTCGTCAGCTGACAGCTTTGATTTAAATCCGCAAAACAGGTACAGGAGAGGTAAACGTGTGTGACATGTTGCAAATGATCTATTCTGGGGGGAATTGAGAAATTGGGACAATTCGTTTTTGCAATGCTGCAAAACTTTTACTGAAAAAGCTGATAATCTGATACCAGCTGAATGTTCTACTTGCATCTTCAAAACACCAAAGGAATGGGCCAGTGTGTTGACCCTCCCACTCTGGGCACTGCATAGATGTAATATGCTGTCACCAACCCCAGAAAAGGAGGGTGTTAAACCTGAGAAGTTGCCCCTTCATTATCTTTGAGTTTCAAACTATACCCACAAATGGCTTTCACAAATGCTAGATTGAGTCATATTTGTGTTCCTTCAAGGATTAAAAATAAGGATTATATATTCCAGGTGTGTTTTTGTGTGCTGATGGATTGTATCAGACCCGCCGATGGTCAAATGGTACCTTTACTCGTTGCTCAATGTCTTGGCTGGAGGGCGACGGGATGGGGTGCGGGGGGGTAAACTAAAAATAGCCTTGTGGGTTGTGTTACAGTCACTCAATGTGATGTTTTTCCTTTTAATCGGAGGGCTACTCTATGTGTTTAAGACTGGAGGTGCTTATGGATATCTACCAAGAAAGAAAAACTAAGAGGTTCCGTGGGAGTATATTTAAAAAAATGTGGAAACTATTAATTTCAGGGATCCTCCAATAGAGTATGGTTATCAACTTAAGCAAACTTGAGCTTCGATATTTGTACAGAGATGGAGCATAAGTCACATAAACACCATCCAACACAAAGCTCGTCAAAGCCAGATGATGACCCCAATGTTTAGAGATTCGTTGTTCCCCCTACTGACCAGATAAACAATGCTTGTCACCCACACAGCCATGCCTGCAAGGACGCCCACCCTGATAAACAAAAGGAGAAAGCCCACCAAAGTCGTCATTGACATATCAAATATCTCTCAGGATGGTAAGTCAGAGAGTGTGTACTACGATCGACCAAACTTGACAGCATGAAGTTGGTGATTTCATGTGATGAATGAACTTATCTAGAGTACGAGCCCATGGTGAAGATATCAGAGTTTCACTTGGGAAGAAAGATTGGCCTGCCAAGGGACATCATGCTGGAGGAGTTGTCGCTACTGAAGAACAAAGGCTCCAAGATGTTCAAGATGAGGCAGCAGCGAGTGGACAAGTTCATCTACGAGAACAACCCAGACATCTTCTATGGCGACTCCATGGTAACCAACAGCAAATGTTCCAACGCAGGGGGTTGAATCAACACAGACGTGTTTCATTTGATCTGTCTTCCTTTTAGGACGAGTTGCAAAAGTATATCCCGACAGAAGGCGGTCAAATGGGGAGTCAGACAATACACCTGGGTGGGTATCTGCTCAGCAAGGATACCAGTCAACAGCACTATGGAGGCATGGTGTATGGGGGAGGGTCCTCCAAGGCTCCCCCAAAGCCTGGAAGCAAGGCCGGAGAAGCTGGAGGAGCAGGAACAGTCGGAGGAAGTGCTGGGGGACAAGGCGGAGGTCAGCATGGGAAAGATGGAGGGTTTGGGAATCCACACAAAATGTTTGGTATGTAGAATTGCTGAAATCACACCAATTTGTTACACATTCTACTAAGGAGTCCCCTTTTCAAGACTATTGGGTCCCTTCAAGGCAAATGTAACACAAACACACATTCAACCATCCAGTGAGCGCCCTTCAGAAAACCGTAACAGCCTTTCCAGTTTGCTCATTTTTGTTCATAGATGGTGGAAAAGATGATGGATCTAAGAAGATGCCCCCGAAAACTTACATATCACCTTGGGAAAAGGCCATGAAGGGTGATGAAAGTTTGCTCGCCACCCTAAAAGGGTTCATGCCCGGCCCTGTCCAACATATTGAACTGTGCAAGTACAAATGCTTCAACAGGTATTCGTGTACATTTTCAATAGATTTAAATAAAAATATTGAATCTGTTGGCTGTGATCTTTGGCTAAAACGACTACTTGATGATTTTATGAAGCAAAGAGAATGGGTTATCTAAATTACTGTCAAAATTTGAGCTACTGTATGTTAATTTGTGGAGTACGATAAAATTGGAGAATTAGAACCATAACCACCTCATTTGGCTGCTAATGTCTATTATGCAGAACCCAGCAAAGCGGGATTTGGACAGCTTAAGCATCTTTCCTTGTGCTTTTTTGTGAATGAAACTGACATTTGCCTCCCATTCCCAGGACTGCTATGCCCTACGGCGGATTTGAAAAGGCCCTACAATTCATGAAATTTCAAATGCCTGACACTAAGAACAAAGTGGTAGCTTTGCCTATTCTGGAGTACGGGCACAACCTCAAGCTGCGACCTTCTTTTAACCGCACCCCCATCGGTTGGGCCGGCAGCAGCGAGCCTTGTAGCATCCACGTGGAGGTTGACGGTGTGCTCTATGACGGCGAGACCGAGGAGCTCTGAAGAAGCTGTTACTGTCGGCCACTAAGCGCATGCAAAAAATAAGCCTAACATGCAAACACATGCTGGCATGCACACTCACACGAGATGAGGTTATAGCAGTTGTTTTTTGTGATGGCTCACATGTGGAAATGTTCATGCTCCGAGAAACAAAAGAACAAAATGTATATGGTCTTGAGAGAATAAACAATGGCGACATTTTGAACATGTTAAGGGATAGACTCACTTCATCCCATGTCAATTGTGTCGGTATGTCAATAATGGTTGTTAGAAACAAGCACCTGTTTGTATTGTTCGTCATTGGCTCATCAAAGTGCAGTTACAATTGTTGACAAGAAATAAACCCATTTTAAAAATGCAACACATATTTTTATTTGATAACTAGTAAGGATTGTGGAAAGAAAACAAAAAAGAACAAGGATTACATAAATATACACACAAAAGGAAGTTAAATGCTCTAAACGTTCTTCATTCTTTTAAGCAGCATATCCATTAATTTAAATTCTGAAGAAATAAAAGCTTTTTTGTAAACACAAAGAGAAATAAGAAATGTTGGAAGCCAAAGTATGAACTCGGCAGAAAAATACCCAACAACGGGTATTGTAAAAATCAATTTCAGCAATTCCCCTATTTTTAAAGGCAAGATGTCATTTTTTCATATTTACAATGGTATTTACATGGCATCACTATTTCCTACTCTTTTGTACATAACGACGGAACTCTGAATAAGAAAGACATTATTTCAATTATTGTATTGTTTATTCACAGACGAAATTAGCATATTTGACAATCAAGCTGACTTTGACTTTGAAATTAATTCCAATACGTACTTACTGTACTTACTGTACATGTTCAAGTTACAAGTCTTCCCAGGCTGCAGGGGGCGACCATTTTGACGAAAGGCAAACTTTGGGCACACTGGAAGACGAGAAGAAGGCGGATGTGAGCCCGTTGGTTTGTGACACTTTTTATATCCGTAAAATGTATTTAAACCACATGCTCGCTATCGCGGATCGTGGACCGGCTTGATGACAACAAAATGGACCGCCACTTGAGATTGTTAGGTAACACCCCAAATAAACTTACGCTTTATTTAGCTACGACGGATACACAATGCAGTGCAATGGAATACAATAACATGGGACATGTTGAAGTCACAAATATAACATGGCTGTGGGGAAAATAACCATACACTCTGCTACAAATAGGTCCACTTGTAACGTCTCATTTTTTTCAATAATAGAAACACAAGCGTGCATGGTATCTTACTTCGTCCTCCGTAGACCTCGTTCGTTTGCCGTGAACGTGACTATCGTAAAGCGTTTGGCGTTACTTAGCAACCGTCAACAGCGTTCCCACTTCGCCATTTAAGTTACTATTAAAAATAATTTGCACTAATTAATGACATTTGTGTTCATTTTTTAAAAACAGTGTGGGGTCAATTGAATTTTTTCTCTATGAAAATGGCAAAACTGCCCAAAAAATATGAGTGCCAGGCTTGTGACATGACATACTGTATTTGAAAAACTTTGAAGGCAACGAAGTATTGAGGAAAGGCTGTAAATACTTACACACGATAAATGGGACTTATTCAGTTTTTACATCTTCAGAATTTTGCAATTCACAACTAAACATATGTTGCACAAAATATTGTAATGTTATCATTTTTTCACAGGCCCACGATAACGCAGCGATTACGACCAGATGACATCCGTCCGGTCAGCGCCGCTACCACGGACGGAGCTCCTTGTCTACTGGTTGTTGTCCTTTGGCTCCCATTTGTACTCTTTTTATGAACTGCACAGGTTCTCAAAGGGTAGGAGAAGAATTGGAATTGCCTTAACACAGTTCTGGGGAAACAGTTTGACCAACTCATGTGTTTCAGAGCATGAAGCCGGATTGGATAGACAATTTCACCTGGAAAGGAGCCCCTTTAAGGGGTTCAAAAGGGTATGTTTTAAAATGTTGCAGTGTCTTCATTCACCCTGGTAAAAGGGAGTCACATTGTACATACAGTAAATATAAAAAGTCTGCATGTCTGACATAATATACCAGTATACCAAAATAAATGAATATACATATTTCAAAATGTTTCAGTTAGTGAGCCATATACAAAAAAAATAGTACAAAATCAATGCATGTTTCCACCAAACTTTAATTGTGTTTTACTAATTAATATGGTATGTACCTTATGTAGCAGTATTGTGGCTCCTGTTTTGCATTTTCATCCACCGACTTTAAATAATTTAAGGATTTGTAATGGTATGTTGTCCTTGTGTTTTGGTCAGGATGTGTCAGACTTTGAGTGGACCTTCTGGACCGACTGGGCAAAGAAGTCCTTGCTGTGGACTCTGATTGGACATGCTGTCATATCTAGATTCTGCAGCATCTTTTACCCACAGGTTCGAGTCAATAAACATTACACAAAATCTCACAAGTGAGTCAAAAGGACAGAGTCGGGAAAAAATGATTTGCTTGTATCAAATTGACCCAGCGCTGCTCCTCCTGTTGCGAAAAGTGTATCAATTGTTATTAAGATCCACAAGTTTTAAATTGTGATGGAAAATTGCGGAATAAAGTAGTTTTTTTCCCCTTTTGTCAACAGTGTCGGGTTGCAGCGCTCACAGTTTACGGCCTGCTTGCAGCCTGTAGCTTGTTAGGACTCAGAGGTCTGGGCGTGCTACTTCTCCATGTGGCTTTGTCTTTCTTGGTGGCGCAGCTCAGGAGACCTGCTCTATGTTGGACCTGCATCCTTCTGCTCCTCTGCACTCTTCATGTGCGACCATTTCAAGATATACAGGTGGCCGTACCTTTTGATTGTAAGCACAGATGAGTAGGAGAATGTTTAAAAATGAAAGTATGGTTGTTTATAACTCATTGCCATTCCCGAAATGTATTTGGGTTTTGGTTTTTCTTGCGGGGAGGTGGGGTGCCAATACAGCGCTGGTCAGACCTCTGGCAATGTTTTCCCCTCCCACAATGGGGCAGCATTTGCCTTTTGCTTTTGTACAGCTGCCCACATTTCAAACTCAGATAACTACAGATCCATATAGTTTAGAAATTTTTTTTTTTTTTTTTCTGATGAAAGAAGAGAGGTTTGCTGAATTAAATGTTTATGTAGTCCCAAAACTCAATATTCTTTGGGTCCTACAATTTGAATGAAAATGATAAAAACCCTGGTACTGGAATGGATAATTTTTTGCACATTGTCTCGCAGTGAATGAGTAAACGATTATATTTATATTTAACATCCAACGCAGATACTTATTACAAACTATATTTAATGGACACAAGAAGATGCAAGAGGGCCACAGCGATGTCTTCTTGCAGATTTTTGGTTGATTTGAATTGTTTTGGAATAAACGAGTGACAGAATTTCAGTTTTTTTAATCTTGATTCACATGTCTTTTAAAACTACTGACCTCATATAGTTTAGTAATATAATATCAGCAATTATACACTACCATTTCAAAGAAACTGAAGGTTTTACAGTCACTAAGAAAAGAAACAATATAGTAAATAAAATAATATAAGGAAAAACAAAGAAATATAATTTAGACATTCTTAATGGGTTTAAAAAAATTTCCTCCAAATATCGCGCAGAGGAGCTGGTACGAGCAGGAGGAGGAGTACTACTTGCTTCTCTTCAGCGTGGCCGTGGGCACTCTTCGCCTCATCAGCTTCAGTTTGGAGCACTGCGGTCGCACTGCGATCCGTGGCGATGCCCTCCTGCAGCTCTGCTGGCTGTTGTCTTATACTTTTTACCATCCCTTTTTCTACAATGGACCTGTCATCACGTTTAATGATTACGTGGAGCAGGTGAGCGTTCAATAAATGATGAATAAATTCATTTTCTTACCTTTCACAAGATACTCTTGCAGCATTTTAGGTCCAAGAAGCTATTGTATTTTGAAACAAATTGAAAAATGTCATTAAACAGATATTTTCTGCCATTTTGTGGCATCCACGGACAATCAATTAAAGTGTGTTTTAAAGATCTCATACGGGCAAAACTATTTTTGTTATATTCCCTCCATTTGTATCAGCAGATTTTTTGGCCCTTTTATGGACACTGAACACTTTTTTCAGGATTTTTGGGTCTGGAATTTCGAACGCCATCAAAGAAGACACTCATTTTTGTTGTTGTTATTTTTGATGTTTTGGTGTGTTCGCTTCATGGATGTTGAGGTGTCACCTTTTTAGATGCAGAAACCCGCAGAGGAGAGTGACCGGCACAAAGCAAGTGCTCGTTACTTGTTGCTTCGTTCAGCACGGATTCTGATGTGGTGGTGCATCGCCGAGTATATGATCCACGTCATGTACATGCACGCTATCCAGTCTAATGAGACCTATCTGGAGATTCTGCCACCCTGGGCTTTAGGTTAGTGAACATTGTTCTTGCATGATTTCAATTCCTGACGGGTCTATCGCATCCCTAAGTCCCAGTGTAGTGCCATTCTTGCTTAAGAATGTTTTTCTCCATCTACTTCTTTATAAAGGGAAGTTAATGACATGCAAGGCTAAGGAAGAAAAAAAAACAGACTTGCTCTCACTGACCTTGCTCCATTATTCAGATGTGATCTTTCGCATTTAAATTATGTTTCAGTTTAGGTGTTAGCTTTGTCCACCAATTGTTTTTCTTATTTGTGTTCACAATTTTACACAATTAAATAAACAGAGAGAAAAAATGATGACAGGTTGTTTGTTATCTCGGTGTTGAAAGTTGATTGAGTTCATTTTGAACAAAAAAATATTTTTTTTGTCATTAAAAATGTTTTAAATTGAGAAATTTAATATACAGACGCTCCCCAATTTACGAACATTCAAGTTACGAAGAACGGTAAATACGAAAAATTTTGCAGGTATGTCAAAAAATGTTTGGACAGAGATGCTGTAAGTTAGATTTTGTATTGCGCGCCTTTTTCGGTCCGAGCTCGCTTGCGGTTGGCTGCGTACTGTACTTCACGCACACGCACAGACACATTGGAGGTTTCAAGGGCTGGATGTTTATGCAACGGACACCAAGGCTGAAGTGTTGCCAACGAGTTCAGGTCCCATGATCCGCCGAGCTTGCTTTCGGTTGGCTGCGTAGAGTATGTAGGCGGGGAGGAAATCAATTTTGCCAGTTGACGCCCTAAGGAGGCAGCGAGCTCACTATGATTGGCTGTGTAGGGTATGTGGGCGGGGAGGAAATCCCTATTCCCAGTTGACGCTGCAGGAGGATGCGATGCATAACAAAAAGTAATTGCTGCTGTAATTACGTGCCAGCAGCTTCAGTACTGGCTTACTGAAGACCCAAAGATATATGACATCGTACTACAGTAGGTGTGAAATTATTTGACGGCTGTTAGAGCGTCTGTGGGCCTGATGATTTAACAATCGAGGTATGGAAGTGTTTTGGAGAGGTGGCGGTGGTGTTCCTGACTGGGTTATTCAACAAGATCTTAGATGGTGAACAGATGCCTTAAGAATGGAGACAAAGTGTACTCATGCCCATATTTAAGAACAGAGGAGATGTGCAGAGTTGAACTAACTACAGAGGAATAAAGTTGATGAGCCATACAATGAAACTCTGGGAAAGAGTAGTTGAAGCTAGACTAAGAGCTCAAGTGAGCAATTGTGAGCGCCAGTATGGCTTCATGCCAAAAAAGAATACGACAGATGCAGTGTTTGCTTTAAGAATGCTGATTGAGAAGTACAGAGAAGGTCAGAAGGAATTGCATTGTGTCTTTGTAGATCTGGAGAAAGCGTACGACGGGGTGCCCACTCATGCCAACTCATATTAGAGGCTTTGGAGAGAAAGCCAGAGAGGCCAGACTGAGATGGTTTGGACATGTCCAGAGGAGAGGGAGTATAAATATCGGGAGAAGGATGCTGAGCCTTGAACTGCCAGGCAGGAGACCGAGAGAAAGACCGAAGAGGAGGTTTATGGATGTGGTTGAAGAGGACATGAAGGTAGCTGGTGTGAGAGAAGAGGATGCATAAAACCGGGTTAGATGGAGGACATTGATTCGCTGTGGCTACCCCTGAAGGGAAAAGCCGAAAGGAAAAGAAGAAGAAGACCGTCTGTGTTTTATGCTTCCGCGTTCAGTGTTTGACTTAAACATACATTCTATACAAAATATAACAGAGAAGTAACTTACGAACAAATTCACCTTATGAACGACCACTCGGAATGTATCTCATTCGTAAGGTGGGTAGCGTTTGTATTTGATTCAAGTGAAAAGGGGTATTATTTGTATTTTATTGCGGTACGTTTAATGTTGCTCGAGTCAGTTTCATTGATATGATTAATTATGTCAATGTACTGCTAATGATTCTTTTCTTTTGTTGGGCAGGTGGTCTGGCTCTGGCCCTAGTGCAGTTCTTCTTTGTCAAATACCTGGTGCTGTTCGGCCTTCCATCCATGTTGGCTACGTTAGACGGGCTGGTCCCTCCCGGTCTACCTCGCTGTGTCAGCATCATGTACAGCTTCACTGGCATGTGGCGGTAAATCACATTCACCCAGTGAGCCCCGTCCGCATTCCTTATCCGGCAGATGTGCTATACATCCTCGAGGAAAAAAAGGCTTGCATTAAATGTCAGGTGCTTTGGAGAGTGTCTTTGCTTAGGCTAATCATGGCCCTCGCTCTGAATCGCCTCTCCCGCCATTACTTGCAATCACCACAACGGTCACCTCCACATGACATCTGCGCGTCTCAAGGGTTCATCTTAGATTTTTTTTAATGGAGCTAAAGGGTCAGAGGTTAATATAGTAAAACACACATGCACACACACACACAATAAAAACACTTCTTCTCCATTAATGACGTCTACTGAAGATATTAAACATGTCAGAGAAGTGGATTTTTTTACGAGCAGTCTTGATCTTTGCCAGGCCGTGACATTGTTTCGTTTACACTGTAGGTGCCGCTGTTGATTAAATATTACAGCTTCTTACTTGGCGGAACCGGTTGAGGTTATAATAAAATATCCGTCAAAGTAAACCGTCAAATAAGCGCTTCGATTATTGTATGTACATACATGTGATGTGCGTATTGACGAGGTAGCAAATAAAAAGCAACAACCGGTGTCCGTAATGTTGGCAACTTTATGACATTTGCTATATTTTGCGACAATTCCTTAAAAAAGGACTATCAAAATGAGAACCTCGGTCCTGATGATATTAATAATACTCTTAATATGTTAGCATGATTCTTAATTTGAATACGGTGGGCAATTTGGGACAGGCTGCAAAAATGAAAACTGTGGTCCTGATGTTAGCAGCATTCTTAATACAGTATTTTACCAAGATTCTCAATTCATTCACAGTGGAGAGTAGGAGTAGAATCACCACTTAATTCACAAAATGAATGTTGAAATGCGTAAAAACAAAACTACACAAGTAGCAATTTATTGAAACGCTGCCATATACATCCAAAATGACATGGACAAAATGTAAATTTGCTTGGCATGTTGGCTTGGCCTTTGTCGAACATTCCAGTTTCTTATAAAGCTTGATTAATATTTGTTTGGGTGGCAGTAAAGCGTACTATTAAATTTTCCGAACATAAATATCCACCACAATGAATTCGGTGATGTCAGGAGTATATCCTTCAAATGAGTGTGGAAGGCTCCCCATCATGCCGCTGACTGAATGTTATTTAAGAAAATAGAATGTATGTTGATTCATTTCTAATGGGACAAGCTTAGTTGAAATCATCACAGAATGTGCCAGAATACAAAGAGATGAAAGCAGTTTGTAGTCAAGCATTCAATGTGCATTTTTAGACACGACCGACCCAAACGCTTCTTTTGTGCACATCTCTCAATAGACAAGTCGGCCCAATAATGCTGACCAGTGATGCATGCCAATCCTGCGTACACTGAGCTGGACCATGTTGACAACATTGATGGAATGCATCAAATGTCGGCTTACGTCATGGACAAAATGGGCAGCATTTATATGAGCGCAACAATGCTGAAAAACTTGCTTCTTCTCATCTAATTTAATGACGAAAGAGAGAGGGGGAGAAAGTGGGAGGGAGAGCGCGTCTGGCATTACAAACAGGACACTCCTCAACATGCTTGCGTTTATCTAGTATTTGGCATAATGAAGCCAGTGGAGCTCAGGTGTTCCTGGCTCATGGTATTATCATGTTAATGATTTCAATTAACGCCCCCCCCCCCCCCTCCTTTTTCGCTCGCTCTGTCTCTCCACTCTTACAGGCATTTTGACAAGGGCCTCTATCGATGGCTCCTCACGTAAGTGCCCCTTCATAGGATGTGCATTCAATGATGCCACACTTTCCGTTTATTCTATTTACAAATCCACTCACACAAATATCCTTTTTTATTTAGCTAGTTCTAGATTTCTCTTGATCGTTTCATTCTATCAATCCATTCATCCTTTGGTCTAAAAATCTATCCGCCCATCTACAGTCTAGAGAACAGAACAAAAATGTCTCCTCAGTAAAATATACATCGAACAGTTAATTGACTCTTTACATCACAGGTGTCAAAGTCAAGGCCTGGGGGCCAAATCTGGCCTACCATGTCATTTTATTCGGCCCACGAAAGCAAATCAAACTTTTGATATTGCATGTTTGCTAAAGTCCGAACCAAAATGTAAATTTGTCCTATGTAAACCACAATAACAGTCATTTTTTTACTTCAGATTTGAAAACTACCGTATTTTCCAGTGTATAAGGTGCACCGGAGTATAAGGCGCACCCCCAATGAATGCGGTATTTTCAAACCTTTTCCATATATAAGGTGCCCTGGTTTATAAGGTGTTATTAGTTCACATATAAGGCGCGGCTGCGTATAAGGCATCTTTTGAATAAAATTAAGGCTTTTGGGTGCGCCTTATACAATATGGTAGTTATTCATCAATTTGTTGTGCGCTCTGTCTGTAGTATATGGAGGGGATTGAAACATTCTAACGGTTTCCCCAAATTCATAATGGCCCTCGAGAGGAAACCGTAACTACAATGTGGCACCCCTCCTGTACATCATTATGCCCCTAACTCACAGTCTTGCTCGTTTGACCGATTCCTAATTTATGTGAAGTGAGTAGTTTTACTTTTCTTATTTATGTCCATCATTGTATCTGCGTTGTATTGATTTAATCCTTAAGCACATGATAATTTTGACATCGTATTAAACTCATCTATATGCACCTGTTTAAAAAGCTTTTTTAAAAATTGGTGTGGGTGACCGGGGAGGTGGTGGGGGTTGGGGCATTCTGCAGCTGCCATGCACATTTGGTCATAAATAGACAAGGGTGCTGCATTTGCATGGAGGTTTTCTCATGATTATGAGCTTGCATGTTGTTGGGGAATAATAGCAAGTGTGTTTCTGTTGTGTTTCCACCCGCCGGACCCTGGAGAAATGCCTCCTTTGTTCAATATGTGCATATGGAGCAAGCCAGCGCCTTTTTCCGGCTTACTCCTCGGATGGCTCGCTTTTTTAAAAAAATTATGAGTGTGCCTTGCTATTGAATGTGTCGCAGTCTGGTGGGAGTTTTTCGATCCGCTTGGTAGAGGTACGTGGGATCGAGATGCCACCGTGCCACGCTTGTCTGACAACAAGATCCCTTGTCACTCTTTGTTTTTTTTTTAGAATGAGAACACAACTAATTAGTTTTAATCTGTGGGGCTGTCTGCTTTGTTTTGATGTGCATAAATTTTTTGCTTTCAAAAGCATTTGCTCATTGCCTTAGCATTGCGCGAGAAATAGGTTCGACCATGAGACGGGTTGTCAGTCAAGCATTCATACCAATTTAGAATACATTTTAGAGTCTTCAATGAACTTTACATTGCATGTATTTTTTATTTTTTTTGACGGAATGTGGGAAGAAACCCATGTAGGCAAAAAAAAGATCATAGGGGGAGGGGGGGGAATACCAACTCTAGAATCCCCAACTTCAAAACTCATAAAGATTATGTCATATGTCTTAGATTTACTTCTTTTTTATTTTTTTTAACCATTTCACATTGAAGTAAATGTTATATGATGCCCATATGGACCAAACATGTTTTTGGACTCAATATGCCGATTTTACATGGTTGTTAACTCATTCACTGCCAGACATGTACACAAATGTGTCCACTCCAGTGCCAGGCTTTTGTCATCTTCACTCAAATTGCAGGATCCAGAGAAAATTGAGTGTTAGGACTACAAGAACATTCAATTCAGCATAAGCGACCTCAGATTCTCTTCTTTCATCATAAAAAAAGAGTTAATTCCTAAATTATATGAGCCTGGAGTTATCTGAGCTTGAAATGGGGTGGCTGGACAAAAGGCAAACGCTGCCCCCTTGTGGAAGGGAAATACTTTGCCAGAGGTATGACCAGCGCTTTATCGGCACCCCCCTCATCGCAACAAAAAAACTTAACCCGAACAAATTGGGGAATGGCGCTCCACGTCATGCTTTTCAATTCCTGAATAAATTCGGAAATGGCAGTGAATTAGTTAGTTTTTGGATTAGACCGATTTATTTTCACTACCTCAGTTTTTTGGCACAAACTAAGGAAGTGTAAAATCATCTTTTAAATGGAATTACATCTCTTGGTATTTTTTTTCTGCGAAACCGCGGGCACGACAATATTTTGAATGTTTTGGTTGGAGATACTTTTGACTAGCTTGTGTCCTGAAGTTTGGTAGATTGAATGGTTGAAGTGGCTTCAATTAATGAAGGATTTCATTTGCAAACGACATTTTCTATTTCAAGCCTGTGTCCATCGGAAACCATACCCCACTTCCGCTAACCCTCGCTCCCCCTCCTCCAAAACTTGCACTTATCGCAATTATCCCACCACAGATGTAAAAATGATAGGTGGCACACAATGCACCGCATATCCACGTCTCGTCTAAAGTGCTTTTAAATGCGGTGGTGAGATGACGCCCAAACGGTCTGAGGTGGACGGCGTGGGTGCAAAACCGTGACTCACTGATCCCCGTCTCCCATGGCTGCAAAGTGGCTCCTTCTTTTGTCATTCCATTACCTGCTGCAGGTACAGCTATCGAGCCGGCTAGAGGGTCCTCGATGGCTGCTAAATTAGAGTTTTTGCAGCTCAAGTGCGTATGAGAAGGAGCGTTTGATCCCAAATCCGTGCAAATGTGCATTTTAGATGAACAAGTTGGGCATTTAGACTCTCATTTATCTCAAGCCAGTGAGGAAAATCTACATGTGTCAATTTATATTCACCCATCAGCTTAAAGTGATCACGTCCTACATCGTAAAGATAAAACGCTGCCCTCCTGCCTGCTGGTTGCCATCCATCTGCTGACACACCTGCTGTTCCTCGCCAATGCGCCAAACTGGCCGCTCTTTTTAAAGCTCCCCAAAACCCTGGCTCGTCTTTCGGGAACTTTTCATTAACCGCGGGGTAGCTGAAATAATGAGTTTGTAGCTCGGCAATAACAGAAAGGCGGGCGAGGCCCTTCCACATGGAGAATTAACACGTCCGTAATGGAAGAGTCTAAATTCATCTATCGGCAAGGATTAAAATTGAAAATTGTACTCGTTCCTGGTAACTTGATTGAATTTTGGGGAACCATGTGTTTGCCTCACAATTCCGCTTAGCAATTCCAATTCCGTTGCAAGTGAATGGTAACAGTAGCTTTTATTACAGTATCTTGTCGGGCAAGGGTGTCAAACTCATTTTTTTGCTGTGGTCTACATTGTAGTTATACATATTACCTATGGAGCGCACAACAAATGAAAAAAATAACTCGTTTTCAAATTTGAAGAAAAAAAAAAACTTGTTGTGATTTACATGGGACCCTTTCAAATTTTGGTTAGGACTTTACCAAGCATCTTGGCACTTGACATGCTTAATTTGCTTTTGCGGGCCGAATAAAATGATGTGGTGGGCCAGATTTTGCACCCGGGCCTTGACTTTGACACCTATGTTGTAGGGTATGCAGAAACTGCATTATTTTATTTATTTGTTTGTTTTTTTTAACACACAAGTCACCAATTTAGTTTTTTCCCCCTCAAAGGACCCATTACTGCATATTGGATAGAGTGCAACTTCAGTGCAGATATTAAAGAGCTTATATTGGCAAGAATTTTGTAAATTCAGCTACTTTATCCATTTTAATGGCGAATATCGGATTCAAAACTTTGAGTGTAAAGCAAGAATCAGAGAACTTAAATAGAAAATCATTTGATGTAATCGACCACATGCAATGGAAGGAACTGAGAGATTCTCCTTCCATTGCCCACCCCAATCACATATGACTGATCTGATGTGACATACTATTGTCATGACGGGATGCAAGAAGAGTTAAACTTCTTTCCTGCAATCGGATAATTTCGACCCTTTTACTGTGATGCCGGATTCTATAAAAGGGACGGTGACAGGAATTCTTTTTTAGTCTCGCAGTGAAGAAATTTACATTTCACAGCAGCAAAGTGAAAGGAATTAAAGTAGAAAAACAAAATACAGGAGGAATGAAATCGGAAGCCGGGGTATTGGAATAACTTTGGAAATAATGGCTGACAAACAGTTTTGATACATTATTGAAAGAGATTACCCTCTCTGTTGAGGTGGGTAAATTCAGTCCACTTTCTTGACATCAATTACTATTACGCAAATTGGGGAATAGCAAAGCGCAAATACCCTGTATAGTCGAAATTTGAGAGTCGATTTTGATTGTTTATCGCTTTGATTGTTTAAAAATAATGCCAATAAACCAGAGACCGCTGGTTGACTTTAAACCTTGTCTGCTCAGAGCATGTCGTGATGGAAGATGTTTGTGTGACTCCCTGGGGGGGGGGAAGAAAGCACTCCATCCTGTGGCATCATTAATAACACTGGGGCCAAAATTGTTATTCTAGGCAGCAACAATTTATTTATTTGTTGGCTCCAAGCGTCAGAGGTACCTTTATCTGATTAAAAAATCTATGAACATGACATGACGCAGGGTGAGGACATTTTTAACCCCACTTTGTTACACATCCGCGCTAGTCATTAGCTACATACTGAGAAATGCTAATTAAATTGTTTCTGTGTGTGTGTGTGTGTGTGTGTGTGTGTGTGTGTGTGTGTGTGTGTGTGTGTGTGTGTGTGTGTGTGTGTGTGTGTGTGTGTGTGTGTGTGTGTGTGTGTTTCTAAGAAATAAACCTGCCACAGTGTAAATGACTCTTTTCCCCGCTCATGTTGCAGATACATCTACGTGCCTCTGGGAGGTTCACATCACGGAGTGATGTGTAAAATGTTATCCACAGCGCTGGCGTTTGGCTTCGTCTGCCTTTGGCACGGTGGCCATGACTACCTTCAGTGCTGGGCTCTGATGAATTGGCTGGGTGTTCTGGCGGAAACCGGCCTGAAGGCTTTCTTTGGCTCAACGCTCGTTCGCTCCTTTTTTGTAAGTTACAAAACATTCCGCACACATACTGTGTTTACGAATATGTCGGAAGCACAGACCTCCACCAATGCTAAAAGTCACATATTCTTCTATGAATGGCTTTGAAAATACAAAGGACTCTCGAAATTCCAAATAAAGAATTTGATCAACTTTTTTCATGGGGGGTGCAGGAGATTATATCATCCAGACATTTTAGAAGAGTCGAACAGTGCATGTTATGATGGATTGTTGTAAATTCATGAGTTATACTTGATAACCACTTCAAACAAGGCGTCCAAAAAAAGCTTTTTTTTTTAATCCTGCATGTGCCGAAGACCTAGCAAACAAAATGGGAGGCGTACTAGCATCCATCCATCCATCCACCCACCCACCTTCCCCCATATCCATCCATTCATGCATCCATCCATCCATTCATGCATCCATCCCACCACCCAGCCACCCAGATCCATCCATCCATTCATGCCCACCCATCCATCCATCCATGCATCGGTCCATTCATCCATCCACCCACCTTCACCCATATCCATCCATTCATGCATCCATCCAACCACACAGCCACCCAGATCCATCCATCCATCCATTCATGCCCACCCATCCATCCATCCATGCATTGGTCCATTCATCCATTCATGCATCCATCCACCCATATCCATCCAATTTCCAACCCGCTTATCCATACAAGCATACTGGGTGTTTTGGAGACTATCCCAGCTATCTTCGGGCAGTCGGCAGGGGACACCCTGATCCGGTTACCACACAAGGCACACATCAATAAACAACCATTTGCACTCATTCTCGCACCAAAGGACAATTTAGTGTTCCATTAACCTGCCACGCATGATTTTTTTTTTTTAGCAAAAACCCAATTACCCGGATAAACATGCAAACTCCACACAGGAAGGCCAGAACCGCAATCAAACTGCACATCTGCACTGTGAGACCGATGTGCAAACTTGAAGCGCACCGTGCCTGTCGCCTGTTAACAAGAATGTAAAATAGGATCTGGATCAAATCCATATTAAAAAGTTGAGGCTGATGTTTCTGTATCTTGTGCAAAATCAAACTTTTGTAAAAAAGATATTCCATGTATTACATTTCCCCTGAATTGCTTGTTTGCTTAAAAGGGATGGTCTGTGATCAAATCTTTCGGAGCTAAAACAGGAGTGGGGAATGTAATTCGATTGCATAAAAAGCAAATGCTTGGACGACGCAGACACACATTGGCTGGATGCTGTCACATCTAATTGCCGTGTATACTTAGAGTGAGTCAAAGTGTGTTTGTAATACAGTAGCAGCAGCGGGGCACCATCTTCTCTTTGCTCTCCAGAGAAGCTTGGCCCCCTCAAAGCGGTAATAAGGTCCGACTGTGCCTCTCGACAGTTTTGTTATTGCCGCTCGGTGGCGTCTCCCTCGCAGCATTGTGCCACTTCACTTTTTTTTCCACGCTGATTTCCCAGGAGCGGCATTCCTCTGCGGCAACAAGGAGACGCTGCGCCGCGCTGCTCTCTGCTTTCTCCACCGCCATGCTCATCCTCTCTAATCTGTTCTTCCTTGGGGGGATTCACGTCGGCAAGATCTTCTGGAAGCGCGTTTTTCTTCAAGGTAACGCCGGCCTTCCATGCCATTGCATCAGTGAAATATATATTTTTTTTAAGTACTGTAATGTGTTCGACATTAATGGCGGCCTGACGGCTCATGGGCACCACCCACTGACACAATACAGCAGAAAGACGAACGGGACCTGAACCCTCACAAAGAGTTTCTGTCAACCACAACACAAGTCCAAATGCTCACACGCAGACTTAGCGATCCACCAAACTCAAGGTCGATGATGTCATTCACTAGACCACACCCCTTAAAGGCACACCACCAATTTGGGATGACAATGGGTACAGTAGTTACATAAAGATCCTTTTTTGTGTGTGTGTGCGTGTGTTTGTGTATATATATATTTTTTTTTTTCCTTTCCGCAAGGGGCAGCGTTTCCCAATTTTCCATGTTAGAGCTTTGTTCCAGCTTCAGTTGTTCAGCGCTATACAAACAAATATGTATGTATTGCAATGTATTTTGGACAGCCGCCTTCATTTCAAGCTCATATGACTTCAGAGCCATATAATTTAGGAATTAACCATTTTTTTATGAAAGAAGAGAATTGAAGGTTTTTTACGCTGCACTGAATGTTCATGTAGTCCTAAAACTCAATATTCTGTGGGTCCTGGAATTCGAGTGACAATGACAAAAACCCTGACACTGGAGTGGACACATTTCGTCTGGCGGTGAATGAGTTAATCATCTTAGAGTGTGATCGAAAGAGCATGGAAAAAGGCCAGTCAGTTGGGGAGGGGTTTCACATTCGGGGCACTTCAGCCAGTTGGATAGGCTTCTGGCAGGTATTTGTGTTCCTGCAGATGCTCTGCCAGTCAGACATGCTGCTGTTGCACAGTATGCATTTGGCTGCATTTTTGTGCCTCCCAAATAGAGAGACATCTGCTCAGAGCCCGGCTCATTTGCTCGCTAAAGTCACAGCGTCATCAGTCTTCATCCAGCAGGGATCTCGCCTCATCACCTCCGTTATCCTTCAACTCATTACCGGCATGTGGACCCAAAGCCACCTTTCTTTCTATTAAGAATATCCGCTCTTCTTTTTTCGGGTCTCGACGGGACTGTGCCATGTGGTTCAAAATGGGGACTTTCCAAAGCATTTGAGAAATACTTTGATAGCTGCGCACAATAGCTGAGAGCCAATTCCCCCCCCCCCCCCCCCCAAAAAAAAAAAAAACTTCTTAAATGATAGTTTCACCCGCCTCAAAGCACTCATTCAAAATATGGCGTAGAGCGTCATTCCGGAATTTGTTTGGGTTTTGTTTTTTTTCATGCTTAGGTGCCGATAAAGCGCTGGCCATGACCTCTGGCAATATTTTTTTCATTTCCACTAGAGGGCAGCATTTCCCCCTTTTCCATTTTAGCACTTTGTTCCAATTTCCGCTGTTGTTAAAGCCCTACATAAACCAATATGTATATATTGTATTGTATTTTGGACAGCTGCCCTCATTTCCAAGCTCATATAACTCCAAACCCATATAATTTAGGAAGTAACTATTTTTCCTGATAAAAGAAGCGAGTCTAAGGTTTCTTACGCTGCATTGAGTGTTTATGTAGTCCTAAAACTCAATATTCTGTGGGTCCTGGAATTCGAGTGACAATGACAAAAACTCTCGCACGGGAGTTGACACATTTTTGCACGTCTGGCAGTAAATGAGGTATGTCCTTGTTATCAAACCTGACAGAATTTGGTGTATGTTTAAATATAGGACTCTGCTACTGAAATGAATTCACATTTCCATTGTTTTAGTCCTCCATTGTCATATTTTCTCCCCAAAACATTAAAATTGCAAACTGTGGTAAAACCACTAGATAGGGTGCATGAGATTGAAAAATAATGGTGGTCTGCTATAATTCAAAATGTGTATACCCCCCTTCCAAATCAATGTTTGCATTTCCTCCTTCACAACACAAAAAAATAGAATCGCCAAAATGTGGCGCTTGCACCAATGGCAGGGCGAAGTAGCTTTTTATACCACATGACATTAAAGTGCATTTAAAGACATTTAAAAGCAAAGTCAACAACCTATATCTTGTGAAAATCCTGAAACGAACATACATTGCAGAATATTTTTGAAAAATAAAATACCTTCACCGTAAGTATGGGGTGCTGAATTTGAACTACGATTTAAAAGCAGTCCTGAGGCACATGAGATCGAAAAATAAATGCTGGTCTGATACAATATGATTACTCATTTCCATAATCCTCCCAGAGTGCAAGTTTTTTTTCTTCCAAAAAGTACATTCCTAAACTCTAGCGCACGCATCACCGGTGAGCATCAGATGTAAAGTATAATTGCGGTCTGTTCAAATGAACACAGTTTTATTCCCCAAATGAACATGTTTTCGCCCACAAATACTTATTGCCGCTATATGTGCACTCATCATCCAAATTATTTTGCTGTGATGGAAAAAAGTAAGATTAAAAAGTGCAGTCCAAACCAACACAGACTCATCTCTCCATAAGGTAAATAAAACAATAAGGGAGTACCTTTATTCCAGCGGGGTCTTTGTTGTGTTGCTCCAGGTTTGAAAGGAAGCGAGATGAAGTCGGAATGAAAACATCTTTTTAATCCTCCAAAAAAAACAGGCCCCAAAAACTGTGGATTCAGCTGTCCTAATTTAACAAAGGTGCAAAAAGGAAAGATTCAAAATGACAAACCAAAGTGCTTCAGAATGTCACTCTGTGTCTTTGTGTTGTCATGTTATTTGTTATTTCGTTGTTTGTTGTTTTTTTTGTTCTTTTGACGCCGCGAGTGTGGCTGCCTTTCCAGCAGCTCCCGCATTTTGTTTTTCTACTTTCATTCCTTTCATCACTTTGCTGCTGTCTTCAATCCAATCCAAAACCCATTCCACACGGTGTGACGACAGCACAGAAAACAAACAATCTGACGAGGTAACAAGGAACACCTGGACAAGACACATTTTTGGAGGGAAGTGATAGGAATCCCGTCAACCAGCAGGACCGAAACAGAAAGACAGACAAAGGAACACACAAAAAAATATGAAAATATTTTTAAAATAAAAAATCAACTGACCATGCCAATCTTTTGTGCACTTTAAGAGCTCAAGCTAAATTTCTCACTTTAGTTGGAAACGTAACACTACACACAAAATATATCGATATACCTTAATTGCTCTGGGACAGCTTCAGGTGATTAAAAAGTAATAACGCACTCACTCAGTTCCGCATCTTGTAAAATAACAACGAAAAAAAAGGCTGAAAAAGTTATTACATTACAATGAAAAATATCTTCAAATGTGCGATTGTTCCCCTTTCGGACCTGAAGCGAGACCAAATCTGCAATAGTTGCATTCATTTCTCAGCTGATGATTCTTTTTTTTAATCAAATTGCACGTGTTTCTATTCAATTTCAGGTATAGTCTTTAATAAGCGCTTTAATTTGTAGTCATTTGTACCGCTGATGGTCTTAGATTGATAAACACACAGAAACGATCGTGTGCATTGTGACATCTACAGCCTATAAAAAGAGCAGTTTTGCAAGTGGCGTCCATGGTGGGCAAGCACTCTGAATGCACCAATTGCACCACGGTGTCCAACTGGTTCATCACTAGTGCATCATGGCACAGGCTTCATCCATCCTGTGAGATTTTTGCAGATTTTCCCTGTGTCTGCATGGGTTTTCTCCGGGTATTCCGGTTTCCTCCCACAATCTAAAAACATGCATGACAGGCTGATTGAACTCCCCAAATTGTCCCTTGGTGTGAGTGTGAATGTTGTTGGTGTCTGGCTCGAGCTCACTCGTGATCTATGTGAGGATAAGGCAGATCAAAAAATAGATGGATGGATGATGAAAGGAGGATGGATGGATGGACGGATGGATGCATGGATTGATGGATGGACAAGCATCAGTCAGGGAGATGGATGATGGATGGACGGTCGGTCAGTCAGGTGGATGGATGATGGATGGATGGTCAGGCAGGCGGATGGATGATACATGGATGGACAAATGGATAGTCAGGCGGATGGATATTTGATGGATGGACGGACAGTCAGGCAGATCGATGAATCGATAGATCGATGGGTGGAAGAATGGATGGATGAATGGAACTATGGTCAGGCAGGCAGATGGATGATGGATGGAAGGAGGGATGGATGATGACTTGTTGGAGTTGTTGATGGATGGAGTCTTTGTTGTAGAACTTGCGGGAGCTAACATAACACACTTTGAAAATTTGTGTTCAACGGGGATGTCATCCAATCAGGCGTCACAAAAAAAGAGTGGTTCATCACTTTTTCATCTTTAAATATTACTGTTATCATTATAAATAACAGTTGCCGTTTCGTTATTATTACGTCCATGTGTAGACAGATGAAATGTTTGCTTGACCGGAAAATCACTTCCACTCAATCATATTTCACAGCTGACCTTCTTTCCATGCACACAACTGTGTTCCGGCGGTGAATAGGTGAAGAGGAACCGACAAAAAGAAAGGCCGTGTTGAAAAAAAATCCACTTCCAGAGTGTGAATTATTCACGCCGCAGAACCAGAAACTTAAAACGGCAACTCTCTGTTGGCCAAATGCCTTATTTGGGTGCTAAAAATAGAACGATACGAGAGGGTGTGCGCGTCATTAGACGTCGTAGCACTTCATCAACAGCGGATCAATGCTTGTAAATCAGGCCCCGGTCACAGCGGGACGCACCTTTGACCTCGCTGCTCATGAGGGGTTCTTGAGGTCTGCTGAGCCACATCCCATAATAGTTACTTCAAACAGACACTTTTAATCAGAGGCTCGCTGAAGCCACGTGGCAATCGGAATGCTGACATTTTACGGGAGTGACGGGGCCCGGGCGTCTGTACAAATACATTTCTATGAATAATATATACATAGCACTTCACACATTTATGAGAGCAGCGGGTCTCAAAAATGTTGTCACCCTGGCAACCTGCGTTTTCCTATGGTCGTCCGTGTCGTGACCCATTTTTGGAACTTGACGTCACGGAGCGCGGCGAGTGATTGGTAGTCTGCTAGAGAGGCGTGGCTCTCTTATTTATGTATGTATGTATGTATGTATGGGTGTATATTTATTTATTCTTTATTCATTTATGTCGTATGAATTTATTTCTGAAATTATTTATTTGTCAAAATGGCCACGTCATTTCAATTTCGAAGTAAATCACACCTTAGTTATGTAGAGACAAAGTATTGTGTTTGAATATACGATTGTTTTTTGCAAGGTTCTCTTCCCATGTATTTTTTTAACAAACAATTCATCACATGACAACACACAATATCAGATTTACTGTATATAAATGATTTGGTCTTTTCGATTAGAATTTATCTAGACAATAAACGAGTCATATATATTGCAATTTGAAATTGCCTCGGCACTGCTATTTTGGTTAGCGACAGTACTCCACTGGGTTCAGGATTTAATAATACCTGTGAGTGAAAAATTCCGTTATTTGGCAGGCTAAGGCGGCTCAGTAGATCTCTTCCTCGTCCGGCTACAGTGATATTGGACGAAGTGGGCTTTTCTGTAAATGGCCTGCTTGGCAAAAGAATTAATCAAGCGGCAGAAAGCAGGAAAAAGAAGCTGTGGCGCAATTAAGCAACCACTTGATTAAAGCCACATGAGCAATCAGCGAAGGGAAATTGGATATTTATTGTCTTGGAGACATTGTGTTGTGTCGATGGGCGGAAGCCTGTCCGCTCCTTGACCACAATCACGATGCATTACTTTTGCGCGGGCCATTATACGTAAATGTTTGACACATGGCTTCGCCACTTTGGGCTAATGGGCAGTGGCCAGTGGTCTTGATTTACTCAGTGGGACAAATTACAAGGCTGTCGGGGGAAGGAGTTAATTGAGGGGTTTGGGGTGTTATCATGAATACCGTATTTTCCAGTGTATAAGGCACATCGGAGTATAAGGCCAGTGTCTGAAACTCATGACAAAAAGTTAGCGGACACCCGGGCAGACAACTCTAAAAAGTTGCCTACCCTGCCATAAAGTTGTCTGCCCATTTTTTCACAACTTGAAACACAATAAGACGACGAATCACAAAAAAAAACATTGTTGCGAAGTATAAAGGATTTTTTAAATGAAGGAAGTACCTACCACAAATGCTTCCTTGCTGAAGATTTTGCTCCAGTTGTCGTTTGTCGTCATGGTGCACAATGCAATGTTTGCGTGGGCTCCTCTTTCTAAGCGGCTTTCAAAACTCTCAAGTACACTTTACAGTCACGGTATAGTCCGAAGCACGAAACAGGCTTCTGATTGGCTTCCGTGCCGAGTATGCAAATTGCCAAACGAACGGTATACGTTCGGACTATACCGTGACTGTAAAGTGTACTTGAAAGTTTTTAAAGGCGCTTAAAAAGAGGAGTCCACATGGCTTGTAGCGGTTTGCTTTATTCAATAAAACAAACATTTGATTTGAAAAAAAAACTTTTTTTGTCTTGTTCCTGTTGTGACTCAATATTACTTCACATATAAGCATATAAGGTCACATATAAGGTGCAGGGTCATCTTTTGAAGAAAATCAAGGCTTTTCGGTGTGACTTAGTTATACACCAGAAAATACAGTAAAATAAATCACGAATGTGATTTTTTTTATTACACAACATACATGTTATATTTGCTATTTAAATATTCTTCACACAATACTTTTTTTTTTTAATTCTGGACAAACATGCGGATCAAACCTCTCAAGATGGAGGACACTGATTTGCTGTGGCGACCCCTTGAAGAGAAAAGCAGAAAGGAAAAGAAGAAGACTAATTTGAATGGGGGGAAAAAAATGAAAAATTATGCATGATTAATATATAATAAATAACGGACTAATGTGTTAAAATATTTAACAACATACTCTATTAAAAAATAAAATCAAGGCGATAACTTTTCCAAATGGCAATGGTGAATTAAAAAAAGAAACTAAAAGTAAAGATTTCAAAATGAGATGTAAAATAAAAAGGGTGAATTTTACTCACAATAATCATATGATTCCGCAAATAATGGTGAACCATTTAACCCTCATATTATGTTACGTATAATTTTACCCGTTTCCGTTTTTGTGTTGACTAAAGCACTGGATATATTTCTTTATTCTTTTTTCAAAACAGTTCTAAAATATCCCATTGGGATTGAAAATATGTTGTCTCTCTTTTCAAGTACAGTATGTTTATAACACAAACTGATACGGAAGGACTTCTTTAATCGATTGCAAACATTTATGCTTTCCCCTTCAGAACTATTTGAATCATATTCATAACTGGATGAGTAACAAGAAATCATCTTCTCCCAATCTGAAGCCATTGTTTTGATTCTAGAGCAAGGCGAAAAACGTCCTGGCGTGACGTCACGAACGAGGGGGCTGACCTTCTGAAACTCGCTATTTCCGAGGTCATTTTGAAGTAGTTTTGGGACACTAAGTCATTTTTATTGGTGTTTTGCATTTGACTAAAAATATCAGCCTGCGTGTTTTGGGTATTTTAGATGCTATAAAACGATTTTCTGATGTCAGTTAGGAAACAAAAAATGGTGTCGGTTGTCCTTTATGGGTAAAAATGAAGCACAACATAATCAACGTGATTTGTTTTTCCAAGATAATATGAGGGTGAAAGATAAAAGCTGAATATAGTCATGTTTTTTAAAATGTTGGATAAAGGTATAAAAAACATCAATATTCCGTGATACGTGTGCTATCAAAGTATTGATGCTATGCTAATGACAGTTTAGCGCAAAGCATTGTAAAAAATCAGAACCATTTCAACATTATATTCAGTCAAATATAAAGCATATGATTAACGAAGGCATCTCCTGGAATTACGGCTGTCGATACAGGCACAGTTTGAGCTTTCACTGTTTTGGGAACGTACCGGTACGTACGTATGTGTAAAGACAAAAACGCTGGGAGCAGTTGAGCACTGCGTAGTGTCCAGCAAGTTCTCATTAGCATTCCCCAAACACTTGCAAAGTTGTTGTTGTAGGAACTCCAACAAGTATCATGGTTGCAGGTGCATGTTTTTGGAGGGACGCCAGCCAGCTGTTCGCGGCGTTATCGTTCGAACACCATCACAACACGCGGGCTCATTAACTGCACTGATCTTCAAAATCTGAAAAAAAAAAATGCTTCATAACGCTTCTCCTCATACCAGGCTGGTCCACGGTGGCGCCGCCCATGCTGGCCTTCCTCTACTGCTTTGCGCAGGTGGGACTGGAGTGGACTCCTCAGCCGTCGTGAGTCACCTTGACTTTGCAAGGCAGCCAAAAAATAACATAAAAAAAAAGCAAACAAACAAAAATCATCCGCGCCAGAACAACACATGGAATTTGGAACGCTGCCATGGAAGCCGACTGAAATGCTGGCTGAAGTCAAGCGGCAAGCGTAGACTGGCAAGAGATACTGTTATTTTATTTATGTATTTTTTTTTTGTGGATGAAGTTAGCACCACACACAAGTGCATAATGCGCATAAATACAAGGATGTAAGTGCTATTTGTTATTCTCTGAAAATGCATATTATCACTGTGAAATGAAAAGTTTAGTCTGGGTTGTGAGCAAGTTCCGGAGAGTCTTTTCTGTATATGTAATTGGCAATTCCTGTTTTCCTTTTATTAAAATAATCTACAAGCCATTTTGTTTCAAGGCTATTGCTGTCAAATGAATTTGAAATGACATTAACTCATTTACTACCATTCACAAATTTATTCGGGAATTGAAAATATGATGTATAGCGCCATTCCCAAATTAGTTCGGGTTTGTTTGTTTTCCTGCTTAGGTACCGATAAAGCGCTGGTCAGACTTCTGACAATGTTTTTTTTCCTTTCCACAAGGGGGCAGCGTTTCCATTTTTCCTGGTTAGCACTTTGTTCCAGCTTCAGTGTTGTTAAAGCGCCAATTAAACCTACATGGATGTATTGCATTGTATTTTGACCAGCCACCCTCATTTCAAGGTGATATCATTCCGGACGTATATAATTTAGGAAATAACTTTTTTTTCTGATGAAAGAAGAGAGTCTAAGGCACAGGTGTCAAAGTCATGGACCGGGGGCCGAATCCAGCCCACCACGTCATTTTTTTCGGCCCGCGAAAGCAAATCAAACTTGTGAAATTCCATGATGCTTGCTAAAATCTGAACCAAAATTTTATATTTTTAGATGGAAACCACAATAACAGTCATTATTCTTGACTTCAGATTTGAAAACTTGTTATTCATTCATTTGTTGTGCGCTCTATATGTAATATGTGGAGGGGATTAAACATTCTAATGGCTTCCCCAAATTCATAACGGCCCTCGATAGGAAACCATAACTACAATGTGGCCCGTGGCAAAAAATGACTCACACCTGTGGTCTAAGGTTTCTTGCACTGCATTGAATGTTTATGGAATCCTAAAAGTCAATATTCTGTGGGTCTTGGAATTCGAGTGACAATGACAAAAACCCTGGCACTGGAGTGGACACATTTTTGAACATCGTCTGGCAGTGAATGGGTTCAAATATATGAGGATCAAACTGGCAATGCAGGCGGTTTGTAACATTTTGGGGGTGGGACCTTTTTTTATTTTGAACTTACAGTTTACTGTCCCTCCCCAACGAATGGGTTTCCTCAGAATATAATGCAACCCGGTAAAAGTAGAGACTCTGAGACTTCTGGCAGCGTCGTTATTGCCCCTCCACATGTAATTTGGCTGACGCTAATATCACGAGATGTATTACTGAAGAGTTTCAGCCTGGTAGCCGGCGGGAACATTTTAATGGATGACATTTATCCTCTGGAATTCACACACTAATTGCTTTTGGGAGAGTAGTTGAGTAAAGCACCATTTTCAAGCCGAAATAACACCCAAAAGTCAGCCGTTTAGCGATTGTTACGTGTTGTCAATGTGGGAATCATTTACCGCGATGATTGGATGCGAGGGATCATCATCAACAGTGACTCAGAGGTCAACTTGGAACAAAAACAACTTTTTGGGGGTATGCCAGATTTGGTCTGATATTATTTTTGCAATGAAATATTTTTGCTCCTGACAAATATGCATCAAACATCGGTGTTGAAATGATTTTTTTAAAAACGGTAACTATGATAGCACAGAGCAAAAGCTTGATCATTAATCATTTTTAAAAATTGTGTGATGGGAAAAGTTGTGGCTGCTCAGTACACTCTCAACATGACAAAAAAACTGGATGTTTACAAAAGTTGCATGGGTTGCAGGACGGAGCATTAGTAATTACAAAAATAATAATTGCATGATACTGATAAAATTAAAGGACAACCGACTTCACTTTTTTGTTTCTTAACTGACATCAGAAAAACGTTTTATAGCACCTAAAATACCCAAAACACACAGTATGAAATTTTTATTCAAATGCAAAACACCAATAAAAATGACTTAAAGTGTCCAAAATCTGCAAAAAAAAATTGAGCTGCCAATTGGGCATTTTCAGAAAGTCCCGCCCCCAGTTTGTGACGTCACGACAAGATTAGGAGAATATGCTTTCTTGTTACGCATCCAGTTATGAATATGATTCAAATAGTTCTGAAGAGGAAAGCATACATGTTTGCAATTCATTAAAGAAGTCCTTCCGTGTCATTTTGAGGCATCTGGACAGCAATGTAGCGTCCCAGAAAAGAGGCAGAAAATGGCGACCAAGCTCCCTGTGAGGAATTAATCAGCCCGTTTCCACAGGCTGATTAATTCCTTATATGGAGCTTGGTCCCCCTCTCCTGGCTCTTTTTGGTGCAACATGACGTTTTCAGACCAAACAAGCACAGCAAAATGCATTGATGTGATGGAAGGACTGCTACAATGTGTCCTTTTTTCGGTCAGGGGCGTTCCTTCAGTGACGTCACGTACGGACTCGTCACCAACTCTATATACAGTAAAGTCTCATTATATCGATATTCAAGGGAGTCCGAAAAAATATCGATATAACCGGGACTATCGATATATCCGACCCTGTTTGCATGTAATTTTCTCTGTGCGTGCATAGAAATAGTATCGATATAACCGCGACTATCGATATATCCGATATCGATATAACGAGACTTTACTGTACTATATTTTGTGTAGTTTTAAGGCTTAGAAAATTAAAAGTAGAAAATTATGTTTTATGGGGACCTGGGAAGGGAACGGATTATTCTCATTTTAATGGTTTCCTATGGGAAATTAATTTTTGACAGACACAGTTTTCGCCTTACACACTCTGTCTGGGAACCAATTAAGTTCATAAGCCAAGGTATCACTGTAATAATGTTTTTTTTTTTGTTTCGCCATTCTCAACACAAACCTGCACCAAAACTCACCAAATTGTGAGTGTTTGGAACATTATTTGGCAACACAAGTTTTATGTCTACCATGGCAACAAGCATGAAAAAAAACGTTGCAAGCACAACTGCCCAAAATTGAATGGGTAGTGAGCAATTTTGGTTTGAAGAAGCCATTTTGAGCACATTTGTATGAGAATTTCACCACCATTTTGTTTAATCTACATCTCAAGTAGTTGGAGAGCATATCATGAAAACAATGTGCAAACAACCTGTTTTGTTTTACTCGAAGCGGCGGGGGGTATGCTTTATATCATATGTACTTTAACTCGACAGTGTAACAAAATGAAAATAAAGTGTTCTTAGGAGCTGGCGGGGGCAAAAAACAAGCTTTGTTGTAATCCAAAAGGGCCGAGCAGTTCCTTTAAGTTTTCCATTAGTTGATGCGCGTCGCCGGGGATGATGGCGTTGGCGACACTGAGCCCGGGATCAGTGTCCAATCCTCTTAAAAGGGAGCAAGCAAAGTGTGAGCTTTATCTCCGGTAAGGAGATCGTCGGGGGGAATGAAAAGCTGCTGAGTTCTACTTTGGACGACACGCGGTGGGCCGCTGTGCTCGCACGGGCTGCAGTCAGCACGGATTTTGTCACTCATTTTGGGTCATTGGCCAACCGAAGCGAACGCGGAAGAAAATTAGTGATGACGTCTGACTTTGGGAGCCGAGTTTATTTTTATACTGGCTGCATTTAAAAAAAAATTCTGTGGCAGGCCAAATTTAGAAAACGGAAAGATTTTCAGTTTCGAGGCACTTGGGGGTGCGATTTTGCTTCAGCAATAATGTTGAATTACAGTAATATCTCTTTTATCCAATCGTTTTTTTCATAAGTAACTTCTTTTACAGATTTGTAAACAAAACAATGACACTCAAATAAACTTCTAGTTTATACTTCACCTAATTGTGTTTACTTTTTCTCTGTCTTAAATTTGTTTTAGAAAATTATATATCTATATACAGGTAACATCCCACTTACGACCCTCTCGACTTATGACCACCCGTACTTATGACCACGACCTCCAGACCCTATTTTTACATTTTTTAATCTACGCCTGGCACCACAACGCACTAGCAGGCCGGCAAGGAGTATGACCATTTTGGCCAGCCAGCCAGCTCTCTCACGCTCACACAGCAATCGGCCGCGTGATGACACCAGAGGGGAGAAATTTGCCAGTCATTTGGCCTATGAGTCTCTATTCAACATTTTGAATGTATTTCGACTTATGACCACTTTGGTTTACGACCGTTTGGTCGTAAGTCGGATGCTGACTGTATATATACTTTTTTCACTCATAAAGGGTTTTGGTAAATGTGCATATAAATTGGTCAGGTTTGGTACCTTTAACAAGTTTAAGAACTACTGGACTAAGTGCTAATTACTGTATTTTCCAGTGTCTAAGGCACACCAAAAAGCCTTCATTTTCTTCAAAAGATAACCCAGCACCTTATATGTGAAGTAATATTGAGCCACAACAGGTCTCGAAAGTACTTTCAGCAGCTACCGACTCCATTTCCCCCTGTAGAAGTCGTGCGTAACCCCAGCCTTTAATGTAGCACGTTATAATGTGGTGTGCTTTATATTTGGAAAACATTTATCTATTTATATACTATAATTGGAAAACGCTTTATTCATTAGAGGTGTGCTTTATAGTCCGGTATGCCTTCTATATGGAAAAAGTTTGAAAAGACACCATTCATTGGGGATGCGCCTTGTACTCCGGCGCGCCTTATGCATAGGAAAATATGGTAATTGATTAATCGTAGAACCGCTCACCGAGTCCCAAGTACTGTCGTCACCTCTGATCAAAATGGGGAATACAAAATGATTAAAGTCCCTGCAATCCAATTGGCGAGTTGTCGCCGCGTGACATCCAGAGGTTGGACGTAATGAGATTAGCCATGTTAATCCACACTTTACACCCACAAGTAATCAATTCTTTTCATACGGACATGATTACATTCAAGCCAAAGTAAAAGCTTTTAGAAAAATGAGGAATCGGAGAGGGCGAAGAGAGAGCTCGTCATTTGTCTGCTCCTGCATTATAAATTATATGATTTATTTATCAATTTATTGAGGGTATTTTCTTCATGTGGCCACAAATGAGATGCCGCCTCTGACGACAGGCCAGCTCTTTATTTTTAGTCAGCTGAATTTTTGATGCGGGAAAGAGGACGTAAAGCGTGTGGGGTTTGTTTCTCTCTGTCTCTCTCTCTCTGTGTCTCTCTCTGTCACACTGTCTCTGTCTCTCTCTCTGTCTCTCCCTGTCTCTCTCTGTCTCTCCCCGTCTCTGTCTAACTCTCTCTGTATCTATCTGTCTCTCACTCTGTCTCTTTCTCTGTCTCCCTGTCTATCTCCCTGTCTCTCTCTGTCTCTCACTCTGCCTCTCTGTATCTCCCTCTCTCTCTCTCTCTGTCTGTCTCTATGTCTCTCTCACTCTCTCTGTGTCACTCCCTATCTCTCTCTCTCTGTCTCTCTCGGCTCTCTCTGTCGCTCTGTCTCTCTCACTCTCTCTGTCTCTGTCTCTCCCTGTCTGTCTCTTTCCCTCGGCTCTCTCTCTCCCCTCTCCCTCCCTCCCTCTGCTGCATGCTTTCCTGATAAAAGACAAGTCATGTAGAAAAAAACATAAATTATCCATATGAATATAATGAATAATATAAGAACGGCGTTTCTTCTTTGACACGGAAAAAGGACAAACTGAGAGCAGAGTTGTCCTTGTGACACCAGCACCTCGACAATACTTGCGTATATGCATGACTGCCGCTTGACTCCAGGCTCTCTGTGGCCTGTAAAAATCCATTTTACGGTGCTTATAATAAAAGATAAACTGGTCCTTAAAAGAGTGATTTTCTTTGTTGATGTGATTTTTATTGAAGTGCACAGTCGCTGTCTGAATACCATTCATCACAGAGACATTTTTTTAGTTTCAATGATAAAATCCTCATAAAAAATAATTTGCATTTTCATATGCAGTGATTATGACTACTTTGGAGGGATTAAAAAAAATACATTGTGTGGAGATGATTTGCAGCGTAATCCTTTTTTTTTGTGGTTCCAAAATGGGAAATGACTTGTAACCTGATTTTTTTTTCCTCTCAGACATTACAATGGAACCCACCAAAAAGAGGGTACCTGCATTGCAAATATATTTGGTATCAACCTCAGGAATAATGCAACTTATCCCATATTTTTTTCCAATAAAGACAGCATGCAAACCAGCGGCACAAATATATAAATATAGGATGTTCCTCCCCGAAAATGCAGCTTCCCTTTAACCGACACTCTCTTACAACTTGGAACATTTGGACCCTGCGTTACGAATAATAGTGGAAATGATATACATATAATAATCGTATATAAATCTGTCGAGTTATGCTTGGTTGTCACGCTATGTGAAGGTGGAAACTGTAAGTGTATCAGTAGGAAATGACCAAAATGGGATGTAAACGTCCATTACACGAATAGAACTGCATTCCATTTGTCATGAACCACCCCCCCCCCCCCCATTTGTTTTAAATCACAATAGCTTCTGATTGCAGTCATAACTGTCCTTGGCGCTGCCGTAATAAAAGGTGTCCATCAAATAAATGTCCTCTTCCAACGTCAGACGTCGCTTCCTCAAACCTGCCAAGACACGTGCGCTGCCTTTTTGGAATGTTTGTAAACAATCTGCGCCGTGATATTTTTGGGCGGGACAGTCATGACTGCATCCCAACTAACCCCAAACTGAAACTAATGACCAAAAAATGCATTTGTGGGACCAGATGCAGGTCCATCCAAAAGTATTGGGATAGCAATGACATTTTTTTAACTCATTCACTGCCATTCACAAATGTATTCTGGAATTGAAATTATGATGCAAATCGCCATGCCCGAATTTGTTTGGGTTTTGTTTTTTTCTTGTTTGGGTGCCGATAAAGCGCTGGTCATGGCCTCAGGCAATGTTTTCCATTCCACAAGGGGGCAGCATTTTTGTTTTTTCCATATTTTTCCATATATAGCACTTTTTTCCTGCTTCAGCTGTTGTTAAAACGCTATAGAAATCAATATGTATGTATTGCATTGTATTTCGGACAGCTGCCCTCATTCCAAGCTCATATAACTCCAGAACCATATAATTTAGGAATTAACTAGTTTTTTTTTCTGATGAAAGAAGAGAGTCTAAGGTTTCGTACACTGCATTGAATGTTTTTGTAGTCCTAAAACTCAATATTCTGTGGGTTCTGGAATTCGAGTGACAATGAGAAATACTCTGGCACTCAAATGGACACAGTGAATGAGTTAAAATATATTTACTTTGCTTGAAGCCACCGACCAATCCAGTGAGCAAAAATATTGGGACATATGATTGAATTAATGTGAAAAGGATTTCATATTTGGTTTACTTACGAATAGTGCAGCAAATTGACTTCACCAGATGGGAGCATTCGTCATTTGAAATACTGTATTTTTCCAGGCCTCCCCTCTAGCTTCTCTCGGTTCTTATTTGGTCTGGGGTTTTCTGCCTTCAGTCTACTCTTAGGGAGAAAAAAAAGACATACTCTGTTGGGTTTGTGGTCTAAGGCCTTCCATATTGTCCCCCTGGTGATGTCTTAAGTTGTGTTGGCAGTGTGTTTTGACTATGGAGAGGGAAAGGATGTTCTTTCGACCTAAAGAGATGTAAGCACATCTGTGAAACGTGGTGAAGATAATATGACTTGGGTGCTTCTGGAACAAGCTGACATCGACTTTCTTGTAAATCTAGAAAACGACAAATGTATTTCATGAGGATTAGTGGAAGACATTTTCTTTCAGGTATGTTTACAAATCGCTGTGTCTTTCTTTGATTAATTTCGGAAAACTGAATCACTGACCATTTTAAGAGCCTCTGAAATTCCACTGCGTCTATTTTTGAATGAACTTGACCTGTCGGATTGCACTCAGTCTCCCATCATCATTGATTAAAAATATTTTCTTTAAATATATTTGATCATAAATATTTTTTATGATATTAAATATTCATTTTTATATTTGGTATTTTATATGTATCTACTGTTTTCTTCTACTTTCTCTTTCATAATGTTGCTGCTGTAAATTGGGAATTTCTGTGTCTTCAGACAAATAAAATGTTTTCATGTCTTACATCGCAAAATAGCCTTTCCACCGACACTATACACATTCAAATGACGGCGCCGGAACAAAAAAATCGTTTGGGCTCTTATCTTAACGCAATCGCTCCGCTTTTGCCACGCACGAGTCGTACACGTGACCTCGGTGGCGAAAAGGTTTATACTCGATGCGACATGCAAGGAATCGTACAGTGTACAACGTTGGGTCATGCCGTTTTACGTCGTTTCGAGCGCCGTGCTTGGTATCTACAGATAAAAGGCCATTCGGGTGAACCCGCTCCGGGTTCCGCCAGGGCCTCTCGGCCGCGTCCTTTGCGTTCCTGCAACGGAGGTCCCGCGCGTCTTGGAAAAGACGACGGGCGGGACGCCTCATCGAAAAGGCGAACCTTTCCCTCCGCCGCTTCCACGCAAGCGGGCTCAGCGATCCCCGTAATCATGCGGCCATTACCGGATTGCAAGCTGAGTTGAGAGTAAAACGTCCCTCGGGTGCTCAAGAGAAGATGTCCTCCTTGTCGGCTTCCGGTGAGACGGGTCTGGAAATGTCAAAGAGGCCTTGCGGGGAGCCAGCGGCCGGCGTCCTGGCTTTCAGGAGCTTCAAGGCTTCGGCCAGCTGCGCCTCCAGGCCCGACATTCGGACGTTGAGGCTCTTCAGGTCGTCTTTCAGCTCCAGTTTGAGTTCTTGAAGCGAAGCCTGGAGGCTGTGCTCGGGGATGGGGTAGAAGGAGCGTCGGGTTTCGGGCGGTTGGACGGGACTGCGGTCTTGCGGCGTCAGGCGAAAGTCGCTGACCTTGTCGAGGCGCAGGTCGCTCTTGGTGATGCCGCTGTCGCACGAATCCGTTTTCTTCAAAGACAACTGCGACTCGTGACCCTTGGTCCGCTCGGGCAGCGTCTCCATGGATTCCGATTTGGACACCGTTTTCCAGTTGTCCGCTTTGGCCATGGACTCCTTGAAGCGGCCCCAGCCTTTGACTTTGCCAGCAGGCTCGGCGGCCCGACCCCCCACCAAGGAGGCGGGAGGCGGCACCTGGAGCTTCACCTTGTCCGAAGCGGCGCAGCTGGGGGGCGTGTGCGACGGCACCGACGACGAAGGCGTCGCCGGGCTTTCCGTCACCGTCACGATACTGGTGGTGGTGATGATGGCGGTCTTGGGAACGTCCACGTAAACCGAACCCTTCTCGATGTCGGTGTCTTTGCCGGGCTTGTCTGTGGCCGTGCGCGCCTCCCGTTGTTGACGGAAGCGCTGGAAAAGTTTGCGCACTTTGGTGCAACATGACGTTTTCAGACCAAACAAGCACAGCAAAATGCATTGATGTGATGGAAGGACTGCTACAATGTGTCCTTTTTTCGGTCAGGGGCGTTCCTTCAGTGACGTCACGTACGGACTCGTCACCAACTCTATATACAGTAAAGTCTCATTATATCGATATTCAAGGGAGTCCGAAAAAATATCGATATAACCGGGACTATCGATATATCCAACCCTGTTTGCATGTAATTTTCTCTGTGCGTGCATAGAAATAGTATCGATATAACCGCGACTATCGATATATCCGATATCGATATAACGAGACTTTACTGTACTATATTTTGTGTAGTTTTAAGGCTTAGAAAATTAAAAGTAGAAAATTATGTTTTATGGGGACCTGGGAAGGGAACGGATTATTCTCATTTTAATGGTTTCCTATGGGAAATTAATTTTTGCCATACACAGTTTTCGCCTTACACACTCTGTCTGGGAACCAATTAAGTTCATAAGCCAAGGTATCACTGTAATAATGTTTTTTTTTTTGTTTTTTTTTGTTTCGCCATTGTCAACACAAACCTCAACACAAACACCAAAACTCACCAAATTGTGAGTGTTTGGAACATTATTTGGCAACACAAGTTTTATGTCTACCATGGCAACAAGCATGAAAAAAAACGTTGCAAGCACAACTGCCCAAAATTGAATGGGTAGTGAGCAATTTTGGTTTGAAGAAGCCATTTTGAGCACATTTGTATGAGAATTTCACCACCATTTTGTTTAATCTACATCTCAAGTAGTTGGAGAGCATATCATGAAAACAATGTGCAAACAACCTGTTTTGTTTTACTCGAAGCGGCGGGGGGTATGCTTTATATCATATGTACTTTAACTCGGCAGTGTAACAAAATGACAATAAAGTGTTCTTAGGAGCTGGCGGGGGCAAAAAACAAGCTTTGTTGTAATCCAAAAGGGCCGAGCAGTTCCTTTAAGTTTTCCATTAGTTGATGCGCGTCGCCGGGGATGATGGCGTTGGCGACACTGAGCCGGGATCAGTGTCCAATCCTCTTAAAAGGAGCAAGCAAAGTGTGAGCTTTATCTCCGGTAAGGAGATCGTCGGGGGGAATGAAAAGCTGCTGAGTTCTACTTTGGACGACACGCGGTGGGCCGCTGTGCTCGCACGGGCTGCAGTCAGCACGGATTTTGTCACTCATTTTGGGTCATTGGCCAACCGAAGCGAACGCGGAAGAAAATTAGTGATGACGTCTGACTTTGGGAGCCGAGTTTATTTTTATACTGGCTGCATTTAAAAAAAAATTCTGTGGCAGGCCAAATTTAGAAAACGGAAAGATTTTCAGTTTCGAGGCACTTGGGGGTGCGATTTTGCTTCAGCAATAATGTTGAATTACAGTAATATCTCTTTTATCCAATCGTTTTTTTCATAAGTAACTTCTTTTACAGATTTGTAAACAAAACAATGACACTCAAATAAACTTCTAGTTTATACTTCACCTAATTGTGTTTACTTTTTCTCTGTCTTAAATTTGTTTTAGAAAATTATATATCTATATACAGGTAACATCCCACTTACGACCCTCTCGACTTATGACCACCCGTACTTATGACCACGACCTCCAGACCCTATTTTTACATTTTTTAATCTACGCCTGGCACCACAACGCACTAGCAGGCCGGCAAGGAGTATGACCATTTTGGCCAGCCAGCCAGCTCTCTCACGCTCACACAGCAATCGGCCGCGTGATGACACCAGAGGGGATAAATTTGCCAGTCATTTGGCCTATGAGTCTCTATTCAACATTTTGAATGTATTTCGACTTATGACCACTTTGGTTTACGACCGTTTGGTCGTAAGTCGGATGCTGACTGTATATATACTTTTTTCACTCATAAAGGGTTTTGGTAAATGTGCATATAAATTGGTCAGGTTTGGTACCTTTAACAAGTTTAAGAACTACTGGACTAAGTGCTAATTACTGTATTTTCCAGTGTCTAAGGCACACCAAAAAGCCTTCATTTTCTTCAAAAGATAACCCAGCACCTTATATGTGAAGTAATATTGAGCCACAACAGGTCTCGAAAGTACTTTCAGCAGCTACCGACTCCATTTCCCCCTGTAGAAGTCGTGCGTAACCCCAGCCTTTAATGTAGCACGTTATAATGTGGTGTGCTTTATATTTGGAAAACATTTATCTATTTATATACTATAATTGGAAAACGCTTTATTCATTAGAGGTGTGCTTTATAGTCCGGTATGCCTTCTATATGGAAAAAGTTTGAAAAGACACCATTCATTGGGGATGCGCCTTGTACTCCGGCGCGCCTTATGCATAGGAAAATATGGTAATTGATTAATCGTAGAACCGCTCACCGAGTCCAAGTACTGTCGTCACCTCTGATCAAAATGGGGAATACAAAATGATTAAAGTCCCTGCAATCCAATTGGCGAGTTGTCGCCGCGTGACATCCAGAGGTTGGACGTAATGAGATTAGCCATGTTAATCCACACTTTACACCCACAAGTAATCAATTCTTTTCATACGGACATGATTACATTCAAGCCAAAGTAAAAGCTTTTAGAAAAATGAGGAATCGGAGAGGGCGAAGAGAGAGCTCGTCATTTGTCTGCTCCTGCATTATAAATTATATGATTTATTTATCAATTTATTGAGGGTATTTTCTTCATGTGGCCACAAATGAGATGCCGCCTCTGACGACAGGCCAGCTCTTTATTTTTAGTCAGCTGAATTTTTGATGCGGGAAAGAGGACGTAAAGCGTGTGGGGTTTGTTTCTCTCTGTCTCTCTCTCTCTGTGTCTCTCTCTGTCACACTGTCTCTGTCTCTCTCTCTGTCTCTCCCTGTCTCTCTTTGTCTCTCCCCGTCTCTGTCTAACTCTCTCTGTATCTATCTGTCTCTCACTCTGTCTCTTTCTCTGTCTCCCTGTCTATCTCCCTGTCTCTCTCTGTCTCTCTCTGTCTCTCACTCTGCCTCTCTGTATCTCCCTCTCTCTCTCTCTCTGTCTGTCTCTATGTCTCTCTCACTCTCTCTGTGTCACTCCCTATCTCTCTCTCTCTGTCTCTCTCGGCTCTCTCTGTCGCTCTGTCTCTCTCACTCTCTCTGTCTCTGTCTCTCCCTGTCTGTCTCTTTCCCTCGGCTCTCTCTCTCCCCTCTCCCTCCCTCCCTCTGCTGCATGCTTTCCTGATAAAAGACAAGTCATGTAGAAAAAAACATAAATTATCCATATGAATATAATGAATAATATAAGAACGGCGTTTCTTCTTTGACACGGAAAAAGGACAAACTGAGAGCAGGGTTGTCCTTGTGACACCAGCACCTCGACAATACTTGCGTATATGCATGACTGCCGCTTGACTCCAGGCTCTCTGTGGCCTGTAAAAATCCATTTTACGGTGCTTATAATAAAAGATAAACTGGTCCTTAAAAGAGTGATTTTCTTTGTTGATGTGATTTTTATTGAAGTGCACAGTCGCTGTCTGAATACCATTCATCACAGAGACATTTTTTTAGTTTCAATGATAAAATCCTCATAAAAAATAATTTGCATTTTCATATGCAGTGATTATGACTACTTTGGAGGGATTAAAAAAAATACATTGTGTGGAGATGATTTGCAGCGTAATCCTTTTTTTTTGTGGTTCCAAAATGGGAAATGACTTGTAACCTGATTTTTTTTTCCTCTCAGACATTACAATGGAACCCACCAAAAAGAGGGTACCTGCATTGCAAATATATTTGGTATCAACCTCAGGAATAATGCAACTTATCCCATATTTTTTTCCAATAAAGACAGCATGCAAACCAGCGGCACAAATATATAAATATAGGATGTTCCTCCCCGAAAATGCAGCTTCCCTTTAACCGACACTCTCTTACAACTTGGAACATTTGGACCCTGCGTTACGAATAATAGTGGAAATGATATACATATAATAATCGTATATAAATCTGTCGAGTTATGCTTGGTTGTCACGCTATGTGAAGGTGGAAACTGTAAGTGTATCAGTAGGAAATGACCAAAATGGGATGTAAACGTCCATTACACGAATAGAACTGCATTCCATTTGTCATGAACCACCCCCCCCCCCCATTTGTTTTAAATCACAATAGCTTCTGATTGCAGTCATAACTGTCCTTGGCGCTGCCGTAATAAAAGGTGTCCATCAAATAAATGTCCTCTTCCAACGTCAGACGTCGCTTCCTCAAACCTGCCAAGACACGTGCGCTGCCTTTTTGGAATGTTTGTAAACAATCTGCGCCGTGATATTTTTGGGCGGGACAGTCATGACTGCATCCCAACTAACCCCAAACTGAAACGAATGACCAAAAAATGCATTTGTGGGACCAGATGCAGGTCCATCCAAAAGTATTGGGATAGCAATGACATTTTTTTAACTCATTCACTGCCATTCACAAATGTATTCTGGAATTGAAATTATGATGCAAATCGCCATGCCCGAATTTGTTTGGGTTTTGTTTTTTTCTTGTTTGGGTGCCGATAAAGCGCTGGTCATGGCCTCAGGCAATGTTTTCCATTCCACAAGGGGGCAGCATTTTTGTTTTTTCCATATTTTTCCATATATAGCACTTTTTTCCTGCTTCAGCTGTTGTTAAAACGCTATAGAAATCAATATGTATGTATTGCATTGTATTTCGGACAGCTGCCCTCATTCCAAGCTCATATAACTCCAGAACCATATAATTTAGGAATTAACTAGTTTTTTTTTCTGATGAAAGAAGAGAGTCTAAGGTTTCGTACACTGCATTGAATGTTTTTGTAGTCCTAAAACTCAATATTCTGTGGGTTCTGGAATTCGAGTGACAATGAGAAATACTCTGGCACTCAAATGGACACAGTGAATGAGTTAAAATATATTTACTTTGCTTGAAGCCACCGACCAATCCAGTGAGCAAAAATATTGGGACATATGATTGAATTAATGTGAAAAGGATTTCATATTTGGTTTACTTACGAATAGTGCAGCAAATTGACTTCACCAGATGGGAGCATTCGTCATTTGAAATACTGTATTTTTCCAGGCCTCCCCTCTAGCTTCTCTCGGTTCTTATTTGGTCTGGGGTTTTCTGCCTTCAGTCTACTCTTAGGGAGAAAAAAAAGACATACTCTGTTGGGTTTGTGGTCTAAGGCCTTCCATATTGTCCCCCTGGTGATGTCTTAAGTTGTGTTGGCAGTGTGTTTTGACTATGGAGAGGGAAAGGATGTTCTTTCGACCTAAAGAGATGTAAGCACATCTGTGAAACGTGGTGAAGATAATATGACTTGGGTGCTTCTGGAACAAGCTGACATCGACTTTCTTGTAAATCTAGAAAACGACAAATGTATTTCATGAGGATTAGTGGAAGACATTTTCTTTCAGGTATGTTTACAAATCGCTGTGTCTTTCTTTGATTAATTTCGGAAAACTGAATCACTGACCATTTTAAGAGCCTCTGAAATTCCACTGCGTCTATTTTTGAATGAACTTGACCTGTCGGATTGCACTCAGTCTCCCATCATCATTGATTAAAAATATTTTCTTTAAATATATTTGATCATAAATATTTTTTATGATATTAAATATTCATTTTTATATTTGGTATTTTATATGTATCTACTGTTTTCTTCTACTTTCTCTTTCATAATGTTGCTGCTGTAAATTGGGAATTTCTGTGTCTTCAGACAAATAAAATGTTTTCATGTCTTACATCGCAAAATAGCCTTTCCACCGACACTATACACATTCAAATGACGGCGCCGGAACAAAAAAATCGTTTGGGCTCTTATCTTAACGCAATCGCTCCGCTTTTGCCACGCACGAGTCGTACACGTGACCTCGGTGGCGAAAAGGTTTATACTCGATGCGACATGCAAGGAATCGTACAGTGTACAACGTTGGGTCATGCCGTTTTACGTCGTTTCGAGCGCCGTGCTTGGTATCTACAGATAAAAGGCCATTCGGGTGAACCCGCTCCGGGTTCCGCCAGGGCCTCTCGGCCGCGTCCTTTGCGTTCCTGCAACGGAGGTCCCGCGCGTCTTGGAAAAGACGACGGGCGGGACGCCTCATCGAAAAGGCGAACCTTTCCCTCCGCCGCTTCCACGCAAGCGGGCTCAGCGATCCCCGTAATCATGCGGCCATTACCGGATTGCAAGCTGAGTTGAGAGTAAAACGTCCCTCGGGTGCTCAAGAGAAGATGTCCTCCTTGTCGGCTTCCGGTGAGACGGGTCTGGAAATGTCAAAGAGGCCTTGCGGGGAGCCAGCGGCCGGCGTCCTGGCTTTCAGGAGCTTCAAGGCTTCGGCCAGCTGCGCCTCCAGGCCCGACATTCGGACGTTGAGGCTCTTCAGGTCGTCTTTCAGCTCCAGTTTGAGTTCTTGAAGCGAAGCCTGGAGGCTGTGCTCGGGGATGGGGTAGAAGGAGCGTCGGGTTTCGGGCGGTTGGACGGGACTGCGGTCTTGCGGCGTCAGGCGAAAGTCGCTGACCTTGTCGAGGCGCAGGTCGCTCTTGGTGATGCCGCTGTCGCACGAATCCGTTTTCTTCAAAGACAACTGCGACTCGTGACCCTTGGTCCGCTCGGGCAGCGTCTCCATGGATTCCGATTTGGACACCGTTTTCCAGTTGTCCGCTTTGGCCATGGACTCCTTGAAGCGGCCCCAGCCTTTGACTTTGCCAGCAGGCTCGGCGGCCCGACCCCCCACCAAGGAGGCGGGAGGCGGCACCTGGAGCTTCACCTTGTCCGAAGCGGCGCAGCTGGGGGGCGTGTGCGACGGCACCGACGACGAAGGCGTCGCCGGGCTTTCCGTCACCGTCACGATACTGGTGGTGGTGATGATGGCGGTCTTGGGAACGTCCACGTAAACCGAACCCTTCTCGATGTCGGTGTCTTTGCCGGGCTTGTCTGTGGCCGTGCGCGCCTCCCGTTGTTGACGGAAGCGCTGGAAAAGTTTGCGCACGGGGTGGTCGGGCGGCAAGTTGAGCGGCGCTTCGTTTTTGCGTCGCTGACGCTCCTCCTCTTCTCGTTTCACGTCGCTGATTTTTCGGAAGACCATCTAAAAGAGAATTTGGCATGCTAATCATTTTTGGGATTTTAGTCGTTTCTCATAATTAGATACTTGCCAAATGATGTACAAAATATTTTCAGGCGCTGGATGAAATTAGTTTCAAACCCAGTATCCATTGGTCAACTTTATGGGGGGCAATTGGCTATTCACATGCTAACACGAGATTAGATTGTGGCAGTACAATAATTACAAACAATCATTTTCACAGATATTAACTCATACACTGCCATTCCCGAATTTATTTGGGAATTGAAAAGTATGACATGCAGCGCCATTCCCGAATTTGTTCGGGTTTTGGGTTTTCTTGCTAAGGTCGCAGAAAAAAAGCGCCGGTCAGACCTCTGGCAATGTTTTTCCCTTCCATGAGAGGGTAGCATTGGCCTTTTATAATAATAATAATAATAATAATAATACATTTAATTGCAAGCGCCTTTCAGAACACTCAAGGACATTTTACAATAAAAACAAAGCACAATACAATAAAACCATAAGTAAAACGATAAATAATAAATAGACCATGAATGCAATTTTAAACAGATGGGTTTTGAGGTGGGATTTCAAAGTACTTTTGTCCATCTTAGCACTTTGTTCCAGCTTCAGCTGTTGTGAAAGGGTTATATAAATCAATATGTATTGTATTGCATTGTATTTTGTAGACCTGCCCCCATTTCAAGCGCAGATAACTCCATTTTTGCACACGTATGTCAGTGAATGTCGAAATATCAGGCAAAAAATCATTTTATTTTTGAACAAAATATAGAATTATAAATTTGTATTGTGCTCCATTTGAATTTTTTTAGATATTGTCATCCTTCTATTATGAAATAAATATTCTTAGTAAATCACAATGTCTGATCGCTGGTGTGCTCTATGTTGACCTTGGAGCAAAATACTTGCACCTTATCATCATCATCAAAAAGGCGTCGGCAGCGTCTTTTGTCTGTCTCCCCCTCTACCCTCGTCCGTGCCTCACTGCTCACCCCTCCCCTCTCTGCTTACTGAGAAAGAAACAAAAGTTCATCGAAGGCAATTCACTTCAAACAGACGGCTTGTTTACTCAACTCGGCAAGCGGTCTTTTATACTGTGCCCTGCTGAGTCGCTTTACTCTTACCGAAACCTTGACTTTTTAAGAACACGGTCAACCCTCCAAATTGTAATCGGCCCATGTCGAACACCTTGTTTTTCTTTCGCAACAGCAAAAAAGACGGGCAACGGTCCAACGCTTAGACAAAGCGGAAGGTTTCTGTGTGTGTGTGTCAACAACAGAATGAATGAGAAGCCAAATGTTCCGAAAGCAGCGAAACACCATCCATTTTTCTTGTCAACTCTGCCTTGACTAACAAGCGCACAAGGCTCAGGATTTCATCAGCGGCCAATCCAACCTTGGTGAGCAGTTTTTCAATCCACCTCGGGATTTCCCCGCAGGGTGTATAGCTCAAAAAAAAAAAAAACTCCCAACCCCCCAGCCACATACTGGCCAAGCGTTATTTCTGTGCCACAGATGAGATTGCCTCTTCATAGGCCGGCAATTCAATCTCAGTCTCGCTCTCTCATGGGCAGGGTGACCTTAATATGAATGAGGTAATGATTGGCCACAACTGAGCTTGTTCAATTCAGACTTGAAGGATAGGGAGGATGGGAAAGGATTTAATAATATGGGGGGTCAATTTACTGTCGTGTAGTTGTGGAAAAGGCTGGTGATCCCGCGGGGTTCATTACTGACAGGTCGTGTTTTATTTATTTCATTATTTTTTTTTTGTGCGCGTGGGCAACGTCACTTACCCTCTTGCGTAGGTTGTAAGTGAGCAGCAGATTGCGGGAGAAGTGATTGGAGAAGGCCGTGTAGAACTCGAGCACCTTCTGCAGGGCGTCGCGTTTGATGACGTGGAGGTCGCAGTAAGTCAGAGCCCGAACGTTGGCGCAAGCCTGAGCCAGCGTCACCTCCTTCCAAAAGACGTCCCCGAAGACATCCCCCTTGCCTGCGTAGTAAAAGGAGAAAAGTGCTCAAGTCCGGGTATTTTGTCTCCCTCGACAAACGCTAATGAGATTTAGTCGCTCTGTGCCGGAGCGGCTGTCTAATTGCTTCACACAGTCAGTCAGCTTGTGCTCCGAGGGTGTCCTGTTATTTGAGCTCAAATTCTTTAGAGTAGTGTTGGGCTCTTTCTCGCCAATTCCAACACACGCACTCACTAGATCACGACCGCTGTCCTGCCCAGTCCGCCTGACAATGTCGATATTCTGTTGCTAAGCCGTCACCATCCTGTCCTGTCTGATCCTATTTGGTTCTTTACTGTCCTGTCATGTCCCCCCTTAACATGTCGCTTCCTCTACTATAAAAGAATTGTTGTTGTTTTTTTTTTTACTTCCTTATCCTTGAGGAGGGAGGAGCACGTATTCTGATAAGGCAATTGAGAGCAAAATCCCAAGCCGTCTGCTACATTATTGAACCAAAAAAACCCGAGTTAGGCATTATGCAAAACACAGAGGAGAGTAAAGAATAAAAACAACTTCACCATCGGCACAGAGGTTGCACGTAGTGGTGTGCACGGTGAGCCAAGAGTGAAGGGTGGGGTCGTTGTTATAAGTGCTCCTGTCAGCCATGTAACTCCATACAATGAGTCTGGGGGTCCCGTCCCATTTCCCTCTTCCTTCCTCACAGGGTGTCGGGCAAAATGATCACGGTTATACAATTTTTAGGCTATTTCCGTTTGCTTGGTTTTCTCGGCCTCTCTCCGCTCACGGTTCATTCTGTCCTTCCCACCGCCTTGACAATAAATAGCCATCTCAACAGAAAAATCGCAACAGAGGGAGTGTGCCAACCCGCATGACGAAGCAGCCTAACAGGAGATCTTTTTTTTCGTTCTCAATAAGGTTGTCAGGCTGGGTCTGACTCTGGTCGGCATCTTCCCCCTGGGGGACGCGGTCTTGCCCACATCCTTGTGGGGCTTCATTATCCTCCGTGTTGTATACGTTCTACAGCACCATTAGGCTAATGAGATTTTGATCCACGGTAGTAACTTGTTTATCACTGGAGGCTGGGCCCGAGGGGTCCTCCGTCGTATCAGCCTGACGGCGTATTGATTATTTTTTTTTTTTTTTTTGAGAAAGACCTCAGAGGGGGGGCTTGGTGAAATCATCTGACGGCACGATGGTTTGTACTGATCAACATTCCGTCATGGCCGAATCAGTCTAGTGGTGAAATAATTGATGAAGTTGTAAGCTGCTAACATACTACTGGGATTTAAACATGTAATGCATTTTCGACAACATTTTCGACAGTGTCCCACGTGTCTTCCTAACATGTCTGTGACACGATTTCATCCAGTAGCCCCAGGAATAGAAATAAGAACATTTTTTCACCCTTTTACCATAGTCTATGTCTCTTGTGGTGTGGTCTTAAAAAGTGCACACAAGCCGTCTCATTAAGGCAGTACAAGCATCCATTTTCGTTCAGAGAGGCAGCACTTCATCACCGTGTATGGCTCCACATATGCGGCTTCATTTGGACTATTGGTGGCGATCCAAAGTACACCATAACATTCGAGAAAAAAAGTATGAAGTGTGTCCAAACATCCGCCAACCATGTTTGCCGAATATATCCGACTAAAGTGTGTATATATGACTCAGAAAATAACCGACTGGCCTTTTGAAACAGTTGAGAATATTTAGAAATTGTGTCGGTAGGCAGGAAGAAAAGGAACAAAGTTCTGGAAATGCAAAAAAATAGATTGTGCTGTTCTTGTGGCCTAGCAGGTAAGAAATTCAGTTGATTTTAAATAAAAAACAACCACTATTAGTTCGAAAATGATAAGAATGTGCAGTTTAATTGGCTGGCCAATCTAACCAGCAGTACTGGTTCTGTTAAAATTGCCCAAAATCTTTTTTTTCCCTGAATTTCACACTTTGCTGCTGTGAAATGTAAATTTCTCCACTGTGAGACTAATAAAGGCATATCCAATCCAATCCAATCCAATTGTTTTCATGGATTTTTTTACACATTACAACACAGAACAAAGATAACGAGATTTAATTATCAACCCCCCAACAAAAAAGGCTGATTATGATTGTAAATTATACAAATACTAATGGGAAAAGTACAGTAAAGTCTCGTTATATCGATATCGGTTATATCGATAGTACCTCTTATTACGATACTATTTTCATTTCCCTTGCACATTTCTAGTCTTTTTATGTATAATTAGTACCGTTTAGTACGATACCTGGTTATTGCGATAATCCGGTTATTACGGTGCTCCTTTTCATCCCCCGCCGGCCATTTTTGTTGTTTATATCAATATATCCGTCGCGCCATTGGTCAACTTGGTCACGTGTCTTGTTACGTGAGCCGCCATCGGTCGCGCCATTGGTCGACTTGGTCACATGAGCCGCCAACGGTCGCGCTATTGGTCGACTTGGCCGTGTGACTTTGTCACGTGACACGCCATCGGTCGCGCCATTGGTCAACTTGGTCACGTGTCTTGGTCACGTGTCACGCCATCAGTCGCGCCATTGGTCGACTTGGTCAGGTGACTTGGTTACGTGCCCAGCACCCGTGTAGCAGAGCCATTTTCATTTTCAGACGCTAGCTCGTGTGTAGCAGACGAGATTGAAGTGTTTGTGTTAAAAGGTAAAAATGGGAAGCAGAAGAAGATTGATGACTTTTTTAAATTGTATACATAATACAGTAAGATGTAAGCATTGCAGTTTCCCTGTTGTGTTATGTACATGCCCACTGTACTGTATATGAATGCAATCGTTTTTTTGCAACAATGTTTCTTGTTTTGTCTGCTGAAGCGCGATGATTTTGAAAATTATTAACATTCCATACTGTGTATTAAAGGACAGCCGATGTCACTTTTTATTCAAATGCAAATAAAAATGACTTCATGCCAAGACGTCTTGCATTGCTTGTGAATCCAAACAATGGCTTCAGATTCGGATAATATGCTTTCTTGTTACACATCCAGTTATGAATATGTTTCAAATACACTGTAGTTCTGAAGATTAAAGCATACATGTTTACAATCATTAAAGAATTATATGTGCCATTTTGAGGCAACATTGGGGGAACATCGCTCACCCAAAAAAAAAAACGGAGCTAATGGCCAGCTCCGTTTCTTATATGGCGCTTGGCTGCCCTCTTTTGGCAGCTTTTGTTTAATGCAGTTCACCGCAGGATCGGATATATCGATAGTCCCGGTTATATCGATATTTTTTCGGACTCCCTTGAATATCGATATAACGAGACTTTACTGTACTTCTAAAACCGTCACATGTTAAGACAGTAATTCATCTCCTTGTTGTTATGTGCATTAGGACATGTATGTAATTATATCTTCATGTATGTATGTATTTATGTATTTATTTATGTATGCATGTATTATGTATTCATGTATTTATGTCTTCTTTCCCTGGGGTTTTCTGCCTTCAGTCTACTCTTAGGGAGAAAAAAAAGACATACTCTGTTGGGTTTGTGGTCTAAGGCCTTCCATATTGTCCCCCTGGTGATGTCTTAAGTTGTGTTGGCAGTGTGTTTTGACTATGGAGAGGGAAAGGATGTTCTTTCGACCTAAAGAGATGTAAGCACATCTGTGAAACGTGGTGAAGATAATATGACTTGGGTGCTTCTGGAACAAGCTGACATCGACTTTCTTGTAAATCTAGAAAACGACAAATGTATTTCATGAGGATTAGTGGAAGACATTTTCTTTCAGGTATGTTTACAAATCGCTGTGTCTTTCTTTGATTAATTTCGGAAAACTGAATCACTGACCATTTTAAGAGCCTCTGAAATTCCACTGCGTCTATTTTTGAATGAACTTGACCTGTCGGATTGCACTCAGTCTCCCATCATCATTGATTAAAAATATTTTCTTTAAATATATTTGATCATAAATATTTTTTATGATATTAAATATTCATTTTTATATTTGGTATTTTATATGTATCTACTGTTTTCTTCTACTTTCTCTTTCATAATGTTGCTGCTGTAAATTGGGAATTTCTGTGTCTTCAGACAAATAAAATGTTTTCATGTCTTACATCGCAAAATAGCCTTTCCACCGACACTATACACATTCAAATGACGGCGCCGGAACAAAAAAATCGTTTGGGCTCTTATCTTAACGCAATCGCTCCGCTTTTGCCACGCACGAGTCGTACACGTGACCTCGGTGGCGAAAAGGTTTATACTCGATGCGACATGCAAGGAATCGTACAGTGTACAACGTTGGGTCATGCCGTTTTACGTCGTTTCGAGCGCCGTGCTTGGTATCTACAGATAAAAGGCCATTCGGGTGAACCCGCTCCGGGTTCCGCCAGGGCCTCTCGGCCGCGTCCTTTGCGTTCCTGCAACGGAGGTCCCGCGCGTCTTGGAAAAGACGACGGGCGGGACGCCTCATCGAAAAGGCGAACCTTTCCCTCCGCCGCTTCCACGCAAGCGGGCTCAGCGATCCCCGTAATCATGCGGCCATTACCGGATTGCAAGCTGAGTTGAGAGTAAAACGTCCCTCGGGTGCTCAAGAGAAGATGTCCTCCTTGTCGGCTTCCGGTGAGACGGGTCTGGAAATGTCAAAGAGGCCTTGCGGGGAGCCAGCGGCCGGCGTCCTGGCTTTCAGGAGCTTCAAGGCTTCGGCCAGCTGCGCCTCCAGGCCCGACATTCGGACGTTGAGGCTCTTCAGGTCGTCTTTCAGCTCCAGTTTGAGTTCTTGAAGCGAAGCCTGGAGGCTGTGCTCGGGGATGGGGTAGAAGGAGCGTCGGGTTTCGGGCGGTTGGACGGGACTGCGGTCTTGCGGCGTCAGGCGAAAGTCGCTGACCTTGTCGAGGCGCAGGTCGCTCTTGGTGATGCCGCTGTCGCACGAATCCGTTTTCTTCAAAGACAACTGCGACTCGTGACCCTTGGTCCGCTCGGGCAGCGTCTCCATGGATTCCGATTTGGACACCGTTTTCCAGTTGTCCGCTTTGGCCATGGACTCCTTGAAGCGGCCCCAGCCTTTGACTTTGCCAGCAGGCTCGGCGGCCCGACCCCCCACCAAGGAGGCGGGAGGCGGCACCTGGAGCTTCACCTTGTCCGAAGCGGCGCAGCTGGGGGGCGTGTGCGACGGCACCGACGACGAAGGCGTCGCCGGGCTTTCCGTCACCGTCACGATACTGGTGGTGGTGATGATGGCGGTCTTGGGAACGTCCACGTAAACCGAACCCTTCTCGATGTCGGTGTCTTTGCCGGGCTTGTCTGTGGCCGTGCGCGCCTCCCGTTGTTGACGGAAGCGCTGGAAAAGTTTGCGCACGGGGTGGTCGGGCGGCAAGTTGAGCGGCGCTTCGTTTTTGCGTCGCTGACGCTCCTCCTCTTCTCGTTTCACGTCGCTGATTTTTCGGAAGACCATCTAAAAGAGAATTTGGCATGCTAATCATTTTTGGGATTTTAGTCGTTTCTCATAATTAGATACTTGCCAAATGATGTACAAAATATTTTCAGGCGCTGGATGAAATTAGTTTCAAACCCAGTATCCATTGGTCAACTTTATGGGGGGCAATTGGCTATTCACATGCTAACACGAGATTAGATTGTGGCAGTACAATAATTACAAACAATCATTTTCACAGATATTAACTCATACACTGCCATTCCCGAATTTATTTGGGAATTGAAAAGTATGACATGCAGCGCCATTCCCGAATTTGTTCGGGTTTTGGGTTTTCTTGCTAAGGTCGCAGAAAAAAAGCGCCGGTCAGACCTCTGGCAATGTTTTTCCCTTCCATGAGAGGGTAGCATTGGCCTTTTATAATAATAATAATAATAATAATAATACATTTAATTGCAAGCGCCTTTCAGAACACTCAAGGACATTTTACAATAAAAACAAAGCACAATACAATAAAACCATAAGTAAAACGATAAATAATAAATAGACCATGAATGCAATTTTAAACAGATGGGTTTTGAGGTGGGATTTCAAAGTACTTTTGTCCATCTTAGCACTTTGTTCCAGCTTCAGCTGTTGTGAAAGGGTTATATAAATCAATATGTATTGTATTGCATTGTATTTTGTAGACCTGCCCCCATTTCAAGCGCAGATAACTCCATTTTTGCACACGTATGTCAGTGAATGTCGAAATATCAGGCAAAAAATCATTTTATTTTTGAACAAAATATAGAATTATAAATTTGTATTGTGCTCCATTTGAATTTTTTTAGATATTGTCATCCTTCTATTATGAAATAAATATTCTTAGTAAATCACAATGTCTGATCGCTGGTGTGCTCTATGTTGACCTTGGAGCAAAATACTTGCACCTTATCATCATCATCAAAAAGGCGTCGGCAGCGTCTTTTGTCTGTCTCCCCCTCTACCCTCGTCCGTGCCTCACTGCTCACCCCTCCCCTCTCTGCTTACTGAGAAAGAAACAAAAGTTCATCGAAGGCAATTCACTTCAAACAGACGGCTTGTTTACTCAACTCGGCAAGCGGTCTTTTATACTGTGCCCTGCTGAGTCGCTTTACTCTTACCGAAACCTTGACTTTTTAATAACACGGTCAACCCTCCAAATTGTAATCGGCCCATGTCGAACACCTTGTTTTTCTTTCGCAACAGCAAAAAAGACGGGCAACGGTCCAACGCTTAGACAAAGCGGAAGGTTTCTGTGTGTGTGTGTCAACAACAGAATGAATGAGAAGCCAAATGTTCCGAAAGCAGCGAAACACCATCCATTTTTCTTGTCAACTCTGCCTTGACTAACAAGCGCACAAGGCTCAGGATTTCATCAGCGGCCAATCCAACCTTGGTGAGCAGTTTTTCAATCCACCTCGGGATTTCCCCGCAGGGTGTATAGCTCAAAAAAAAAAAAAAACTCCCAACCCCCCAGCCACATACTGGCCAAGCGTTATTTCTGTGCCACAGATGAGATTGCCTCTTCATAGGCCGGCAATTCAATCTCAGTCTCGCTCTCTCATGGGCAGGGTGACCTTAATATGAATGAGGTAATGATTGGCCACAACTGAGCTTGTTCAATTCAGACTTGAAGGATAGGGAGGATGGGAAAGGATTTAATAATACGGGGGGTCAATTTACTGTCGTGTAGTTGTGGAAAAGGCTGGTGATCCCGCGGGGTTCATTACTGACAGGTCGTGTTTTATTTATTTCATTATTTTTTTTGTGCGCGTGGGCAACGTCACTCACCCTCTTGCGTAGGTTGTAAGTGAGCAGCAGATTGCGGGAGAAGTGATTGGAGAAGGCCGTGTAGAACTCGAGCACCTTCTGCAGGGCGTCGCGTTTGATGACGTGGAGGTCGCAGTAAGTCAGAGCCCGAACGTTGGCGCAAGCCTGAGCCAGCGTCACCTCCTTCCAAAAGACGTCCCCGAAGACATCCCCCTTGCCTGCGTAGTAAAAGGAGAAAAGTGCTCAAGTCCGGGTATTTTGTCTCCCTCGACAAACGCTAATGAGATTTAGTCGCTCTGTGCCGGAGCGGCTGTCTAATTGCTTCACACAGTCAGTCAGCTTGTGCTCCGAGGGTGTCCTGTTATTTGAGCTCAAATTCTTTAGAGTAGTGTTGGGCTCTTTCTCGCCAATTCCAACACACGCACTCACTAGATCACGACCGCTGTCCTGCCCAGTCCGCCTGACAATGTCGATATTCTGTTGCTAAGCCGTCACCATCCTGTCCTGTCTGATCCTATTTGGTTCTTTACTGTCCTGTCATGTCCCCCCTTAACATGTCGCTTCCTCTACTATAAAAGAATTGTTGTTGTTTTTTTTTTTACTTCCTTATCCTTGAGGAGGGAGGAGCACGTATTCTGATAAGGCAATTGAGAGCAAAATCCCAAGCCGTCTGCTACATTATTGAACCAAAAAAACCCGAGTTAGGCATTATGCAAAACACAGAGGAGAGTAAAGAATAAAAACAACTTCACCATCGGCACAGAGGTTGCACGTAGTGGTGTGCACGGTGAGCCAAGAGTGAAGGGTGGGGTCGTTGTTATAAGTGCTCCTGTCAGCCATGTAACTCCATACAATGAGTCTGGGGGTCCCGTCCCATTTCCCTCTTCCTTCCTCACAGGGTGTCGGGCAAAATGATCACGGTTATACAATTTTTAGGCTATTTCCGTTTGCTTGGTTTTCTCGGCCTCTCTCCGCTCACGGTTCATTCTGTCCTTCCCACCGCCTTGACAATAAATAGCCATCTCAACAGAAAAATCGCAACAGAGGGAGTGTGCCAACCCGCATGACGAAGCAGCCTAACAGGAGATCTTTTTTTTCGTTCTCAATAAGGTTGTCAGGCTGGGTCTGACTCTGGTCGGCATCTTCCCCCTGGGGGACGCGGTCTTGCCCACATCCTTGTGGGGCTTCATTATCCTCCGTGTTGTATACGTTCTACAGCACCATTAGGCTAATGAGATTTTGATCCACGGTAGTAACTTGTTTATCACTGGAGGCTGGGCCCGAGGGGTCCTCCGTCGTATCAGCCTGACGGCGTATTGATTATTTTTTTTTTTTTTTTTGAGAAAGACCTCAGAGGGGGGGCTTGGTGAAATCATCTGACGGCACGATGGTTTGTACTGATCAACATTCCGTCATGGCCGAATCAGTCTAGTGGTGAAATAATTGATGAAGTTGTAAGCTGCTAACATACTACTGGGATTTAAACATGTAATGCATTTTCGACAACATTTTCGACAGTGTCCCACGTGTCTTCCTAACATGTCTGTGACACGATTTCATCCAGTAGCCCCAGGAATAGAAATAAGAACATTTTTTCACCCTTTTACCATAGTCTATGTCTCTTGTGGTGTGGTCTTAAAAAGTGCACACAAGCCGTCTCATTAAGGCAGTACAAGCATCCATTTTCGTTCAGAGAGGCAGCACTTCATCACCGTGTATGGCTCCACATATGCGGCTTCATTTGGACTATTGGTGGCGATCCAAAGTACACCATAACATTCGAGAAAAAAAGTATGAAGTGTGTCCAAACATCCGCCAACCATGTTTGCCGAATATATCCGACTAAAGTGTGTATATATGACTCAGAAAATAACCGACTGGCCTTTTGAAACAGTTGAGAATATTTAGAAATTGTGTCGGTAGGCAGGAAGAAAAGGAACAAAGTTCTGGAAATGCAAAAAAATAGATTGTGCTGTTCTTGTGGCCTAGCAGGTAAGAAATTCAGTTGATTTTAAATAAAAAACAACCACTATTAGTTCGAAAATGATAAGAATGTGCAGTTTAATTGGCTGGCCAATCTAACCAGCAGTACTGGTTCTGTTAAAATTGCCCAAAATCTTTTTTTTCCCTGAATTTCACACTTTGCTGCTGTGAAATGTAAATTTCTCCACTGTGAGACTAATAAAGGCATATCCAATCCAATCCAATCCAATTGTTTTCATGGATTTTTTTACACATTACAACACAGAACAAAGATAACGAGATTTAATTATCAACCCCCCAACAAAAAAGGCTGATTATGATTGTAAATTATACAAATACTAATGGGAAAAGTACAGTAAAGTCTCGTTATATCGATATCGGTTATATCGATAGTACCTCTTATTACGATACTATTTTCATTTCCCTTGCACATTTCTAGTCTTTTTATGTATAATTAGTACCGTTTAGTACGATACCTGGTTATTGCGATAATCCGGTTATTACGGTGCTCCTTTTCATCCCCCGCCGGCCATTTTTGTTGTTTATATCAATATATCCGTCGCGCCATTGGTCAACTTGGTCACGTGTCTTGTTACGTGAGCCGCCATCGGTCGCGCCATTGGTCGACTTGGTCACATGAGCCGCCAACGGTCGCGCTATTGGTCGACTTGGCCGTGTGACTTTGTCACGTGACACGCCATCGGTCGCGCCATTGGTCAACTTGGTCACGTGTCTTGGTCACGTGTCACGCCATCAGTCGCGCCATTGGTCGACTTGGTCAGGTGACTTGGTTACGTGCCCAGCACCCGTGTAGCAGAGCCATTTTCATTTTCAGACGCTAGCTCGTGTGTAGCAGACGAGATTGAAGTGTTTGTGTTAAAAGGTAAAAATGGGAAGCAGAAGAAGATTGATGACTTTTTTAAATTGTATACATAATACAGTAAGATGTAAGCATTGCAGTTTCCCTGTTGTGTTATGTACATGCCCACTGTACTGTATATGAATGCAATCGTTTTTTGCAACAATGTTTCTTGTTTTGTCTGCTGAAGCGCGATGATTTTGAAAATTATTAACATTCCATACTGTGTATTAAAGGACAGCCGATGTCACTTTTTATTCAAATGCAAATAAAAATGACTTCATGCCAAGACGTCTTGCATTGCTTGTGAATCCAAACAATGGCTTCAGATTCGGATAATATGCTTTCTTGTTACACATCCAGTTATGAATATGTTTCAAATACACTGTAGTTCTGAAGATTAAAGCATACATGTTTACAATCATTAAAGAATTATATGTGCCATTTTGAGGCAACATTGGGGGAACATCGCTCACCCAAAAAAAACGGAGCTAATGGCCAGCTCCGTTTCTTATATGGCGCTTGGCTGCCCTCTTTTGGCAGCTTTTGTTTAATGCAGTTCACCGCAGGATCGGATATATCGATAGTCCCGGTTATATCGATATTTTTTCGGACTCCCTTGAATATCGATATAACGAGACTTTACTGTACTTCTAAAACCGTCACATGTTAAGACAGTAATTCATCTCCTTGTTGTTATGTGCATTAGGACATGTATGTAATTATATCTTCATGTATGTATGTATTTCTGTATTTATGTATTTATTTATGTATGCATGTATTATGTATTCATGTATTTATGTCTTCTTTCCCTTTCGGCTTTTCTCTTCAATGGCTCGCCACAGCGAATCAGTGTCCTCCATCTTCAGAGGTTTGATTCGCATGTTTGTTTTGGCCAAGCATTTACATCGGATGCCCTTCCTGACACACCCCTTTGTATTTATCAGGGCTTGGGACCGGCACAATAAGACACTGGCTCATGTCCCCTTGTGGCTACAGAACAAGCAACTCTATGAACTTAATAAAGATGAAGATGCTCAGTAAAAGGCTCCCAAACACAAAATGGTCACAGCAACATTCAAAAAGCAAAACTATACTCACCATTTGATGACAATGCTCTGATCTTACCGTGAAATGGGCATCTCTTTCCCTACATTACATCACAAACAGAACTTCAAAGTCCTTAAAGATGCTTTATCTGCTGGTGTACGTCAATATTCCCACCATTTTGACAGCATGCACTCAACTATGAACAGTTTTTTCAATGCCCAATTGAGAATGCTCCTTGGCACTGTTCTGAGAGTTCTTATTCTTCCTGGGTGAACATGAACCTGACCTGACAGCAGAAAAACAGCTTGTTTGACAAAGTTTGTTTATTTTCACCCAAACCACGACCGGGCATGCAGTTGTTTTGACGCATTTATGTATTTATGGATTCATTTCTTCATTTATTTATTCATTTTAATGAATTGTCTGAACCCAATTGGTCATTGAAATGTTATTCTGCCAAATATCGAGAGGGGCAAAACAAACATCATTTCTTATTTTTTTTGAGTGGGAAAGAAATGACATTTTATGACGCCAACAGCATATAAAAGAAAAAAACTCAACACCCCGACATGAAAATGGCCAACTTAATAAGTGAATTTAAATTCATCCAAAAAATATGTCCACTTTAAAAAGGCCAAACTCACCTAAAATGGCCACGACCTCGTCATCCTGGATGACTTCCAGTGAACCCGATACCACGAAGCAGAGGCTGTCCACGCTCTCGCCCGCGTGGTAGATGAGGTCGCCGGGTGCGCAGTGGATGGTCTGGAATTCCATAGCTAGCGCCCGCAGACAGCCGTCGCTGGCCAGTCTGAAGGCCGGGTGTTCTTTGAACACTTTACGATTGAGATGGACGCAAATGTCAGCCCGCATGTCCTTAGGACAAATCTGAAGCACCTGAACGACAAAAAAATAATAATAACTGTGTAATAGCAGTCTGGCTGCAATATAGATTTTCTAAATGATATTATCCATTGTGCGTCATTTTCACAGCAGACAAAAGCAGATTATCTCGCGGTCCAATAACAACAAAAATGACACTAAATGGTACAACAGGACTGCAAACACCTGCCGGGAGCATTGTTAGAATCAGTGAGTATTTGCTTCCAAGTCAGAAAATATGTATTTTCCTGGAATGCGGCATTATGTCGTCGTCTTGCAGCTTTCGATTTTTATGCTAAGCTTGTGAAGATAAACTCTATGACTATTCAAGCTTTGTTGCAGACCTTCTGTTGTCGACAGTGTTTTGTAGCTTTGTAGCCAATATGCATCCAAGCTTAGAGAGAACCTGAGAGAGCCGGCCACGTACCTTTTCGGTATCGATGCCCCGCGACATGGACCAAGTAGACGCGATGTAGTCCATCACTCGCTCGCTCAAGCCCTTGGGCACCTGGTAGAGCTTGAGGAAGTCGCGCACGCTGTTGAGCATCTCGTGGTAGCGATTGGTGTTAGCATACATCTGCTGAAAGATGGTGGTCACGTTACCAAAGATGGTGGCGTATAGAAGAGCTGCGGGAAAGAAGAAGAAGAAGAAGAAGAATTTGTGTACTCTCGGAACGGTCGGTATGACAAGAAATTTTCAAATGTGTTAATTTGACATAATTGCAGGGTTAAACATTTTGACATTGACCCAAAAATTGTATTTTATTTTGCCGTCCGTTGTGAGAAACGACGTGGAGACCTGAATGTGTCTTTTAGACAGCTGGGTTGTTGAAGCCATCACGCAGCTGGCTGGCATCTTTATGTGCTTGTGTAGATCAAAGCCTCTGCTGTGCGTGCGTGTGTGTGTGTGTGTGTGTGTGTGTGTGTGTGTGTGTGTGTGTGTGTGTGTGTGTGTGTGTGTGTGTGTGTGTGTGTGTGTGTGTGTGTGTGTGTGTGTGTGTGTGTGTGTGTGTGCTCCTAATTAGCCCGTCTTCGACAAGGGTCGGTGAGGAGGCATGCCAGCCCCACATTTCAATTATCCTCAGATGCTGATGACAGTAACCTGTGTTGTGTTTGTTAGCGTTGCGCTATCAAAAGTGCGATCAACACAATATCACTAATTAAAAAGTACCCCAAACTCCCCCCTGAGGCGGACCTCAGAAACTCATCCATGTTATCTGACATTGTGCATGATACAAGCAATGAAAATTTATTATAAGCCTCCCGTAGGTTAAAAGTGGATTTCTTTGAAATTTCAAACTTGAGAAAAAGGATTACTTTTTCGGTTGTTCTTTTTTTGACACACACACACAAACACACATACACATTTTTGCTACATGGTGGGGACGGAGTGTGTGAGGTATTTGCCCCGTGGGAACCCAATTTCAAAATGTGCCTCTCATAGACTCTTGTCCACACACACACACACACACACACACGCGCGCACGCACGCACACACACCTTTTTAACAAAGTATGCATTAAATATTTTTACTCAGCAGTGACCCAAAAGGGCAGAACATTTTTTTTTCTCTTTTATTTTGAGAGGAAGCGGGTCACGTTAAGCCATGAGCATCTCCGGCATGTCGACGAAACAAAAATCAAGCATCTTTGTTTTGTCGGCAGGTTGCAAAAAAGGCGGAACAATCCGGATCAGCGAAGCCATTTGAAGGTATTTAAAAGACAGTTAGTTGTCAGCCCCAAGCCAAGAGTTGCTATGGCAACAAGACTTATGCATCGCAGCCCCCCCCCACCTCCCTCATATTTCCCAACCAACCACCTTCTGCCCCCCCAACCCCGATCCCCTCCTTGCACTGTGATCTTCTGCTGGCAGCACCGGTATCCAGAGCTGATGTTAAAAATAGAACAGGATCAGGGCATCCATATTTCATAGCCAAGCACAAACGGACGACAAGTCAAATTGCATCTACACGGGCATCCTCACGGGGCTGGAAAGCATCGTCTCGTGCTGTCTGAAATTCACCATTCCTGTTGGAAATGCGATGAAACACTGAGGGTGGTGGGGCGGTGATGAGGTTTAAGCTCTGGTCGGCGGAGGTGCGATGGCTAACGCTTGTTGGGTGGTAATAAAAATAAATTTAGATAAATAAATGGCCACGCCCCCAGCAGTTAAGACCTTTAACATAAATCAGCATCTCAAAGAAAGCAAGCTTGACGAAGTTTGAGGTTTCAATCAGAGATGAAGAGAATTTTCAGGGTTTCCAAGATCAAGCCAAGCTTTTTACACCATCTAAAACTAACATAAAAATACAAATACAGTCAAACCTCGGTTTTCGAACGTCTAGGTTCTCGACCAATTTGGTTTTTGACCAAGAATTTCGGTTTTTTTATGCCTTGGTGTACAACCGATTATTTACCAAACTTAGCGCACCTGAATGCACCACTTGACTCCCCTCCGCTTCCTGAAATGTCACTTCCTTGTGTTGCGTCTCATGGTGTCAATGCATTATCCTCGTGTAGCGTTCCATTGTGAGCAGCCATGTTTGTGTTGTTCAAGCACGATAAAAGAAGCAGATATTGATTGCATTGATTAGAATGGGAAATGTTTTGGTTCTCGACCAAATCGGTTTGAGATCAGGTTTTTGGAACGGATTCTGGTTGAAAACCCAGGTTTGACTGTAATCAGAATCAGAAAGCCTTTAATAATCCCACAATGGGGAAATTTGCAGTTCACAGCAGCAATTTGAAGGGGATGAAGGGGGTGAAAAGATAAAAAACAAAAGTATTCTAAGCATCATTCTCTTGTTTATATTTATAATTGTATTTTATTTATTGTAGCCTATTTTGTGATTGTATTTTATTTACGTATTTTAGTACCTATGCTTGTCTGTGACTGTAAAGTGTCCTTGAGAGCTTTGAAAGGCACTTAAAATAAAATGTATTATTATTATCATAGAAATGTCAGAGGACTCTAGATGTATCCTATAACCGTGCAAAAAATGTTTCAGAACTGTACATAGTGCAAGTATAAAAAAAAGTATATTTGATATATGTAACTGTAGTGAGTCAACATAAGATGGCTGTGCTATTTATAACACAAGAGTCCAGTTCAAATCCTATTCTGAGCTATTGTAGCATTGCATAGAAAATTTCCCCCAAAATGATTATTTTTTTTCATGGTGTAGCAATATTCTGATCAAATATTTGATGTCATTGGGGAAATCATTTTTGTGTGTGCAATTTATGATGCAGGATTTTTTTTCTTCAACAGTTAAGTTTTACCAAAGGATTTTTTTAAAAAGGCATGATTTTAACTTTTTACCAATGAAAAAAATTTTGTCAAATAGCTTCAACGAACAAATGTAAAAAATGTGAAATGTTCAATTTCATCACAGCCGTCCGTCATTTTAACAACTTCGAGGCATATGAAGGAAAGCCAAATTTAGATTGTTTGTCCTTGGTGGCGGTATACACCCCCCCAAGAGCCATAATAGTTTTAATGTTTCTCCGTATCCTATCAAAAGGCATTTGTCTGAATGTATCCCCCTTTAGTGTAGCTGTAGCAGTAGCTCAGCGTAAAACCCTCCATATTATCTAAAACCGCTCCTCTCCAGTCTGCACTCTGCCTTCTTGCGGGTATTATTTTTTTACGAGATTCTAGCGTGTATTATTTTTTACGAGACGTTTTTATGAGCACCGGGGCGAGAAACGAGCCATGCATCATGCTCGGCACATCTTAATAATTCAGCAGCGGGGCCCGACTGGAGCTAATGAGCCAGATGAAAGCAAGAATAACACAGGCGCTAAAGGCCAACTGTCACATGTCGACGGTCAGCAGGGTGGATTTCAAAGTACTACTGCTTGTTTGGGCTCATTGCAAGTGTAAATACTTTATAAAATATACTTGAATAGATTTTGAGGCTAGTAATGCTTAACTTTAAATCCGGTCTTCAAGTGCTAATATGAAACTCTCCGTCCTTGTAGATGATCAACGGTGTCAAACTCATTTTTTGCTTCGGGCCACATTGTAGTTATGGTTTCCTCTCGATGGCCTTTATGAATTTGGGGAAGCCATTAGAATGCTGAACCCCTTCCTCATATTAGATACAGAACACCCAACAAGTTAATCAATGACTAGTTTGCACATCTGGCGTCAAGAATAATGACTTATTATGGTTTACACACGACAATTTGAAATTTTGGTTTGGTCTTTAGCAAACATCATGGCCTTGAGATGTTAAATTGCTTTTGCGGGCCGAATAAAATGATGTGGCGGGTGAGATTTGGCCCCCGGGCCTTGACTTTCACACCTGTATTGTAGATGTTTCCACCGATTATCTTGAAACAAATATCTGAATTCATAAATTTCGACCACCATTGAACTGCCATGCCACACTTTAGACTCACATCCGATCATCATCATGGCCACGGCGAAGATCTTCTCTCCATCTGTGGTGGGCGCAATGTTGCCAAAGCCGATGCTGGTCAGGCTGGTCATGGTGAAGTAGAGCGAGGTGATGTAGACCGAGTCCTTGTTGGGACCGCCCTCCCACTTGCCAGAGCCGCTGGCATTGAAGCGATAAGGCCTGCCCACCGTCTCGGCCAGGATGTACAGCCAGCTGTCCATGCGCACGATGTTGGTCTCCTCGTCAATCACCTCGTAGTCGCCAATGCTGTACCTGGCATCGGGGATGGTCGCCAAAGACAAGTTTATTGCCAGTGAGTGACACGGTGCACTCAGAAATGTTTCAAGGCTCACAGAAGGTTATGTTTTATGACCATGTCAATTCTTTTTGAAACCTTCAGTAAAAGACTGGCTGTTTTCTCCCAAATCACCTATTTTGGACCCCAAAAAACTTGTAGAAAGGTTCATGTGAAAATATATTTAATACACAGCAGTGACAATTATGCTAGTAGGTTTTGCTGTGAGGATACGGAAAACATCTGAACAGTCCTTTTGTTCAGTTAAAACACTACAACAATGATAAAGTGCTTTTAGCGGCAATATAATGTATTAATAATCAATCACCAGTGTCACAATTTTACTTTACAAAACTATTTGGGCACTATTTAGGAGTTTTCATCACTGAATAACCAACTTCTCTCTTCTTACATTATTCTACAACAAAGTGCATTTCAGTAGTCGCAGCAGTGATTGAAATAATGTCTCCCCGGATGCCCGAGGCGTGTAACTTTTACGCCGGGCGTACAACTTCCAGAACCTGTCTGCCCCAGGTGGCCGACAACTTTTGCAGAAAAAACAACAAAAAGCAACAACAAAAATGAAATCTTTTTTTTTTTCCAAATCAAACGTTTGCTTTATTCTGATTTCAAAATATTCGTTCGGTTTGAAATCTTGGAATTTCGGTTCGTTTGGCAATTTTTAATTTCGGTTCGTTTGGCAATTGACATACTCGGCAGCCAATCAGAAGCCTGCATCAAATAACTCCGCGCCCGGACTTTCCCGAGCGTTATCCGGTCGTGCATTTGCATATCATTTTCAAAAGTAGACGCACAGATAACACAAGAAAAATGGATACGTGGTTAGGAATCAAGCCAAAACGTCAGCCCCAGAAGAGAGACTCAAAAGGACCTAACACAATTTATGACGCTACAAAACATAAACGTACATTGAGAGCATCGTGGAAGGAGGAGTTTACGTGGCTTGCAGCCGACGACGCAACGCAATTATTGCACTGTGCAACATGCCGGGAAGTGTAGGGACGAACGACAACTGGAGCAAAATCATCAGCAAGGGACAAATTAAGCAAGGGAGCATTTGTGATAGGTACATCAATTACTTCATGTTAAATTGTTGTTCTGTTATATATTCTGATTATCTATCCTTAATACTTTGCAACAATGGGTTTTTTTGGGGGCGATTACTCTTATTGTGTTTCAAGTTGTGAAAATTCGGGCAGGCAACTTTATGGCCGGGCAGGCTTTTTCAGAGTTGTCTGCCCTAGTATCCGGTAACTTTTTGTCATGAGTTTCAGAAACTGGTAGTAGTAATTAATAGGGTGTGTGCGTGAAGGTATGCCATCCTTGTGTGTGCCCATGGACATAGCTAATGTTATCGCCTCTTTTAAATTTTAATAAACAGCATATTTTCTCTCTTTTATTGTATCTTTCTCGTAGATTTAACACGAAGATCACACACTTCGTGTAACTGTCGCATTTTATTCGGGCTGCCATGTTTTAAAAGCTTGGCACATGGTGACCTTCTCTGAAAAAGATTGAATGCTGCCATTTGCTGGGAATGGTTTATTTTAACTACTGTACTCTGTCTTCATCAACACACCACAACTGGCAAAGACTTTTTCTCCATTCATTCCCATAAAAAAATTCAATGCAATTGACGTCGATGTCACTCCTCATTTGGGCTCTCGTTGATGGCATTTTCTATCAATGGCGCTCAAAGAATACCGTAAACTGCATTTTTTTTGCATGTGTGTACTTCCTGAAACCTACTGAGATGCTACCAAAACCCTGTTTAAATAGGAAAGTATTGCAGCTGTGTAAAGATAATGTTCAGGTAGGATGTTGATGTTAAGGGATGTCTCCATCACGTTCATTTACACTTGCAGTTAATGTTCTGGAAATTAAATCATCTGTAAAATGAGAAAGACAGCCCGGAAGTGTTGAGGCAGCAGTTCTACCAACTTTTTTTTCCTCATGTATTTTTTTTTTTTTTTTTTTTTTTTTTTTTTTTTTATTAATTCAAATGGCATGCAAACATACAAAGTAATAGAAACAAACAAACAACACTGCAAACAAAACACAACAAAAGTAAACAAAACCATTGGCTTTGAATAGCTTGTGGAGCTTCTAAAAGTACATCTGAGGTGCGTCTCAGCAAATCTTTCTGCATACTTGATATTTTCCAAATAGTTGGCAACATACATTAGGTGACATAATCGCGTATGAGACAGTACCTGATCGCACAGGAAATAGAAGTTCCTGATAGATAATCATTTTACAAGAAGAAAGAAGAGGAGAGAAGAACAAAATAGAAGAGAGAGAGAGCGGGGGAAGGGGGGTGCCAGGGGTTTTAACATTCCATCGAGTCTGCACAACATAGTGAAATTGACAAAAGAAAGAGAGGGGGGGGGACACCAGATGATTTCGGCAAGCACATCATCCTATGCCATATTTCATCAACAAATCATGTGTTTTGATAGCATTTGGGTCGGCAGATGGTTGAATTGTTTTCTGATATAGTTTCATTTCATTTTGAAATATTACAAATAGTGGTTTCCTCCCACAAAATTTAGATTTATGAATATGATGTTTGGCAAGAAAAACTAATAAATTAATAATAAAATATTTATCGTTGGTCTTGTTGTAATATCCAAACAGCATGTCTTTGTAATGAAATATGAACAGAGAAGTGACTTTACATTGAACGTATTTGACAAAGTGTTTCCAGAAGCGAGTAGTTTCGGGACAAGCCCAGAAGAGGTGAGTTGCAGTTTCAGGCTCAGCTTCACAAAATGTACATGATATATCCTGTAAGGACCGTATCTTATGTTTAACAGGATAGCAACGGTGCAAAAGTTTGTATGTTATTTCTCTTTGTTTGTTGGTGATGAAAAATTTATATGGGAGGGTCCAAACCTTTTCCCATGGAATATTTGGGACATACGTTCTCCAGTGATGAACAACGTAGGGAACCGTCACAAAGGATTTTTGAAACAAATGTCGAATTGCACGGTTCCGATTTCGAGCAATTGATGAGAAACAGAGTTTCCCCAGGGCAGTTTCTGTCACTGGAATTGGCGGTGGTCTGTCGGGAGTAGCGGAGTGACCCTTGAACAGGCTTATGATACCACTTGGGATGGCATCCATAACGATGGCAAAGTCCTTAGGGGTCACAGGGATTTGATGCGTATTGAGAAACTCAGCATAGTTCATTAAAATATTGTTTGTGTTAAAAAGTTGCTTTACATAAATGATACCCCAGTCAATCCATCTCGACAAAAACAGTGATTTGTTTTTGTACAAAATATGACAGTTATTCCAGATCATACATGAATGCGGAGAGAAAGAATGGTTATACATTAGGCACCAGGCTAATAAAACTTGTTTATGAAATTTTGATAGGTTAACAGGCAATTTTTCAACCTTATAATTACATTTCAGCAAGAAAGACAGACCACCAAGTCGGGAAAACATGGATTTTGGAATGAAATTCCAGATTGCATCAGGGCTACACAGATAATTACGCAGCCAGTTAATCTTAAACGTATAGTTTAGAGAAGTAAAGTCCAAAAAATCTAGGCCTCCCTCCTTTACCGTCCTGGATATGACTGAGTTTCTTATATAATGAGTTTTATTTTTCCATACAAAGTTATACATTATTTTGTCCATTGTCTTACATGTGCTTGGATCCACATTTAAAGCCATTGTAGGATATACAAACCGAGAGATTCCCTCACTTTTTGCTAGCAGTATTCTTCCGTTTAGTGATAGATCCCTTTGTAACCAGTGATTAAAGCGCTTCTTGGTTTTATCAATTATTGGATCGAGGTTCAAATGACAACGCTCTTCGTCGTCTTTGGCTATGACAACACCTAGGTACGTCACTTGATTTTTAACAGGTATGTTGTATAGCATAGATTCATTACATGATTTCACAGCTAACAACTCACATTTATTTATATTAAGCGAAAGACCTGACGCTTTGGAAAACTCTTTAACCAGAGCTATGGCCCTTGGAATTTGCTCAGGATTTTTCAGGAAGAGTGTGGTGTCATCTGCCACCTGGCTAATCACAACCTGCCTTCCCGCTACTTCAATCCCTTGGACCTCGCTTTCAGTGACCAACAGTGATAAAATTTGTGCTGAAAGTAAGAATAAATAGGGAGAAATGGGACAACCTTGACGGATGCCACGGGAGACGTTGAAGCGAGGGGACGTACCATATTTAAGCAGTATTGAGGAGTTGCAGTTGGTGTACAGTGTCTTAACAGCCTGAGTAAAGTAGTTTCCAAAACCAAACTTATTAAGTGATTGAAAAATAAAACGGTGTTCCAAGGTGTCAAAGGCTTTGTAAAAATCGAGAAATAAAATAAAACTATTGTGGTTAATAAGTTCCTGATAATCAAGAATATCCAATACAAGACGAATTATTGGCAATGTGTCTTTTACTCAAGAAGCCTGACTGTGTTTCACTAATTATATGCGGTAAGGATTTTCTAATTCGGTTTGCAAGAATGGAGGCCAAAATTTTATAGTCTGTATTTAATAGGCAGATAGGGCGCCAGTTTTCAAGAGATGATGTGTCTTTTTTTGGTTTTGGAATGAGAGATATAAGACCTTGAGAGAGTGAACAGGGGAGGGAGCCTTTTGAGATGCTTTCAGAAAAAACATTGAGCAGAAAAGGAGCCAAAGGTTCAGAGAAGGTTTTATACAATTCTGAAGTAAGCCCGTCGTTTCCAGGAGATTTATTCATCTTGAGCTGCTTAATTGCATCCTGCACTTCAATTAGATTAATTGGTTGATCACATCGTTTTTTCTCATTAATGCTAATAGTTTTATTGGACGTAATGGACTCTAAAATTGACACTGGCTCTGCTTGCATATGGTTGGAAGTATATAGGTTACCATAGAATTTTGAGCAGAAAGAGGAGATTTTGTGGTAGTCTGAAACAATTTTGTTATCAATTTTTAATGTGTCAATGGTTTGCTTTTTAGATTTAGATTTTTCCAAGTTAAAAAAGTACGATGAGCATTTTTCCCCTTCTTCCAGCCAACGCCTCCTGGATCTGATGAATGCGCCCTCTGCTTTTCGTCTATATATATCATCAAGTTTATTTTGGTAGTCTGCTAACTTGGCGTGATCATCCTCAGATAGGGTTGCTGATTGACTGGAAAGAGACATTATTTGAGCACATAAATCATCCTCTTCCGCTCCTCTGTGTTTCGCTAAATTGCTGCTATATTTCCTCATATATTTACCAATTTCGTATTTTAGAAGTTCCCATTGGAGGCTGAAAGATTTTTGAAGAAGAGCTGTGTCCCAATGAGATTTTATTAACCTGTTTATATTTTCCTTTACTTCATCATGGGCTAACAGACTATTGTTCAGCTTCCAACATAAAGCCTTAGGAATATTCATAACTGGTGTCAAGGTTACCTTAAGCGTAATTATTTTATGATCAGACAGTGGTGCTGGGTGGTAGTCTACTTCAACGAGGTCCGCAGCGATTGTTTTAGATATCAACCAGTAATCCAGTCTAGACTGTTTTGAAAGGTCCTTAGAGTGCCAAGTATATGTTTTTAGAGAGGGAAACTTTTCTCTGAAAACATCATATAGGTTGTATTTCTCCATGAAGGTGATGAGGTATAGATTGGAGACTGCTTGGCTTGGTGGTGGAAGTCGATCTAGTTTGTTATTCATAACTACATTAAAATCACCACCCAAAATTAAATAGGCAGTTGGATATTTGTTTAACCAGTACTCGACTTTTTTATCAATTTCTTCTAACAATAATATATTTTTAGGGCGTGAATTGTACCCATATATATTAATCATGATAACATTTTTATCAGAGATTGCCAACATAAGTATGATATAGTGACCTTCTGGGTCACTGTCATGACCAATAATTTCCCCAGAGAAATTTTCTTTTAGAACTGTGACACCGGCTGCTTTTTCCGACCTGTGTGCTCCCCATAAATCTCTTCCCCATTGACTTTTCCAGAGACTGACGTCATTTGTTGTACTATGAGTTTCTTGTAAAAACAAGAAATCACACTTAAATTTTCTGAGAAACAAAAATACAGCTTTGCGTTTCAAGGAGTTCCTCAAACCCCTGGCATTTAAGGAGAGAAGGGAAAGGGACATAGGGATGAGAACAGTAGAAAATAGACAAGGAAAATAGAAGAAGTGAAAGATTAAGCTAGGAAAAGTAAAATATAAAAGAAATTACAATATTTTTTAATAAGAACTAAATATAGAAAACTCAAACAGCAATCCACGGGATCACTTCAAAAACAAAGTGTTCACACCAAAGATTTGGTGAAGCACAGTCTCTATTGAAAAAGAAATAGAGACTAAGGACTGCTGAATAACCAAAAGTAGTACATTTAAACATAATAAGCCCATAATGTATGATGTGTAACATAACGTGTAGAATATTAAATTTCTATTTCGAGAGCAACTGCTTTATTCATTATTTATTTATTATTCTTTTAATACTATTATCTTAACAGCCTGGTAAATCAAAAATTATTTACAGGTATTGGAGAATACTTAGAGGTTAAGTCAGTCAGAACCTCCTAAATATCAGGGAGGGAAGATCTCAACCCCATCCACAAAGGCACGGCCTCCCACAAAATGGGCCTGCTTATGTTCCTTTCTGGCCTTGTCCACTTGGGGCCACAACAGACGCCTCCTCTCACGTACCTCTGGTGGGAAGTCAAGGGATAGCCGAAGACCTTTAGCCTGGAGGAAGGAGTTACCCGCTTTCGCTGCTGCCCAGATGGCTTCTTTGTGGATCCTGAAGGCAAACTGGATCATTATAGGGCGACTCCTGGAGCTGTCTGGGCGTCTCGGGCCGAGGCGATGGATGGTGTCCACCACACCAGGGATCTTGTCCTTGGCCTCAGGCAGCACACCCTGAAGCACTTGTATGGTCTCCTGGCGAATATTTTGCTGGTTGCTTTCTTCCAGTCCATGGAGGATAAGATTCCAACGTCGATGATAGGTCTCCCACTTGGAAATGCGGTTTATCATGTCTTTGTTTAAACTGCGTGGGTGAGACTCCAGTTTTCCCAATCTATCCTTTATTGCAACCGTCTCTGCGTGCATCTGGTCCAGAGAAACTTTCAAGCCATTTATTTGTTTCGTATTTTCTTTACTCTCTGTTTGTACTTTTGCAATAGTCACTGAGTTCATCTTAATCATAGCCTCTAGGGCATCAGCTCTTGTGTTCATTAGTTGCCGCAGAGACTCAAATTCAGCGAGCAGAATTGCCATGAGGTCTTGGGGAACTGGACCTCGGATATTGCGAGCTATTTTAGCTGCTGGTGAAGTCGGGGAGGAAACTGTCGTAGAGGTAGTCGCAGGAGAGAGTGGAAGCGGAGGGAACGAATCTCCCACCACACTCCCATTGGAAGCCGCAGTAGGTTCCCCCCCCAGGTAATCGTGCATATTACCAACAATCATGGCGTGACTTTCTTTTGGACGACATACAGGAGGCAAAGAAACAGTATTTTCACTTTCACATCCTGTAGTAGCAGCATTAAGGGGTACAGGGCTGACGTTAGCTTTGGTGTTAGCATCGGTAGCCCTGCCTTTTCTCTTAGTCATTGTAGATTTTATCTGTTCACAGATCAAGCAGAGACGATTAAATGTTATCTTGCAGTTGCTCACATGTATTCAGGGCTCATTTGCTGTTCAGCAGTCCTAATGAAAGGAAGCACTCAAGAGTGCATGTCCTCCTCCGTCGCACGTGCACGTAGTACTTTTTTCCTCATGTAGATTTTTGCCCTTTCAGCAAACTGACAAAATGGGAGAAGCCACCACAAAAAAAGAAACAGGCAAAAATAAAGAGATTTCAAGTGACAGCATCACTGTCATCCAAGGTAAAGGCAATGAAGCTTTTTTAAAATTTATTTAGCTTGCGGTGCGACCATAGCAACCGCCGACACCACACTGTGGGAATCCATACAGGAGCTATTTTTATCAGGGTTGGAATTCATGTGTTGTGACATTTTATGAGGTACATCCTAAACAAAGGAATGCATGTAAAGTAATAGGATAACCCATTCTTTTATTCTGCCCACCGAGTATTGAGATTGTCAAGTGTCTTTTTTATTTGTTGCAATTTCATTTCTCCTAAAATTGATTCATTTATTTATTTTTCTCAAAAAGTAATTGTTGACTGATGGGTTAAAACTGATTGCAACGGCAAAAATAAAGCAGGGCATTTTAGTACTTTATATTGGTCAATAATTTGAAATTTAAAAAAAGAAACCACTCCTGCCTTTCCGACCAATCATTATTTATGGGGAATGTCAATCACCATTACCATTTGAATGGATTTTCTATTTGATGATTGCTAAACAATTCTGCTGAAATAATTGAGATTTGTTTGAGAAAGACAATACAAATGCAACCTTTAACATAAAAATGAATAACATAATTTTGTTGTTATGTACCTTAGAGAGAGATGACCTGGCCTTTAACTCATTCCCATTGCCATTCCGAAATGTGTTCGGGAATTGAAAATATGACGTAGGGCGCCATTCTCAAATTTGTTCGGGTTTTGGTTTTTATTGCGGGGTTGCCAATAAAGCGCTGCTCAGATCTGTGGCAATGTTTTCCCTTCCACGAGGGGGCAGCATTTCCCTTTTTTCCATGTTAGCGCTTTGTTCCAGCTTCAGCTATTATTAAAGCGCTAGATAAACCAATATGTATGTATTGCCAGTGTATGAACTAACGTCTGCCTGGAGGCCCGAGACATACAACTTTTACATCGGCCGTAAAACTTTCAACGTCGGTCCAGGTGGCCAACAACTTCTTCAAGAAAAAATAATAATAATAATAATTCAAAGTAAACCTTTGTTTTCTTCAATAAAGCAAAAGCTACAAGCAAACTACTACAAGCCACGTGGACTCCTTTTTCTAAGCGCCTTTCAAAACTTTCAAATACACTTTACAGTCACGGTATAGTCCCAAGCACGAAACAGGCTTCTGATTGGCTGCCGCACCGAGTATGCAAATTGCTAAACGAACGTTCGTTCACCTGTTTTGTGCATCGCACTATGTTGGCTTTGGCAATTTGCATACTCGGCACGGCAGCCAATCAGAAGCCTGTTTCGTGCTTCGGACTATACAGTGACTGTAAAGTGTACTTGAGAGTTTTGAAAGGCGCTTAGAAAGAGGAGTCCACGTGACTTTGAGCAGACAACGCAACGCAAACATTGCATTGTGCACCATGACGACAACTGGAGCAAAATCTTCAGCCAGGGATATTTACCATAAATTAAGCAAGGGAGCATTTGTGGTAGGTACTTCCTTCATTTAAAAAAAAATCCTTTATACTTCGCAACAATGTTTTTTTTTGCGACTTGTCGTCTTATTGTGTTTCAAGTTGTGAAAAATCGGGCAGGCAACTTTATGGCCGGGCAGGCAACTTTTCAGAGTTGTCTGCCCGGGCGTCCGCTAACTTTTTGTCATGAGTTTCAGACACTGGTATTGATTTTATTTTGGACAGCTGACCTCGTTTCAAGTACATATAATTCCAGACTCATATATATTTAGGAAGTAACTCTTTTTTTTATGAAAGAAGAGAGTATAAGGCTTCTAACGCTGCATTCAATGTTTATATAGACCTAAAACTCAATATTCTGTGGGTCCTGAAATTTGAGTGAAAATGGCAAAAACCCTGGCACTGGAGTGTACACACGTTTGCACGTCTGGCTGTGAATTTTATTTGTTTTCCTCTTAAAAGTAATCCTCATCTATCATTGTCAGTGTCTGTGTAAATATATTTGACCAGTACAGTATACATAATCTTTGTGACATTCTTGTTTAATGGTGCGATTTTTCTGGTGTAAAATACATGCCTTGGCAACAGTGATCGTGCACACCCCGCTTAGAAATTACTACACTTCAGGGACTGTATACATTTGCGTGAAAAAAAAAACTCCTTATAATACCGCAACATCTAGTACACATACAGTAATTATACGTAGGGGGTGGAGACAGCCTCTAAATGTGCACGGAATTAGCTGAATGGGTGGCCTTGTTACAATAATTGGGTGTAGAGATTAGACACTTCTTTACGTACCAAATGCAGGCCAACCAGTGAGCAGCCAGGCCAAACACACACACCAGCAGAACCAGAACGGCGGCACCATACTCGATGTAGTGGTCCAGTTTGCGGGCCACTCGGCCTAATCGGAGTAGCCTGACCACCTTCAAGGAGCTGAATAGGCTGCTGATGCCCTGCGGGGGCAGATAAAGGGAAAGGGAAATATTTGTTCAAGTTGAGATGCTGTACACTCACAAATAAAGGATTGCCTAACACATGTTGACTGGAGCTAGCATGTTAAAAGAATGAAACCGTCTACAGGGATGTTTTGATGCTTAGCGAACGGGAGCTAACGTACCCCACTGAAAAAGGATGCTCAAATAAGCTAACCATAAACTGTTGTACCTCTAAACTTAAAGATAAGTGTGGAATTAAAACAAAGGAGTGAGGCAAAATGACTTAAGTAGCAAAAAAAAAAACACGCAGAAAGTGTAAAATCATGTTAAGCTAAGCTAACAATCGTTACCCATTTATGGAGTTTTAATAATAAATAATAATAATAATAATAATAATACATTTTATTTCTAAGCACCTTTCAAACCTCTCCAGGACATGTTACAGTCACGGGATAAGAACTTTTTTTTTTTTCTTTTTATGTGCGGGTGAGCAGCGGCAGCTATTCGCGCCAGTGTTCACTCCACCCGGAAGTAACACAGCAGCAGCAAAGTTTTGAAAGGAAGAGTTTTGCATCAAGCTAGCAAGCTTTCAAAGTTATGTAGTCTGAACAGATACAAATCTAAAGTTTTTCGTTTTATATTTAAACTTCAACTGGGAATGCTAATAGTCTTTATGCAAGCAATTGGCCTTTTTTGGGAAGGATTTCTCACTAGCTGCTGCTTACTGTGAAGTTCACGCAACTCAAAGAAAAAAAAATCCATTATTTCTGTGAAAGCTAATGCTGGGGGGAAACTGTTTAATAGCTTGTTTGCTATCTGGAGAAATAAGGCCAATCCCAGAAGTCTAATTAAACAAAGGTGATACTGTCAACGCCGTTTCGACAAGAAAGTGTGAAAAAAAAGATTATAATACTCTATTGCTTAGTACTGGGAGGATGGTTTACACATGTTTTTTTAGCCCATGAGTTCCATATTGTATTTCATCCTCTTCCTCTGACCACAAATTATTATTATATCACATTCTTTTTAAATGACAGGCTCTGACACTTACACAGTAATACACGTCACATCATGTTAATAGATAAACACAAACATGAATGGGTAGAAGGCCATGTGCACACGCACATACACACACACACACGGTCGGACGTACACAATGAGCGTGCGTATGTGTTATGCAAGTGATTCAATTACAAAACGTGCACAGAATTTAAAGCTCAAGTGCAATGTCGACTCAGCAATTTATCCAAACACCCACCACCAGTGATTCAACTGGACACGCACAATCTTTGTGCTGCTTCAGAGACTCGTTGCCCACACTTGACTGAGTGTGTGTGCGGGAGTGAATGTGAGAGGCGTATTGATTGGGCTAATGCTTGGCGGTGTGCAGCCGGTACGACTGCTGCGCTGGCCGTCACCTGATCCGATCTATGTGGCGTCTGACAGACGCATCGCCCTTTCAGAAGAAAAAAAAAAAATCACTCGGAGGAGCACAAATTCAATTATCCGAGATGAGGGAACCGATTTGGAAAAGATTTTTTGCCCAAAGGAAATAATCTCAATGAATGGTGAACAGCGGCGATAATGTCTGCATCACAGTCAAGAGGTTCTGGGTTTGAATCTGCCTGGAATTTGCTTAATGTGCTCCTCTTGCAAGCACAATTGTACGTACAGTCAACTGCCCAAAACATCCTAGGTGTTTGTAGTCCAGAATTAGAATCATCTTTATTGGCCAACTATGTCGAACACACAAGGAATTTGTCACGCTGCACTAGTATCATTATAAACAAAGACATGACAAATAAGTATGGAGGATACTAATAAAGGTGAATGTAATGTAATGTAATCTAAATTCATAATGTGAGTGGTACCTCTCAGGAACAACTGTGAGACAATGTGTAAAGCAGACAGTGGTTTAAGTGAGCTGAAGCTACCATGATTATAATGGGATGCTGTTCCGCAAGGTTGTGCAAAATTGCAAAGAGGCACTATACCAGTTAGATTTGGGTTTCTGTTTCGAGAGTTAATGGAGACGGGGGAAGAAGCTGTTAAAATGTCTGCTGGATTTGGTGCGCATGGATCGGGAGCGCCTGCCTGAAGGGAGTAGCTGCTAAAGGTGGTGGGCAGGGTGCAGAGGGTCTAGTAGGATTTTCCGTGCTCTTGTCTTGATTCTTGCAGTGTTGAATCTTACATTTGATGCATTGCAGCTCCCAGTCGCTCCCCACACAAGTACGAGCCTTTGTGAGCTAAAAAGATGGCCGGTTTGTGATGCAGAACCCAAACTGGCCATCTTCCCAAAACATCAAGAAAAAAATGAATCCACATTTGAGCTCCATCAACTCTGCCTCACTCAACTTGTCACTTTTCGACATATCCATACACTCATTTTAGCATGATGTCACTTCTTTATAGAACAGCGAAGATCGCTTTGACAACATTTAGCATAGTTCTGTATGCAAAAGAGTTGGTTTGCAATCTCATTTGTCGATATGAAGCGCGGTCGTTAAAAAATTGCTGGATTAGGCGTTTGTTTAATGGCTGGGTTCGTCGTCAATACGCTGCGGTGTGAAGTTGATGTAATGTTTGCTTTCAAGCTTCAGTGTCCTGCTGCTGTGGGATACAACGCAGCCATTTGAGAATGAAAAAGTGTCTTATTTGTTTTGGAGCCTTGGCATTGTCAGCAGGGACCTTGATGAGCTCTGGGCTGCTGGATGAGACATCTGTTTATTTCTGCATGTCTTTTTTTTATCTTGTCTTTGGTACAAAGCACCCTATGTAGGCTTCAGGCGGTTTAATTTTTCACTTTTTTAATCAGTCCTCCCCAAAAATGTTACTTACTTACATCACTTTGACAAGTTTCCCCCCGAAAAAGCAACACTAAGACTTTTATCTTGATCAAGTATAAATTCCATCGAATGATTTTAAGACTTGTCGCTTAAATAAATAAATTAAAATAAATAAATAAAAAGACATTCATGATAATAATTACAAACTGCAGTAAAGTCTCGTTATATCCATATCGGTTATATCGATAGTACTGCTTATTACGATACTATTTTCATTTCCTGGCAAATGTCTAGTCTTTTATGTATAATTAGTTCCGGTTAGTACGATACCTGGTTATTACGATAATCCGGTTACTACGGTGCCCTTTTCATCTTCCGCCAGCCAATTTGGTCTGCTTATATCTATACAAAAGAAGCTTAAGCTGAATCGATATTTGCTTAAGGATTTCAAAACAGTACCACCATTAGCGAAATCTGTATCGGTAACACCGTTGGTCACGTGACCAGCTTTCGTGTCTTGCACTATGTAGCAGAGCTGCAATAGCATCTGAAACATACTGTAGTCTTCTTATACAGTATAAAGTTGTTCAACACCAATTTCAACCATAGGGAAACATAAGAATTGTGACCTCGGAACGAAGCACAAGGCAATAATGGCTGTGGAGGAGAATCCTACATGAAACAAATCCTCCATTGCGAAAGAGTTCGATGTGCCGCAGAATACTTTATCAACGTGAGTAATGTAAATGGTGCAGTTTTTGTTTTCCATCCATGTATTTCATTGTGTTGTATTCAGATATCTTTATTGCTTGCAATAATCTTTTTTTTTTCATACAGTATGTACATGCTGGCGTTCGTGGTTCGTGGTCTACTCAGAGTCACTATTGCAAGAGTGCGTGATGAAAATAATAAATGACGTTTTTATTTAATGCATAAGTTTATTATTCACTTCGCTACAGTACAAAAGCATGCTAGATATGCAATCCATGAACTCAAGGAGAAAATTACATGCCATATCAAAGGTCCCCCATTTATTGCCCACTTTTAATGCAGTTCGGCGCAGGATTGAATATATCGATAGTCCGGTTATATCGCTATTTTTTTCGACTCCCGAGAATATCGATATAACGAGACTTTACTGTCCTGTAAAATAATGTACAGTAAAGTCTCGTTATATCGATATTCAAGGGAGTCGGAAAAATATCGATATAACCGGGACTATCGATATATCCGACCCTGTTTGCATGTAATTTTCTTCGCGCGTGCATAGAAATAGTATCGATATAACCGGGACTATCGATATATCCGATATCGATATAACGAGACTTTACTGTATTTCCTATTTTTAAAAAACTTGTTTTATGTGACTTTTCTTTTTTAAAATTACAGAAATTGTGATTAGAACTCACTTAAAAAAAAAACAGTTAAAATGTGTTCTTCTAATATGTGGCCGCTTTTCTGAAAAAATTGATAATTGTTATCACCAATTGCAAATAAATATTGCCACTTTAATCTTGCCACACAATGACTGCTTTACTGGGAAGCAATAAAACTGTATCCTCATCGTTATTCGGTTTTCAAAACAATTCATCCTGTCATAAAATTTCACCAAAAAATATGATTTTTATTTCGTATACAAGGATGAGTTTTTTTCACCAAATACAGATGTCTGTATTCATGGCTTTTTTGCCCCGTTTGGAAAATATACATCTTCATTAACTGAGATTTCAGACATTTCGAAAGCAATATTTATCTGCCATCATTTTTTTTCCAAAACATTGTGCCTTCTGTCTCAGTCCGATAAATGTTTTTTTATGTTCTCGAAAATGGACAAGTTAAACTTTGCTAAATACAGGTCAAGACCACAAATCATGATATAAATAGAGTGACTTGCTTTTTATTTTGAAAGTTTTTATTTACAGAAAAACTGTGATTGGAATTCAGGACTGGTGCGCCGCATTTTGGTGACTAACCGTGCAAGGTCAACGTGTGTGTGTGTGTGTGTGTGTGTGTGTGTGTGTGTGTGTGTGTGTGTGTGTGTGTGTGTGTGTGTGTGTGTGTGTGTGTGTGTGTGTGCAAATCAAGAAAAACACCAACTTGTTCATTATCATATTCTCATCAAAGTGAAGCCTACTTGAGTGACAGCTCGCCGGTTCCAATTCTTCCCACGTCACGTCCCGTGCATGCAAAGAGGCCAAGAGCAAAGTGGGGGGAGGAAGGAGACGGTGAGAGGAGGGGGAGGGCATGCAAAGAACAAAAAAAGGGACACGAGGGTGAAAAAGAAGACAAAGAAAAATGAATACACAATCTAGTGATGAATAAAAACATGACTCTAAAATAAATAAATAAATAAATAAATATGATAAAAAAATAACAAATGACATGGCCAAGAACAACAAAATTGCTAATCAAGGCCGCCTCGCCTCTCTGTTCGAAAGTTAACACCGTTATTCAGGCGGCTCATTAAGGTCCCCGACTGGACGTCAGCTCGCTGACCAAGTCCGGAGCAATTTGGGAGAAAATTGGGAGCGTAGTGCAGAACGACCGCTCGGAAATTAAGAAGAAGCTAACCGGAGATTGCCTCGGAAACAGGAAGTTCATCAACGTGGGTGTCTGAAATTGCAATAGTGAGCGGGCAGAAAATTCGGTGCAATGTTTGGCAGGTCACCAAAAATTGCTGCAAACTTCAAAAGGGGACCTTTTCCCACCGTTGATGATGATGATATTGCACGTTTGGATGGCTTAAACAAAGCTGAGCGGTTCTTCTTCTCAGTCTTTGCAATTGAGAAAATGGATTTTCAATTGGTGATTTCTGTGTGATTTGTATAGTTTTGATTGGGAATTATTACGGGCAAAACGTCTGTGCAAGCTCTCATTCGTACAGGAGTGGTCCATCGATGAAAAGGTTTCTTCAGCCGTCATCTGTACTTCTTTGAAGGTGTCAGACGTTTCGCTTCTTATCCAAGAAACTTTGTCAGCAAACTAAAGTCTTACTGGTAGTTTAGGCCCTATACATATCCCTACTGTCAATCGGCAGTACATATGCACCTAAAAGCTAGCAACCACTCATTTGACGACGATGAGGTTGACATCTTAGCAAAAGAACATAGATGGTTTGAAAGGGGAGTAAAAGAAGTGATTTTCATAAAACAACTAAATCCTTCATTAAATCGGTTTGGTGGGGTGAGGTTCCATTTGGATCGTTCATACAATAGCCTGCTTAGGCAACATAGGATTAGTAATACTGATGACTATGAAGCTAGCAACCACTCATTTGACGGCGATGAGGTTGACATCTTAGCAAAAGAACATAGATGGTTTGAAAGGGGAGTAAAAGAAGTGATTTTCATAAAACAACTAAATCCTTCATTAAATCGGTTTGGTGGGGTGAGGTTCCATTTGGATCGTTCATACAATAGCCTGCTTAGGCAACATAGGATTAGTAATACTGATGAGGTGATACCGGTGGAAGTGGGGCAATCAGGCCAGTCAGTCCGAACAATAGGAACAATCAGTGGAGCTGCAGGGAGTAGTCCCCTGCTCCCCCCAACCTGAGAGCAGGGACCTATCATAGCAGAGTCCAGCACCGCCATGTCTGGACAGTAGGGATATATATATAGGGCCTAAACTACCAGTAAGACTTTAGATTGCTGACCAAGTTTCTTGGATAAGAAGCCAAACGTCCAACACCTTCAAAGAAATACAGATGACGCCTGAAGAAACCTTTTCATCGATACTCCGGGCAAAGCAAATGCATTTTTCTATTTAATTAATGTCTGACCTTTTATAAGTGGCGACCCCTGAAGGGAAAACCCAAAAGCAAAAGAAGACTGCCAGACGATGTGCAAAAATGTGTCCACTACAGTGCCAGGGTTTTTGTCATTATCACTCAAATTCCGGGACCCACAGAATATTGAGTTTTAGGACTACATCAACATTCAATCCAGCGTAAGAAACCTTAGACTGTCTTCTTTCATTAGAAAAAAAGAGTTGATTCCCAAATTATATGGGTCTGGAGTTATATGAGCTTGAAATGAGGGTGGCTGTCCAAAATACAATGCAACGTATTGGTTTATATAGCGCTTTAACAACAGTTGAAGCTGGAACAAAGCACTGCCATGAAAAAAGGGGAAATGCTGCCCCCTTGTGGATGGGAAAAAACATTGCCAGAAGTCTGGCCAGCGCTTTATCGGCACCCAAGCAAGAAAAAACAAAACGCACAATAATTCGGGAATGGCGCTCTACCTCATATTTTCAATTCCCAAATAAATGTGTGAATGGCAGAGAATGAGTTAATTAAGTTGATCTTTTTGGAGTTTCTGACGAATGTCTGAAATTATTTTCAAATTTTGTAATTTTTATACATTTGATCAATTTTTGTATTTTATTTTTATTTTTTTGTCGATAAAGTTGGTATATTTTACACAAGTTTTGAAGATTTCTTTTCCATTTTGTCTTTTTTCAAATACAGTATTTTAATTCTGGTGGTTTTTATTGTTCATGTACTATTTGTCTGATTTTAATTGATTATAATCACTGTGTCATCCTTTTGTAATTTTTCTAAAAGATGTGTGTGCCTTGTGTACTTTTTTCCAAACCATATAGAGTGTTTATTGTTTAAAATGTTTGCCTTGTTTGTGTAATTATAATATTTTTGTCAATTTGACTGTGTATTATTTTGTCTAATTCAATATATTTTTCTTTAATATTAAAAAAAATCAGTAGTTGTAATTTAATTTTGTCACACTATTTTAGTGTTTTCGTTCCGTAATTTTATTTGACAAATACTGTATATTCATATATTGTCTTTTTTGTCTGGTGCAACAACACATTGCAGAGTTTTTAAATTTCAATACAGGATCTCAATGTTAGTTTTTGAGTTATATATTAATCATTTCTCGAAAATTAGATCTTGTCGACCAAGTTCAGTTGTCCAGTTCAGCGTCGACGACCGCCAAGTGACCGCTTATGTTCTCCCAACGCTTCAACTCGTCAGCATCTACGATGCTGAAGCACGGAAACGCGAAACCCACCACTGTAAATGTTGCAGTCGCATTCTCTCTCACACACACATCCACACTAAAACAGATCTCCCTTCACGGCTTTCCGATAACATCGCGCGCCAAACCGGAGAGCCTCCACATATACAGTAGCGACAGCAACACTAAATGCGAACACTGCATTTTATACACACATACACACACATGGAAACACACATAGTTGGAGCATTGATATAATGAAAAGTGCAGAACCCTCAAGCTCCACTCAATCACTGTGGGCGTGTGTGCCTGTGTGTACGTGTTATTATGTGTCAACCAGAAATATTACATACAAGAGCTGTGACAACGATTCTGCCTCCATAACAAAGGATCACGACAAATTGGTTTCAATGTAGGACCTTGTTAATAGCTGGAATTATTTTGTTTTGAAGTGACGTTCATGATAATCGTTAAGTCAATGCGCAATAGATTTATGTATCATTAACGTGGTTCAATAAAGCAATCAGGTACCAGAACACCAAATGCAGACATGATTACGAGATTCAAAATATCAGACGGTTGCTATATTTTGTTACCCACAATGCATGGCCTCCGTCAGCCGCTGTGAGATTTTAATGGTTGTGGAGGCCACGAATGACACAGCAGTGTGTTAATGTAGGGCCTGTGAAAAATGGAAATGCTCCTTTTCCCCGATTATAATGTGCCAATTCTATGTGAAAATGAAAGTGAGACTGCCAGAAAAACCTTTGTGGACATTCACAAACAAGTGAAAAAAAAAGAAGTGGAGAAAGAATGTGACTGTATTCAACGTGCATGAGCATCTGCATTGATGATGGATGAAGGCACCACCATGAAAATCTTGAGTACAGTACGAGTTTGGATCAAGTGACGCAAAACAACCCAAGCCATAACTGGAACCTGAACCCAAAACAACCCTAGCCCTTAGCATTAGCAATCCAATAAGCAGTCATACTATTTTTAGTAGAACATCTGATACGTCTGTGTCGGCTCTCGGTCGTATAGGAGTGGTCCATCGATTAAAAAGTCTCATCAGCCGTCATCTGTATTTCTTAGAAGTCGGACATTTCACTCCTCATCCGAAGAGCTTCGTCAGTGAACTAAAGTTGTGCCGGTAACTCTGGCCCGATATACTGTATATCCCGAATGGACAAAGGTGGTGCCAGACCTCTGCACTGATCGGTTCGTGCTCTAAGGTTGGGGGAGCAGTCGACTGCTCCCTGAAGCCAATCTGATTACGTCTTTTGTTCTGTCTGATTACCTCTAACGTTCTATGCCTGACTCTGATCGCCCCATTGGCACTGGTATCACCAATGGGGCAATCAGACCCAGTAATCACATTCAGGGAGTAGTCTACTGTTCCCTCAACCTTAGAGCAGGGATCGATCAGAGCAGAGGTCTGGCACTGCCACCTCTGTCCATTAGGGATATATATAGGGCCAGAGTTAGCAGCACAACTTTAGTTGGCTGACGAAGCTTTTCTGGTGAGGAGCGAAATGTCCGACACCTTCAAAGAAGTACAGATGACGGCTGAAGAAACCTTTCAATGGAAAGAGCATCTCATATTTTCTCTTGTGTCTGCGGCACAGACTTAAACAGCACAGCATTTGTGTCAGAAAAGAGGATAGCCAATAATGATCTGCCCATCATGGACAGTCCACAGCACCCATTGTACAGAAACATCTGCAGACATGGTAACAAAATCAGTGACAGGCTACTGTCAATGTCTTGCTCCACTGAAGAAATATTTTCTTGCTTATCCCTTTCAGTTTTTCAAATTCCGCTCTGAGAAGGCAAATGCCAATATTATTATTATTATATTATTATTATTATTATTATTATTATTATTATTATTATTATTATTATTATTATTATATTATTATTATTATTATTTTGAATTCTGTACTGTCAACATTTGGCGCACTGATCAGGATACAACTTACTCGGGACCCTGAGATCAAACTGAAAGTATGACCAGTGTTTGATTAGTACTCAAATAAATTGCATAGATGACATTTGAAATCATTTTCCCATCACACATAGTTCCAAAGTCAGCACGCTCACCTCGTCAACATTCTCAAAGGCGTTGATGACATCGTAGGGCAGGCAGGAGAGCAGGTCTATGACGAACCAGGTCTTCAGGTAGTTCATGCGGATGAGTTTGGGGTCCGAGATGACCTCGCCGGCAGGCCCCACGAAGGTGGTGTGGAAGTTGAGCACAATATCCACCAAGAAGATGACGTCTACGATGCTGTCCACCACCAGCCACGTCACATTGTTTTGCTTGGTTTTGAAGGACACATTGTAGGGTACCATGATGGCTGTGTAAAAGGTGAGGATGAGGATGACCCAGTCCCAAGTGGTCTTGAAGAGGCAGTAGTGGAGGATGATGTGCGGGGGCGTCTTAGGGGTCTCCTGCTTGTACTGGGGCAGAATGTCAGAGCCCAGTTGTAGCACCTGTCCACAAACGCAATGTCTGTAAGCATGGAAATAGACTCATAGGAAACAAAACACTGCAGAGGATTTAAGCATGTGACGCCTTTTAACCCTTTTGTGCACTCCTGTAACCTGATAACATGATACATTGTCTACTGCAGTAACTGCTGTCCCTGAAAGGATCAAATCAATGGCAGTCCAGATGTGAAGTGACAGCAAAGAAGTTTAAGATGGCATCCGGTCATCAAGGGCTCTCACGAGCCTTGCTTTTGTTGTTGTTGTTTTTGTCTTGTTTTTGTGTTTTCTTTTGTCACCTTGCATTATTGTGTGTCGTGCGGAACGGATACGGATTGTTTTTCTGCATTTTTGGCCACGACATTCATCAAGGAGGAGACTGCTGAGCGGTTGCGCCTTTTCGGCAGCATGAATATGCCAGCACTGCTTTTGATTAGGAGGAATGTCGGTACCATTTGACTGTCATCGCTGGACAGCTCTGGGGCCATTGTGCTTTTTTTGCCTGTAATGGGCAGCATTTTCTCACCCTTGCTTTGTTCAGCGGAAAGGTCGGTGCTGTTGGACAGTCTGTGGCTAGACAGATGTATGACTTGAGGCGCCCACGATGAGAAGAAAGGAGCGTCAGGCGCAGAGTGCCGATGCAGAACTGTCACTGCTTGGAATTGAAGCGAATTTACGTGGTACAGGAGATGTGAGACAATCTATTTTCGTCAATGGATGCGACAGCTTCGTGTTTGCTTTCAATATTTAGCTTGGATTAAAGATGCGCATTCCACCAGGACGTCCCTGAGCCACTGGTGAAAATGACGCTTTGATCCTCTCTTCTTTCATCTAGAACTACTTCATCAGCTGATAAAGGCGTGTCACAATAAGATCAGTGACACTGATGAAAGCGGAAGTACACGCCGAAACATGTCAGGTAATTAAACAACCTATACCACCACTGTCTGTCATAAAAAAAATACAAATTACATAACAAAGAGGTTGCAGAACGTGCTTAAAATGCTGAAAGTGCTTAAAATAGAATGACTGTGTGTCTTTGTGTTGTCATATTATTTGTTATTTAGTTTTTTTGTTCTTTTGACTTCAAGATGCCGCCGCGAGACTTGCTGCCTTTCCCACATGTTCTGTATTTTGTTTTTCCACTTCTTTCTTTCCTTTTCTCTTCCTTTCCTCTCACTGTGAAATGTAAATTCCTCCACTGCCTGACTAATAAAGGTTAATTCAATCCAATCTAAACTCTAGCCCAAGTAAAGCGCTTATGCTAAACATAGCCTTCATCCTAGCGACCAACCTTTAAATGGAGAAATCTGTTTCAGGTGCCGATGATCAAATGACCAGTAATGATGTCAATGTCATTATTTTATGAGTTTTAATATTATTCATCGACTATATGTGAAGGAAATCGGCGTGAAATAAATTCATGATGAAACTTTGACATTTTTTTAAGCACTGCATCTCAAAAGGAAGCAAACATGCTGGTACAAGACTGGCGCCTTCCTTGGGAGAGGTAATCACATGGAGATAGATGGAGAGGCGTCCTAGGAAGGGAAGGGGGGTGCTTACCTCAGCCAGGCGAGAGTGCTTGTGTACGTTCTCTCCTTTGTGGACGGTGGGCTGCAGCTGCTGCAGGACGCCTCTGCTGCTGGTCAGAGCTCGGGTCAGTCGGGCAAACTTACCCCAGCCTGCAATATTCCAAATGGAACGCCGTTAGGATATCATGTGTGGTTTCCGTCTGTTCTCATCAGTCCTCGTCGTCATGTCTAGCAATCAGCCCCTTTGTGTCTGAGCCCAGGTGTCCTCTATTGTCTTGTCAGCTTGCTTTCCTGCTTGGGTCAATTGAATTCTATGCATATCACTTGGATTCGTCTCACTTTTCTCATGCTCATTTCCCTGTGGATTTGTGTTTTAAAAAAATGTGCATGGCTGAGGGCGGGCGATGGTAGAAGAAAAAAAACAATGTTGTAGACTCCATTGAGGAAGTCTTAACTCTTCTCCAATATTTTGTTGGGCACTCCCATGTGATCAAATGTTCTTTTCCTTTTTCTCAAAGTGTTGATATATTGTACCAGTAGTTGCCCCGTTTTCGACAGCAAAACAGTGGAAATACTCACCCAAAGAAAGAACAAAAAAACAAAGAAAAAAACAGAATACCTTGAGAAAACACGTGCGGGTACAGGGAGAACATCCAAATGGAGCCGGAATTGATTCCCGCACCTGTGCACAGTGAGGTCGACGTGCTAACCAGTCGACCACAATGCCGATATGGGGAAGCTGTATAATACTTATGATATTCATTGATATGATTTATTGACTATATATATATACTGTGTATATATATATATATATTCATTATTCAATATTCATTGATTCATTTCAATGAATATTGTGCTGCTCTTGTGTGTGTGTGCGTGCGCGTGCGTGCGTGTGTGTTTTTGTGTGTGTGTGTGTGTGGCTTGGCCACCTGGGGAATCATATTAGAATTCTTCACTGAGGATAAATAAGATGTACATGCTTGGCTGTCAAATTTGTTTAAATTAGTTTGCGTTATGTGATCCGGTTTTTAAGGCAAAATTACATGGCTGTTTCGAATGCATGTGTTTGTGTCTCTTTATTTTGTGATTTGTGTGAAAAATGCTTCAAACTCAAAGTGGAAAACGGCTTGAAGCTTAATTTTTGAAAAAAAAAAATTTTTACTAACTTCCAAACTGCTCCTTGTGAGGTGCGTTAAATTGAGTTTTGTTTGTATCAAGTAAAAAAGAAACACAAAACACAAGTGACAGCATGTATGCTTTAAACTGTGAGTTCAGCCCAGTTCTTCGTTTGTCTTCACGTTACCAACCTTTGGATGAGTCGTCCTCGATGGGCTGTTTGAAGGCAGTGATGTCACTGAAAGTGCACAAAAACAGAACCACCTTTTCCTGCTCATTTCGAATGGGCGCGATCTTGACAAAGAACCACACCGGAGTCCCTATAAGCATAGAAATCATTTTAATTGGTCACAGTGATTCAGCGTTGACGACACAGATGGAAAGAAACATTGACGACTCGGTATCGACTGGCGAGGAAGTGTTCCGAGACCCCTTTGAAGTAAGCCGTGTACATTCCGGAATACATTTGCATGATGAGGGGAATGTGGTGTACTCACTGTTCTTTTTGTACATGAGGATTTCAAATGAGTTCATCTCGTAGTTCTCAAACGTCAGACGGACTTTTTCCGTCGTGTCTTTGTCGGTGAGCTCGCCATACATGAAGCTGGAGAAACAAATACAAATAAAGACAATTTTGACATTTAAAGAGTAGACATTATTGAATGTGCAAACATTTTAGTTGGTTGTTTAGATTTTTTTTTATATTTTCTTGTTGAAAAATGTTTATAGTTTTTAAATCGATGCTCTCCAAACATTTCCATTTTTAAGCTTGTTTTCCCTAAATAGTCCCACAATGGGGAAATTTGCACACAAATAATATTTTATATTATAATACAAATATCTAAATATATATAATATTATTTTTATGAAATAGAAATACTGTAAACTAAAACTCCATATTTTTTATATCTCAAAAAAATATAAAAAACAACGAAAAATGGGAGCGAAATGTAATTATAAGTTTGTTTTAGGCAATCAATAGGGAAGGGCTTGTTTTAAAATTTAAAAATGTAAAATAAAAAGTCTCTGTTTTACATCCAATTAAATTCAACACTAATTTAAATTTGGAAAAAAATAATGAAATAAAATGATCGTGCTGATTTTTTCTGATGGTGAGAAAATAGAAAATATTTGGAGATTAGTTTTTTATTCCATTTCTAAAAAGAAAGTATCCAAAAATGGCTGAGTTCTTTAAATGTCATATTTATTTCTAATTTGGAAAATTCCTGTTCCATTGTAATTAATATTGATTAATTGTGTATAATACCTTTTTCATATGAAAAAATATGTTTTGTTGTCTCAAAACCAAAAATAAACCAGTTTGACAGAAGAAATAATTACAAAATAAAACAATATGTAAATGATCCGCACACCCCCAAAAAAAGAATTTTCAGAGCATGAGGGAAAAAAAGTTATTTTAAATCTAGAAAAAAAACTGTCCAGTGTTGGGTTTTCAGATACTGAGAGAAAATGCTCACAGAGAATAGATTATTTTCCCTTTCTTTTGTTTCTTCAAGCCATTCTTTGTTCAGCAGACGGTGACAAGCAATGAAGATTTTTTGTAAAAATTAACATTTTGATACATCCTGTCTATAGGACTTTGTTTTTCCTTCCTTAAATTCCTCTCCAGAAAAGCCTTAAATGACATGCTATTCATCAATGTAGACCCGCAGGTACTCAGCCTGATTGCTGTGTGAAAAATTGAACAGAAGCAGATGAGCATTTACGACAGTCTTTGTCAGAGTGCGAAAAGCGAATATTCTAACTTGTTGTAATGAATACATTATCCAGAGGACAGGTCACCGGCCACGCACTTTTGCGCCATCAGCGTCATTCTAAATATGTCGCGTGTGGGGGATTGTCAGGGGGGGTTGTTTTGAAATGCAAACGGAAGCTCAATTTAATTAACAAGGCTACATTTCAACGCCACGGGCCAACTTCTCAGACAAGTGCCTGATGTTTTCAGAAACATCCTTTCTCTTTCTGAATGCCACTTTCTTCAAAGAAAGACAACGGGGGAAAAAAGCCACTCGCTCGTCACATGTCGGCATTTGTCCTGAGAGACTTGGGACACAGATCTTTGATCTGATGTCAGATGTTGGAAATGAGTGCATTTTTTAGTTTTTTTTTATGTTGGGAGCCATCTTGTCAATACATCAAAAAGTAGCTGCACACTGTGAATGATTTATAGCCTCGTCGTCTAGCGTCCATCCACGCAACTGGACATCAAATGCTTGGAACATGTTAAGAAGAAATTGAACCAAGTAGAGATCAGTATTTTTATTTTTGACCCAGTTGTTTTGAGAGTGCAGTGGCCCGCTGTTCGAGTGTTTAGTGCATTTACATGTTGTCCCGTCCCTGTGAGTTTTCTCCGGGTACTCCGGTTTCCTCCCACATTCCAAAAATATGCACGACAGGCTGAGTGAGCACTCCAAATTGTGCCTAGGTGTGAATGTGACTGTGAATGGTTGTTTGTCTCTTTGTGTGCCTCTTTACGGGCTGCCACTAAGTTCAGGGTGTCCCCGCCTACTACCCAAAGACGGCTGAGATAAGCTCCAACTCACCCCGCGACCCTTTTGAAGGCAATGTGGATTAGAAAATGGATGGATGGATGGATGGATGGATGGATGGATGGATGGATGGATGGATGGATGGATGGATGGATGGATGGATGGATGGATGGATGGATGGATGGATGGATGGATGGATGGAATGTAATCTTCAACCCTATCTGATGGGTCATAATAATAAACCCAACCTTGGGTCAGAGTGACCCAATCTGCTGAAAATCCAGAGCTACCCAGTGAGTGGATTCAGGACATAACCCACACACTTTAAATTGCTGTGTCATATCATATCATATCATATCATATCATAGCATAGCATAGCATAGCATAGCCTAGCATAGCATAGCATAGCATGGCATATCATAAAATTGTCACGTTTTGCAAGGTGGTGATGGCAGATGTGGATCCCAAAAAGCAGGCAGAAGGAAGGAGCAGGTTGTATTTGAGAGTCAACAGAGAGTCAACAGGAACAGAATCTAAAATATCAAAATCTTTCAAACAGAGAATATACAAAGTATCAAAATAAAGACCAAGAGTAAAAGTCTGCCAAGATGAAATAAACGCATGCACAGCATACAATGCATTCAACAATGACCCGACACCGAATGGTCGTGCCGGGAGTCCTTTTAAGTGTCACTAATTGTAACGCCCAGCACCTGCGAGGCAGGAGGCGGGGCCGACAGCGCGACCCGTAGGTCGCCAACCACATCATGACAATAATATAATATAATATAATATAATATAATATAATATAATATAATATAATATAATATAATAATGGCTTATCTAAAAATGATCGGTAGTGAGGTGATTTTAGGTCTGGTCCCCCCTTTACACACACACACACACACACACACACACACACACACACACACACACAATAAAATAATAAATTTTAAAAATGACTTGTGACTAAAAATAAACGTAAAAAGAATCAGAGCACACGCACAGACTGACACTCACAGTCACACTACGCGTGTGTTCAGTGTTGGTGCTGACAAGTGTTCTGAAGCTTATGCCGGAAGCCCCCCGAGGGTCCAAATCAGCCGTGCTGGCTGTGACAAAAACACAAGAAATCTGACACCATTTGCAAATCTGGCAGTGGTGCGCCATCATGATATGATCCTATTAATTTACTGCTTACTGGCACACTCGTTAAACGCTAACAGCCAACACGCGGCGCGTCCACGCCGAGTCTTAAGAGGCGCTGTCATTTGCAATATTTCGATTGGATCACTCTTACGACATTCCCCGCTCCCGTAACCCCGCAACAAGGAGACGGAAAACGATCCACGGTCCCTCAGGGAAGGACTTTCACTCAGCCCCCTGCATCTTTCATCAGCAGCTTTTGTCTCATTGCTGCACTTTGGTATGTTTTATTTTTCAACTAAAAATCGATTAATTGAGTGGCTCCTTTCTTTTAGCTGCACGAATGGAAAGTCGCCTGAGAGTGTCTTCAATATTCTTGAGACCCCTGCTGAAGGAACCCTTTTTGTCCCCACTCGTAAGATAATTCAACACAGTAAACAAATGACTCCATTTATTCCACCGCTGTCTGACATTTCTCAAAAGGAGCAAAGTAACTTTGGCATACTAGGAAGAAATCTACCCGACACCAGGAAATATTTTAACTGTATATGAGTTTCCAAATGTGGAACAAACAGTGGAACACTGTTCATAGCGATGCATAGTCCTTCTTGTTGTGCGCTGAATTATTTTGGTAGTCAGGACGAACAGTGTATTAGTACATGGATGTGTAACATTCCGGTTTGCAACCAACGGGTGGCACTGTCGGCTCCGCCTGCAGCTGTTCGTTTTAATCAGTGGCAGTTAAGTGGACTTCCGGCATGACCATTCAGGGTCGGGTCATTGTATGTTTCACCCGGTCAGGTTTGTTTCATTTTGTCAGGTTTTACTCCTGGTTTTATTTGCTACTTTGGACGTTTCTGTTCTGATGACTTTGTTGTTTGAGATTTTGTCCCTGCTGACTTTATTTAATACAATTTGTCAAATACACCCTGCTCCTCCCTCCTGCCTGCTTTTTGGGGGTCCACCACCACCACCACCACCACCTTCCAAATCCTGATATGATGTCGAGTTAAATATCAAGGGTATCGAATCAATGCTCTGACTTATTCCCAGACAAAACGCATGCTATTCGACTATAAAGCACTGCTTGTATTGAGTTATTTCTTGTCACTGGTAACCGATTGTCCACTTGTTCCAATAACCAATCCTGATAGTTGTGCATAAATGGCACCTAGCGCCAACCAAGTAAAGCACAGAAATGATGATGTACGGCCTCCACTTTGTCGATTGAACAACAACAGGATCTATTATTCATTTGAAAAACCGCCGTCTAATTGGGGCAGCTGCTCCATCTGCTGCATCAGCCTCGGATAAAATGAACACCACCAGATGAGATGCCAGCAGAGAACTTGTCAGCACAAATGACTCCATTGACGATGACCACAAAAAAAACAGCTCATGACAAATGATATTACAGACTGTGAAAAACATCCCTGTGAGAGACAAGAGTGACAATTCACTTGATGAAAAGAATCGAATCTAACACACAACTTCCAATATATATTCAAATTCATCTTACAATGGGAAGCAGCAAAAACCTGCCATCATTTCCAGTGACTCTGATTAAACCTAATGAATTAAATTCAGCTGTTCAAAAAAACTTTCCCTTTGATTTTTTAAAGCTCAAACTGGGTTCTTAGTTATTGTGAACTGAATTACTAACATTTTCACACGGCAAACTTCGATTAGAAAGCAAAGCCAAAAAAATGTCAGCAAAAGCCTCCAAGAACAAAGTAAATGAAATTGGTGGAAACGTTTTGATCTTTTTTAACTCATTCACCTGAAAAAAATCGGAAATGGCGCTCCACGTCATGATTTTCAATTCACAAATAAATTTGGGAATGGCAGTGAATGAGTTAAATATAAATGTGATATAAAATTGATTGATATGTAGATAAACCAATGGCTGCGGCTTACCTGCAGGTGCTGCTTTTCTGCATGACCTCTGCCCTGTGGTACCCCGACAGTTTGCAGAATCCGTCGTTGCTGTAGACGATGGGCCAGTCCACAATTTGTGCGTTGCCCAGAACAAAGTTGGTGTCTGCAGCAGCCCGGGTGGTGACAAAAACACAGGAAGCACAAGAAGGCAAACGCTTCAGGGGTTAACGCCAGCATCCCTTCATCACTTTAGAGAAACTTGAGGATATTGGATAGTTTTGCTTTTAATCAGATTCTAAAGAAAATGTGGGAGGAAATTAAAAGGGGGAGACACTGAAATGACACAAGCAGTAAATAAAAAATACATTAAATAAATAAATACATAAATAACCTTTTAAAAGGTAAAAATATATATACATAAAAAGGCAAAAAAGAAACAGTTCAATGTGATTTTCTGTTTTTACCTCCACCAAGGCAGATTCCATTTTAATTTGTTTCAGAAAACACAGAAACCATTTACAATCTAAAAAATAAGTATGAAGCTTTCTCTTTTTAACAAGAGATGGCTATTGACGAAATCTGATTGTTTATTGGGAAAACTGAATCTATTGTGGCTCTCTTTGAATGCTCACCCAATGAACTCGTAAAAAATACAAGTAAATAATAATTATCGTTGGTACTGCATTCACCATCTCTCAGAGTAAATGGTAATGGCATTATTAGCTAACTCTGAGCTATCTTCCTCCACTTCCCATCGGACTTAAGCATTTGAAACTCTTTTTTGGGAGTCTCTGATTGACCCAACAGCACCTCAGATGGTTACAGGAAGGTCATCAACCCCATTTTGTTAATTGGAAAAAAAAAATCCTTTTGAATGTGCCATTTTAATCGTCATTGTACCAATCAACATAATAGAGCTTTGCTATATTGCGGACTTGCCGTGTTGCGCAAAACTGGTAGCACAACAGTGCCTCTGTTGCTCACCATTCTATTGAAGATAAAATGTGTTTATGCTCTCTGCATGTTCTAAACTCTCATTTTATTGCCAGTCCTGCCTATTGTCAATAACCATATTTCATGATTTGTAGAGTAAAGTTCAAAACTTTGAATGTCACTTATCGCACTAATGTGAAGGCATGAGAACAATGACCGTATTTTTGGTGCATAGGGCACACCGGAGTATAAGACACATCCCCAAATAATGGTGTGTGTTTCAAACATTTTCCATATATAAGGCGCACCTTCAATTAATGAAAAAAGTTTTCCAAATATAAGGCACCCCACATTATAAGGTGCTACAGTAGAGGCTGGGGTTCCGTACGACTTCTACAGGGGGAAATGAAGTCGGTGGCTGCTGACAGTTGTTGTGAGACCTGTTGTGGCTCAAGGCGTTGGGTCATCTTTTGAAGAAAACGAAGGCTTTTGGGTGCGCCTTATACACCGGAAAATACGGTAATTGCCCCACTGGATAGTTAATCTATGTATCGGAGGTTGATTATAATTCCTATTTCTACTATTCTTCTCACATGACAAAACAAAATTCATTTTTTTTGGGACGCGATCATTGTCCTGATACATTTGGTGCCAAAAAGTTGTTTTCGTGTATTTTGCACATAGTGTCCAACAGTGTGTCATTTGTGATTGATATCACAAGGACACACTTGTAACCTTTGGTTTCAGACTTCTCAACACACTTGATCAATGTTCATCAGCTTCCATGATGCTTCATTACACGCGGCGGCGATAAGACTGACAAATCCGACTGCACACACTGACACAGATACCTCAGTGGAGTTCATTTAAACAAGGTGTGTGCGGGATTTTTTCAAAATTCTTTCCCAGGCTAAATGGAAAAGGATGACCCAGGATAATTGTCATGCTCGCTCATTTGTCTGCAAATATCAATAACTGCCGTTATTAGTTTTAAAGGTCATTTTTTTAAATAGCAGCAGGTTTTAAAGCGGCCTATTTTGCATATTAAAAAGGTGAGCAGAACCTCGGAGCTACACTTACTCATAGGCAATATGCTAATAGCTTGAGATAATCAGTGCCACTTTGGCACTTGTTTCACGATGGCGTGCGGGGGGCAGGGCAAGGAAGAACTACATTTCATACCACATATATCAACAAATACACTCACACGCAAAAACACACTTTTTTCTAATACATCCAAACAAATTAATGACAACACAATAGAATGTACAAGATGTTCCATGCCAACGTGTTATTTTACAATGATCAAATGGATGTTACTGTTGGGAAATCCACATCTATTTCTAAAATCTGTTTACAGCGCCGCAATTAGTGAGCACTTTGTAAATTAACAACATTTGGTATAGAACATTTTAATGATACACTAGAATGAGAAGGAGGGGTAAGGAAGATAGTGTTAATGAAAACATTACAAGCTATTTAGTTTATAGTACCTGTCTGTCTATGTGACAGTGTCCAAACTGAAATTAGTGAAAAGAAAAACAAGAGTTAACAGATTCATATGACAAACATCTGTTGCATGACCAAAAGAAAAACAAAAGGATGAAATGTGTCAACAAACAAACAATAAAATGGTGGAGTGACACTTGTGCTCAAATTGTGCTCAACAAAATAGTATTTTATGAACTAACTGCAGTGATACCTTGGCTTACGAACTTAATTGGTTCACAGACAGAGTGTGTAAGGCGAAAAGTGAAACATAATTTTCTACTTTCTAATTTTCTAAGCCTTAAAACTACACAAAAACTACCTTATTTTATGGATAATAAATGTGCTATGGTATTATAATTACAGAAATAAACTGTACTGTATAATAAAGTCATTTTATTTACCTTTGTGATGGCTTGATGGAATGGAGTGGCCGGTTTACTCAGCATTAAACACTTGATGAGGAACGTAACCTTCTTCTTTCACCATCTTGAGGAATGATCCAGTGTAGGTGCTTTCTCTTTGATAATGTTATCTAGTTCTTCATCAATTGTGTTCTGTTGAGCTGGGTTGATAGCTTTTTGCATCAAGTGTCCAGATGGCTTGTGCGGGTTGTTTGTGGAGCCTGATTGATGGGATACTTTGACCTTGCAGTCTACACTCTGTCTTGGAACTATTAAAGTTGAAACTCTCTCACTGTCGTCTGACTGTCTCTTTAGTGTTTAAACCACCTCCCCTCACTGCTGCGTTCTTGACCAATCACGTGGCTTTAACCGAGGACTGAGGGTGGGGAATCGAGGACAAAAACAGTCGGCTGCCATTTTTTTGTTAGGAGAACGGGCTCGTTCGCGAACGACACATCACTCATTAAGGCAGCTCCGTGTGTATCCCGAAAAACGTTCGGATGCCAAGGTAAAATTTTCATAAATTTAACATTCGTAAACCAAAAAGTTTGTAAGCCAAGGGGTTCGTAAACCAAGGAATCACTGTACTTAAATGACTAGAATGAACTGAACTCAACCTGGAAATTGTTTTTGCCAACCCAAAATTGCTGAAATCAGGAGCCTTATTTACAGGAAAAAAATATAGCAGTTTGTGAATAAAATATCAAGGCGTGAAATCCATTTCCAACAAAGTGACCGCTGAATCACCTAAAATATGTTCCACTTCTTGTGGAAAACATGCTGGCATAATATCGAGCTGACATACAGAGGTAGTGGTGTTAGTTTCTTCAACAGAAGGAAAGAATAACAGCCCACTGCTCAAAAATTATTTAATTTAGGGAATTAAATAGTTATTTAAAGTTTATTAACTAAAAAGTTGATTTGCTGCAATCCAGGGCTAGTGAGAGCCGCAACTAGGAGGTTATCATGCTAAATTAAATTGACAACTTTGAAACAAATTGTTCCAACTGATTTGAAAAGACGATCAAAATATTTCAATTTTAAAAATATCATAAAATATTAATTATCTCTTGTTTTTTGTAGCTAACGTCGCAAACATCCCATTGACATGCAGAAATATGAACACTTATTTGGTGGTCAGCAAGGAAAAAAACAAGTACACATGAAAATAAACATCTAAAATAATATACTTATTATTTGAAAAAGTCAATTAATTTAATTACATCAGAAGAATTGCTTTTTGTGAATCTGATCGCTGGTACTAAGATATAAAGAAGCATAAATAAACAAAAAAACATTATAACATAAAAAACATATAAACACACCAAATTGGGCTGAGACAAGTTTATGAAGTAAATGTTGATTTGTGTGAGCCAATGCGACATGATAAGATGTGGCTAGCTGGTTAGCATGGTCATTTGGACATTACATATTTAAATATTTAGATGAAAAAGGCAATAACTCTCAACATAAAATACTCATATGACAAACTGCACGTTCTTTTGATAAATGTAGTGAGATATATACGCGGTATTAAATGAAATGTTGATCAGTGAGATGGAGGAACCGCCCGTGGCTTGCTGGTTAACAACTACGCTAAAAATGGCGGCCATTATTGAAACAGATTGTTGACGTATTTTGTTGGAATACATAGTGTCATATTTTGTGAATAACTAATGTAGATGGGTTTGTTTTGTTTGTTACTGGTGTTTATTTATAGTCAAGGACTAAGACAAAAAATAAAAAAATAAAACATAAACATGAAGTGTTACTTAAGACAAGAAAAATAAATAACAATGAATGAGCGGGAGAATTTGTAATATCCATCCACCCAAGCAGCTAGCGCTCTTTTCAGATTAGCATCTTTGGCTGCCGTTAGCTCCAGATTTAGTGCCAGCTAATCCATGGATCGCCCAAGGTCGCGTTGGCTTTTGTTTTGAAAGAGTGGGTTTTCATCCTCTTTTTGTGAATTTTGTCAAACACGGTTCTGAACATTTTCCAACATCACTGATTAAAGTCATCAAAGGTCAGTTTTTTCAATGTTGCTAACATTTGTCCTTTCTCATTCAGCAGCCTGTGTGGAATATGTGAAGAGTGATGAAAAGGTTTCTTCAGCCGTCATCTGTACTTCTTTGAAGGTGTCGGACATTTCGCTTCTTATCCAAGAAACTTCGTCAGCAAACTAAAGTCTTACTGGTAGTTTAGGCCCTATATATATATATCCCTACGGTCCAGACATGGCGGTGCCGGACTCTGCTATGATAGGTCCCTGCTCTCAGGTTGGGGGGAGAAGAGGACTACTCCCTGCAGCCCCACTGATTGTTCCTATTGTTCTGACTAACGACTGGCCTGATTGCCCCACTTCGACCGGTATCACCTCATCAGTATTACTAATCCTATGTTGCCTAAGCAGGCTATTGTATGAACAATCCAAATTGAACCTCACCCCACCAAACCGGTTTAATGAAGGATTTAGTTGTTTTATGAAATGTGAAGAGTGAGTTTCTCCCATCACTATCTGGAAAACAATCCGAATATGTTCAACGTTGAAAGCGGGGTGCACACATGGTGATAATCAACCCTAATTTGTACATTTTAACTATTTTCCACCCAAAGTCAAGTCGCTAAAAGATTATCGTGATTTAACGGCCTGAGAGTTGTTTGTGCTGAGTCATTTTTCTCCCTGATTTGTTCAATATTTTCAACCTTTTGAAAAGTGCGATCTACACGCACCCACCATAACCTGGCCGATGAACAACCAGCACAGAGTCCCGTGATTAGTACTTTTCTGCACATATGGTTTAACAGTGTGCGTCAGATATGCGTTACTACCCATATAAGAGACACCAGAGACTTGTGTTACTCTTGTGTAATTATGCAGGATATTAAAAATGCATTGCTTTAATGGGAGTGAGTAAAGGAACAGTCTTGTTCCCTGAGAGAATTCCAAGAGCTTCTCATATGAAAGTTGCTCTAATTAAATTTTGAAAGGGACGATCTTCTTTCGTGTGTGTGTGTTTTGTTGGTATTATTTCTGGCCCATCAATCTCCTTCCGTTCAAATCAATCCTGTGGGAGATTTTTATGTCATCACAAGTTGGAAGCCTGCAGTTGATTGATCGCCATGTTAAAAATCCTACACACCGTGATATGATTGCCCGTTCTTTTACAATTTTAATTATTTTTATTTTCAATTTACAATATTTACACGTCTTAATGTTTCTTCTCAAGTTTGAATGTAAAATGTTGTTATTTTGCCTAAGAAGCAATGTGTATAACAGATGTATCATATACTCTGTTCGAACTTGTCCAATTCATCAATTTGTAAATGTCAGTTACGTTATACTTTGCATTAATTGGACAAATATTACTGGATCGTCACATGAATTTACATACTATGCGCAAACATGTGTCTGTAGGAAATTAGTAAATAAATAGAGTTCAGGAATGTTGTTGCTATATTTTAATTTCTTAAATTTACCCTCTCAAGGTGATTGTCTATCTGTGTATTGATCCGACTACAATAAATTATTTTGAAATAATCCATCACGACAGGGTGTGCTGTTTGTTTCGAGGGTGCTTGTTCCCAATGTGCAGGATCATTTAGAACTGTAACTTTATTCATCATCATCAAAAAAATACTTCAAAATTAGTCAATTACAGTGGATTAATTGGGACTCAATGAATCAATAGTCAGAAAACACACACACACACGCACATACACACAAACACACACGAAGAGAAAGCTGGTTTTACCGTTGGAGCGCCTGACGATATTTTCCAAAAAAGTATTCTGAGGGGCCACAAGTCCCCGGCGGCCCCCCGCCATCCTGCCGCTTCACTCGGCCTCTTCCGAGCGAGCTTCCGAGCAGTGCTCCGGCGTCTTGGTCATGGTTCCGCAGCGTGGGTGCGTGTGTGCTGCTTGTGCGGCGGCTGTGGCTGCTGCTGCTGCTACATCGCCTCCTCATCATCATCAGCATCCAAGAGGAGGAGGGAGGAGAACGCCTGAGATGCTGACTTGGAGGGGAGGGGCCATCTCGACGATGGCGGGGCTCGAGGCTTCTTCCGCCTCCTCATCAACATCATCCCTCCCTCCTGCTATCGTGGGGCAGAACGAGGTGCCACAGTGGCACCTATAGGATGAAAGTGTGCACACACTCGTGTGTGAGTTTTCAACATTTCACATTAGGTACAATACAAAACAATACAATACATATTGATTAATACCGCTCTGTACCAACAGCTGAAGCTGGAACAAAGCGTTTAACATGGCAAAAGTACACTGAGGCTTCCAAAAACGAGCCGTTGCTCGACCGAGGTTTGCAGTTAATTTGTGAACAAAATTGCGAGCAGTGAACATAACTCAACTTAACAAGTAGTTTGTAGTTTCAGGCGAACTCATAATGGACACTCGGCAACACCGTCGGCGTGCTAACGACATTCAATGCACCGGATATCGAAGCATCAAATATGAAAACATAAAATAAAATGTAGACAGAAAATATAAGTATACTGTACTGTACTTACTTGTCATTTAAAGCATGTCTAACCTCCATGAAAAACGACAGTGATTAAAGTATCTCTTCTTCTTTTGTCTGCTGTGTTATCCTGCCCCTGGTGACCAGGAAGCGCAATTCAATGAACTCGAGAATAACACTAATAAGAAAGGCTTTAATAGTCCCACAATGGGGAAATTTGCAAATAATGTAATGAACAAATTCTTATTTGGATGCAATATTACTGAAATATTTCAAAACGAAAATATCGTCGAGTTCTATTTTCCTTCTTGACAACACATCGTAAAAAATGACTGTGGATGGTGAAATTGATGAACGCCATTTCCTTTCATTTTATTTGGGAAGAATCATAACTGGTTCGGTTCTTTTGAGTTACGAGCATGGTCAAGAATTTTATTAGATGTATGTCTTAAGGCAACATCATTAGTACAGGCAGTGTCTGACACTCATGACAAAACGTTACCGGACACCAGGACACACAAATCTGAAAAGTTGCCCGTCCCATTTTTCACAACTTGAATACACAATAAGACGACTAATCGCAAAAAAACATGGTTTCAAAGTATTAAGGATTATTTTTATTAAGGATGTACCTACCACTAATGCTCCCTTGCTTAACTTATGGTAAATATCCCTTGCTGATGATTTTGCAGCGTCATCTGCAACAACCCATGTGAACTACTCTTTACACAATGCTTTTAATGTACGTTCTATTTCTAAGCTCCTTTCAAAACTTTCAGTGCACTTTACAGTCACGGGATAGTATACATTTACGTTTTGTAGCGTCATAATTTTTTTAGCTTCTTTTGAATCTTCTGGGGCTGAGGTTCTGTGCATCTACTTTGGAAAATGATATGCAAATAAATGCACGACCTTATTTCATCTCCTCATTTTTATTGGTGTTTTGCATTTGACTAAAAATATCATATTGCGTGTTTTGGGTATTTTAGATGCGATAAAACGTTTCTCTGAAGTTAAGAAACAAAAAAGTGATGTGGGTTGTCCTTTAACTTCCATTATATGAATAATTCTTGAAGTTGGTTTACAAAAAAAATATGATTTTCCAACCATACCGCATTTGAAGACAACAGGAATTATGAGCATTTTATTTGTTATATGGGTAATTGTCCAGCTAACAAATGTATTAGTGTCATTAAATGAAATGAAGTATTAAGAAACTGAACAGGCAGAATTATGTCAATTAACCCAAGAGTTGGTAATTTCTCATCTTCATAAACGTCTTTTTTTCCCTTCAGGGGTCACCACAGCGAATCAGTGTCCTCCATCTTCAGAGGTTTGATTCGCATATTTTTGGCCAAGCTTTTACGCAGGATGCCCTTCCTGACACAACCCTCTGTATTTAATCGGGCTTGGGACCGGCACAATAAGACACTGGCTTGCGTCCGCTCGTGGCTACAGAACAAGCAACTCTATGAACTTAATAAAGTTTAAGATGTCCAATAAAAGGCAATGACAGCAAGGAAAAAGAAAACACAAATTCAGTTGCAGTATTTCAAATGAATTTTATACAATGGTTGACTTTTACATGTGGGACAGACACAAATATTGAACCACGTCTATGCCTTTCTGTGTGTTTAAATTGCTCAACCACCTTGAGGTTTTCGGTCCACTTTCACAACACAAAGACATGGAGAAGAGTCTGTGTCTCCAAACCGATGTATTAAGAAGTCCAGTTCCTGGAGATGTCAAGGTGAGCGAGGTGAGCGGTAATGGTTTTGTGTTTGGGGAAATTATTGAATTTGAGCTCCTTGACACGCACCCAGTTGCGCGCTCGGCGCTCTGCGGCGTGTCCGGACTCCTGTTCCAAAGTCATAAAGGGTCGACTGATCCAGTACTCATTCTGGGCCTCGCGCTCCAGGTGTTTCAGAGTGTTGAGCTTCATTTGACACGTTATGAGACGCGGACGCCGGTGCTTGCCAATCCACTGCTTGCCTGGGATTCCCTTACGCAGCAGAGCCAAGGTGAGGAACATGGTGGGCACTCGCTTCTGACGTTACAGACAACAACAAAAAGATGTTTTTTAAGGACGGTGAAACTGATAACAGTCAAAATGACCTTGAACAAATGTTTACAAAATTAATCAACCCATTTCAGGAGGGACATTTGTAGCTATGGAAAATGTAGATGTTCAGGACTATATGACCCTTTAAGTCATAAATAAATTACCCTAAACTGTCACTCCACAGCTACATTTGGCTTTTTGTGGTTTAATCTTTGAAACACATGTGGAATTGGTTCAAAAAACAAACAAATGCAATGGTACAAAGTGGATCGGTGAAATACATTGGTATGTACATTGGTACATTCATTTGTCCTTTATGAGTGAGAACAAGTTGTCACTGAACTTTGATCCCACTTGTCTCAATATCTGTGTATAGGCACAATGTGTCTGTACTTAAAGAACCGTAGTGCACTGGAAATACGGCAAACGTGATCAAATGGGAGTTTGTGGAAAAAAGAAAACCGTGTTACGAACACGGTATGCTAACTTGCTAGTGTTCTTCACCGTAGGTCAGATAACAATGTTTGTTTTCTTTCAACACGCAAAGAGCCATACGTTCATCCTACCTCGTCTTTTAGTAATCAAAAAGCGTTCTGCGCCCAAGACGAACAATAAAAGCCGAAAATGAGACCACTCCAAAGATTACAAAGCATAAATACGCAACCGTCGGGGTCGATCATCTACTTCCGGGTTAGTGTGACGCATCTACTTCCGGGTTGTTGTACGGCACGACAAGCAATCTGTCATAAATTACTGTCTCTGTTCTCCAGTATGTGTGACTCTGAGAAGGCTCAGATATCCATTTCTGGAATGACTCCCAAAACTATTTAGTGAATATCTTGTACAACATTGATTGCTGTGACGAAAGGGTGTACGGCGACGCAGAGAGCTCCAACTTTAGCGACACGGCGTTTTTACAGCTATTGCTTTTTATTTTTTTTATTGCACACGTTGTTAAAACAATTAAACATGATTCTCGTAATAAAGTGTACAATATTAAGTAGAAGTTAAGCTTATTTATTATATAAGAGCAAAAACTGACGTCACGCTGTCGTAGGCATGCCGGCGCGTCCTCAAATTGGAATCAAGGTTGACTTCCTTGTTTTGACATTCTGGGTTGCGTTCGTCAAGCGATGCAATGTTCCCTTTTGACATTTTTTCGGGGACAACATGGATTTTAGTAGCTCTATCGTTAGCGTTGCTTCTACTGTGAGTACGATATCTATGTATGTCTATATCTCAATATCAATATCTATACAGTGATACCTCGGTTTTGGATTGGATTTGCCTTTATTAGTCTCGCAGTGGTTTTCGACCATAATCCGTTTCTGAAACCTGTTCGAAAACCGATTTCTTCAAAAACCGAAACAGCACTTTCCATTAAAATCAATGTAAAAAATCTTAATCCGTTCAAAGTCTAGAAAAACACTTTTTAACTATTTCATCGCATAAACCGGATAAAAACTTAATAATAGAGCAGGTCAAAAACTAACTTTTATTTTCACCAATTTTCTTTCTGCCACGGGGTGTGTTGGCACCTATCCCAGCTGTCTTTGGGCAAACACAGGGCACACTAACTTTTCAAATCATCCTCTGCTTGCTTTAAAATCATACTAGTCAGGAGATCTTAACCAAATATGTCTGCATTTTCACAAAAATAAAAGAACAACAATATTAAGGCGTCGGTCACAATGAGGAAGATGTGACATACAAGGAAGTGACGTCAAAGGAAGCGGAGGGTAGTCGAGTGATGCATTCAGATGCTCTCAGTTTGGTTGAGAACCAAATTTCGGTTGTATACCGGGGCATAAAAAATATGACATTTTTGGTTGAAAACCGAATGGGATGAGAACCAAGACGTTCGAAAACCGAGGTTTGACTGTATATAGATTTGAGAATGATATTTATATATATTTATATTTCAATATCTATATATACAAACGCATACTTATCTATGTATACATACATTTTATATACATATGTAGAAAGAGAGCGACTGTAATTAACATAGACAACTCTTAAAGTAAAAGAATGTTTCAATTGAATGATATGTATGTGTAGGTACGGAGTCTGGCCCTATGGACACTTCAAAAAGTTAGGAATACCAGGACCGAGGCCACTTCCCTTTGTTGGCACAATGTTGTATTTGAGAAGGGTGGGTGAAAACGTAATATTCTATGCTTTGCCTTTTTTTTAACCCGTGTAATCTTTTCATCTGATAATAACCTTTCTGGCGCAATTCCAAACAGGGCTTCATTGCTGCTGATCGGGAGTGTCACACTAAGTATGGAGATGTGTGGGGGTAAGGAAAATTGTACAACCATACAGACGCCACAAAAAATAATCACAATAACTAATTTAATTTGACAATGACATTGACAATGGTATAATCATGTTTATGATAAGTGTAAAACTTAGTTGCCCATGTTTCCCTGTAGGTTGTTTGACGGTAGAACTCCGGTGTTGTTGGTGACGGATCCTGAGATCATCAAGGCGGTGATGGTGAAGGATTGCTACACTGCGTTTCCCAACCGCAGGGTGAGACACGCCTGGATGACTAAACAATTCCGCTTTCATGCAGTGATTTGCATGAATCAACTGGGAAAGTTGGGTGGAGCCACGGGGTACGGGTATGTTTGGGATAGTCCAGAAAATGCCAATGGCCACCACACCTTGGTTCACACAGTTTTGTGCCATTATTTTGCTGTTGTATTTCTTTAAGGCCAATAAGTGGTCCACAACCCGGTACTGGTCTGTTGCCTGGTCTGCTTTTCTCTATATTCAACAAATTGAGTACATCCGTTTTGTAATTGTAATTCATATTTCAATATTTTTTTCTGTTTTTTTCATCTCTGTTAACTCATTCACTGCCATTCACGACTGTATTCCAGAATTGAAAAGTATGACGTGGAGCGCCATTCCCGAATTAATTTTGGTCTTGTTTTTTCATGCTTGGGTGCCGATCGAGCCCTGGCCATGGCCTCTGGCAATGGGTTTTTTTCTTTTCCACAAGGGGGCAGCATTTCCCCTTTTCCATATTAGCGCTTTGTTCCAGCTTCAGCTGTTGTTAAAGCACTAAAATGTACCGTATGTATTGCATTGTATTTTGGACAGCCGCCTTCATTTCAAGCTCACGTAACTCCAGACCCATACAACATAGGAATTAACTATTTTTTTTCTGATGAAAGAAGAGAGTGTTTCTAATGCTGTATTGAATGTTTATGTAGTCCTAAAACTCAATATTCTGCGGGTCTTGGAATTCAAGTGACAATGACAAAAACCCTGGCACTGGAGTGGGCACATTTTTGCACACCTGGCAGTGAATGAGTTAATGTTCAAGCTGTGCGTGTGACTAATTTTTACGTTGTTGCTTTTTACCTTCACAGGACACACTTGTGTTAGGAGCATTGGCTGATGCCATCACAGCTGTGAAAGATGAACGATGGAAAAGGATACGCAGCTCGGTTTCGCCATGCTTTACTAGCGGAAGGCTGAAACAGGTACGGGTGCTTCGGTACTTTACTCGATTTGTTACATTTTCTTTTTGCACAATGTTAAGTTACAAGGGTACATTTGACAAGTTATAAGAATTAAGATGTTTATTTCCAAAAATTATTGTGCAGTTCCAATATTTTTCCCTTCATTTAAGTTTTAGTACTAGAATAAGAACATCTATAAGAATAAAGCTGTTAATGTGTGAAGTGTGTTATGATCAAAAAGTTTTAATATTTTAAAGAGAAACAAAAAAAACTGAGTGAAGCCGTGGTGATACAAAGAAAAAAAATGTCTAATGTATGTGAATTACATCATAATTTTCAGAACATAAATAATGAGATTAAGTGATTGAAAGTCGTAATGTGACAGCGCGGTTGGGAAGTTCTGATAGTACTGCGGGAATGTTACAAGAAAGACAATGTCAAGTTTGGTTAAATTGTGGAGCAAACTCATTAAGTACAACGCCACCTCCCTCCCAAAAAATAAAATAAAATAAATACAAATGTTTCTAATTTGAATTTGCAAGCCTAAACATTGTTCCACTACAGAAAAGTCAAAATGTTATGAGTATCGAGCCATAATAATATCAAAAAGACAACATAAAGTTGCAAGAATTTTGACAAGAAAAAAAACCCTCAAAAGTTGGGCGACAAAGTTCCAACACTGAGAAATTGAATAGTCACAATGTGGGAACAGGAAAATAAGTCTTGTAAGAATTTGACATATTTTTATAAAAACAAGTTTGAGTAAAGTGATGAATAAGACTGTCAGGATAGATAAAAATATGAAACTGCAGGAAAGAAACTGTGTCACACAAAAAATACTTTTCTCCGATTGTAATTAATCAGGATGATTTTTTTTTTTTTTTTTTTTTTTGGTGAAGGTGTTTCCCCTGGTCACTCGATTGACAGAACGACTGGTGGGCAGTCTGGCCACAAAGGACCTGAACCAACCAGTGGACATCAAGCAGTATGTATCAAAGATCAATCACTTCACCAATTTGACATCAATCTATTTTCAGGAGTTTCCTTAGCTTTAAAGAAAAAAGATATAATTTGATTACAAAAACCGATGGAGACATCTGTGTTGCAGATTCTTTGGTCCATACAGTTTGGATGTGGTGACCAGCGCCTCCTTTAGCGTTGACATCGACTCCATCAACCGTCCGGATGACCCCCTTGTTACACACCTCAAGAAGATTATGAACATCAGACTCTGGCCGATAATGTTACTGCGTATGTAAACGACAGAATGCCAGTGAATAATTTTCCAGTATGGAATCAAATATTGATGCTGTTATTTTTTCAGTGCTTTTCCCCGCCTTCAGTAAGGTGTGCAAATTCTTCAACTGGGACGTTATGCCCAAAGCCAGCACTGATTTTTTCTTCAACATCATAAAGAAGTTTAAAGACCAGCATCACACAGAGCAATCGGTAAATTTCTCAGTGCTTACACAAACTTCCAACATTTTTTTCCCATCAGCACATTATCCATGTGCCGTATATAAGCATTATCAGGCACACCTGAAAAAAATTATGTCCTCAAAAGCCGTCAGTACATTTTATAATCCGATTCTCATTATACGGTATATGGATCAATATTCTGATTTATTGGAAACAGTATTTGAAATGTTCTGTTCAGTGCTTTGTTACAGCTGCAGCGAATGTCAAAGCTCTGTATAAACAGAGCTGTATTGTATTGTATTCCCTTTAGTATGTCACTTCTATTCTACGTGCCTTATAATACGGTGCACCCTAAATATGAAACCAACTTAAATAGGCCATTCATCGAAGGCGTTTATAGTGTGGAATATATGGTCACTTTGTTTTCCATAATTTTCCCAAAACATTTGTCACTTTTTCATTGAAACATTTGAACTAAATTCTTGTCATATTTACAGCACAGAACTTTACTTTTACCTTATACTTGTACTGTTCTGATTTAAAGAGTATACAAGTTTCCAGGTTAATAAAAAAAAAATCTTTTTTCAAAGATTAATTTTCTGACTTTATTTAAAATATTTTATTTCTCTCATCAAAAAAAAAATATCCAAGTGACTTAAAAATTCTTTTCAATGTTATTTCTAAGACAACTTTTTTCCGCAAACTTTTCGGCCTTTATTTACTTTTTTTGTTGAACTGCTTTGTTATCATGCCATAAAAACTCAAAATAAGTTACAAAATACCGCATTATTTAGGATCATTTGGTGGTGGTGTGAATCATATCTGATTTCTGCACAGCCTGGGTCATATCATATAAATGATTAAAATGAACTTTAGACCTGCTTGATAGCAAATGATGTAACAATAAACAGCGAGACTCAATATGCTCGAGAGATATTCAGAAATTACGATTGATACTTAATATAATTGATGTGTTTGCAGAGTCACGCAGATTTCCTACAGGTGCTGACGCAGCACGAAATACCAGAGTCCGATATAAAGAGTGAACACGACCAGCCGAGTAAAGGTAAGAATCACTTTTTATATTTGAATGAGTTCATGTGACTTATGTTTCCTCTTGTCATTGTAGGGTTGACAGAAAGGGAGATCCTCTCGCAAGCTTTTGTTTTCATTTTTGGGGGCTTTGAGACCACCGCTACCACTCTCACGTACATCTTATATAACATCGTCACCCACCCGGAGGCCATGAAAATCCTCCAAGAGGAGATTGATGCCAATGTTCCCAAAGATGTATGATCACCGAATTAGCGCTCTGTTATGTGCTGAATGATTTGTTCATCTAATATTTTTTTACATTTTTCGCAAAGTATTTTTTTTGTGAACTATATGACATTTGAGATTTTTAAGAAATGTTCATTATAGCTTTTTTTTACAACTTTAATCTTATTTGACAGACAGACACTCCCCTACTTACAAACATTTGAGTTACGAACATTCTTTGTAATAACATACGTAGTATTTTTTCCAATTGTACATGTACATATCTTTATCGAGCATATTTGATGAAATGTTTATTTTTCAGTACAAACCACTACAGGTTACTTGTACAATCCTTAAACATATTTATATTAACATTAAACACTTATATAAACCTTAAACATACATTCCATCCAAAATATAGCACTGAAGCAACTTATGAACAAATTCACCTTACGAACGACCGTTCCGAACCTCTCGTTCATAAGTTGGGGAGCGTCTGGATTGCTTCTTTATTAACTTTTTACCACAACTTTACAATGATATTCCTGTAATTGCATCACAGTGTTCTCATTTCATACACTCATTATTGACCTAATATAAAGTGTCTTATTAGATGCTTTCAATGTGTTTGGAGCCCCCTGCAAAAAAAAAATATGTACGTGTCATGACCAAGTGTCCAAACGGGCTACTCTAATATATACTTAGCGACCTATTAACTGAAAATGTGACTCTTCAGATCAGTACAGGTGTGTTTTCCCTCCCCCTAGGGTTCCATTTCATACGAGACACTGCAAAGTATGGAATACCTGGACAACGTAATCAACGAGTCACTGCGCATCATTCCGCCGGCGCCTCGGCTCGAGCGCATGTGCAAAAAGACCATTGAGCTTGGCGGTCTAACCATCCCAGAGGGGACCATGGTTACCGTTCCCGTGACGGTGGTCCACAAGGACCCCCGCTATTGGAAGGAACCAAATAGCTTCCGACCAGAGAGGTAATTGCCGGGGACACACAGACAACCGTCCATGTTCGCTCTCACATTTAGACCATTCAATCAGCCTGCCATACATGTTTTTGCTATGTGGGAGGAAGCCCTTTGCACCCTGAGGTGGACCCGCAAAACATTGTACCACCGGGCCGCCCACTTCCCGATTAAATACATTAAAAATATAAACGTTTTTTTAAATTAAATTGCCCGTTGAAGAATTTCCTTAGGTTAAACGTCACCATTGATAAAAAAGAAACGATCTGTGATTTTGAAGCAACTTATGATATAGATAGATAGATGATAGATAGATAGATAGATAGATAGATAGATAGATAGATAGATAGATAGATAGATAGATAGATAGATAGATAGATAGATAGATAGATAGATAGATAGATAGATAGATAGATAGATAGATAGATAGATAGATAGATAAAATAACGCAATGACCCAAAACCATAACCAGCTATGACGTTTAAGGTCAAAATTCATGTGCAATAAAGATATACTAAATCACTTTGCAGCAAGCTAGATAGCACAAGGGCCTGATGAGCGATTTACTTATCTCAAATTACTGTATCTTCTGGTGTATAGGGCGCACCCAAAAGCCTTCATTTTCTTCAAAAGATGACCCTGCGCCTTATACGCAGGTGCACCTTATATGTGAATATTGAGCCACAATAGGTCTTGCAATGACTATCAGTGGCCTGCGACTCAATTTCCCCCCGTAGAAGTGGTGCATAACACCAGCATCTACTGCCTTATAATGTGGTGTCATTTTGGAAAACTATATGTTGATATATTATATTAGTATAACTTTTCATTCATTGAATATGGTACCTTGGCAAGTTTGAAGACACCAATCAATGGAGGTGCGCCTTATACTCCGGTGCGCCTTACACACCGGAAAATACACTACTTTGGCAATATCCCCTCATATAGTTTCAAGAACAAACATATTTCACTAATAAGAGTCAAACCGGTCAAAATGCACAAAAAGTCTCCAGTTTTAAACAAACCATATCACACCATACCTCAATTTTTGTTTTTGTTATGAGAATGTTCAACCATCTCGGCATAACATTGCAGGTTCAGCAAGGACAGCGGTGAAGAAGTGCACCCGTATGCCTACATGCCCTTTGGCCTGGGCCCTCGCAACTGCGTGGGGATGCGTTACGCTCTGCTCACCGTGAAAATGGTCCTGGTCCGCCTGCTGCAATGCTACAATGTGGAGACGTGCAAAGACACCATGGTAAGTCGTAAACAGTTAGTCGTGTGACCTTTCCTTGCCCTTTTAGATTGCCTTCTGCATTTGCTTCTTTTAGATTCCTCTGGAGTTTAACTGGAAGTTTCAGCCAGTCAAGCCAGTCAAATTAAAGTTTGTGCCTCGAGAGTAGGCGAGAAACAGGGATGTAAAAGCTACCCGTTACACGCGACAGTACATATACCTACCAACAAAGGGGGCTGATAGCTACAAAACCGCATTTGTTCTATTTTGCTTCATTTTTTTCATTTTATTTAGCCGACTAATGGACAGAAATTTGAAGTGTAGATTACGTACCATCCACCCAATTATCCATTATCCAAACGCTACTTCTCATTGGCGTACTGGAGCTTTGTCTTTGGGCAATCTGTGGGGTGCACCCTGAACTGGTTCCCAGCCAATTGCATCTCATTGTAAATGTTTGTAAATCCTTCACTGAATGAAAAAAAAAATTAATCTAGAATAAATCATGGAAAATTATTTGCATTGAATCAATGTTAGAGTGAGGGACCAAAAATGCAAATAAACATTTTTGCAAATCACTGAATTGTTGAATGGTCGTCTTTGAAGCGAGAACGTACACAAGGTCTCAAAAGACATCAAGTTATACTTGCGTGGTCATGAGATTTGGGATATAACCGCAACCTCGGAGTTTAACAAAAAGGCTGCTCACTGTATCCTGCATGGTTGTATTCAAAGTTCAAATCTTTGACAAGGTGTTTATGAAGGTATTCAGTTGCAAATTGTGCCTTCTTCATGATGCTCCAAGCTGGATTTAGCAAAGCATTCCCAGAACAGCTTTTTTAAAAGTGCCTACTGTGATTTCAGTGTTTATATTCTGTTTCTACTTTACTGCACAAAAGTCAGCACGTTTACATTTTCAACATGCTAATTTTAAAGCAGATTAATTACATCATGTGCCAGATGTAGCAGTGGTTCCAGAACCTAAGAAGCTACATCTCAAGAACTCTGTAACTACTGTGATACATGAATGAGGCCGTGTGTTCCGTTTTGTTTGAAAACAATGACCAAAGGCTTTTCAAGGTCCTGAGTTTATCAAAGAATAACATGAGAAATACAAAATAAACAAAAAAAGGCTGTACAGTCCCCACTCATTTTAAGTCCGACAGTTAAAATCAGATGCTAATAAAACATCAGGAGGCTTTGCTGTGCTCTGTGTTCCAAATAAATAAATCACTAAAATCGTGTTGCTCCTCCTGGTGAGCCAGCTCAAAGGCACCACGGCAGCTTGTCGCTACTAAACAAGTCGTTCTCCTTCAGCTTCGAAATATTCAAAAAAAGAGACCTGTGGAAGGTCTGAGGAAAAAAAAGTGAAAATGTCCACATGGGGACGTTTGGCTCGGATTACCTGTAGCAGGTAGAAGCACCATTCAACTTAGTTTGTTGAGTCCTTATGCGGCTGGTGAGGGTTAAAACGGGAAATAGACCATGACTGGTTTGTAAACGCAGGCACCGGGGTGGCAGAAAAGTGATTGACTACTGTGGAGCTGAACTGAAATCATGGCAGAACTTTTTCACGGGCAAGAGAGTAAACATTACTAGAAATGCCATTTGAGAATGCAAAAGTTTCTGCCACCCAAGGAGATGTTACGTCATGGTAAAATGTCTTTTAGTCTGGAACTGCTTTTTTTTTGTTTTGTTTTTTTACCGCCGTGGCTGGTGGCGGTTGGACGAGGTTGAGGACGGCGCCACGGCAGCCAGCGAAGCGGAGGCCGCCACGTCCTCGGCTTCCTCCGCCTCGCCGTTGGCATGAAGCTCTTGGCTGACGCTGGACTGCAGGGCGGCCGGCGTCAGCCACTCTTTGGGCAGGCAGCTTTGCAGGAAGGGCACACACGAGCTGAAATAGGCCAGGCGGTTCACCCAGCGCGGGATCTCGCGGCCACATAGGATCTGAATCATGAAGAAAAGCAACTGAATACAGTGGAATAACAACATTAAGACAGGGTTGATGCGCAAATACTCTATAGTGTTAGACCGAATAAAAACTGTCATGAAAATAAAACGTGATTAATTACACATGATGCTTGTATTCTGTTGTGTTCACCAACAGGGGGCGGAATAACAAAAAATATAACTAAGCTGCAATTGGTATTTCTTTGCAGAAGATAAAGAATACACACCTGTTGATATTATGTGTTTATGTATGTATTGTTAACTTTTTATGTTGAAATATGAAATGGGGTTGACTCTTAGCACAAGATTAATGCTAGTTTTATTAGCCCACCTATGCATTGCGTTTCAGAAACTACGTGTTTACACTTCCAGATAAGAAAAGAAGACATTCACATCAACTTAGTGTAGAGTTTCCAGAGAATATTGGGGAGGGAAAAAAGTACAACGGTTGCCTCACTTCTCCATTATGATAACGGAAGCGCCCAAGCGTGTACGGCCGTGTATGTGTGTGCCAGCTGTCTGTGCATGCCTGGACTTGTATCGTTAGATTTTAATCCCCCTCTCAGCGTTGGGACTAACCATAACACTCCCTGCTCATTAGTAAGAGCAGGATAAGCCGATTTAGACCTCACATGCACACAGTCTGCGAGTGAGCGGACACTTCAGACAATGGATTGGGAGAAGTGAGGCAATCATTTCCCTTTTTTCCAATATTCTTTATAAGCACCACAATGTCGATTTGTATGCATTCAGGAGATAAAAATGGATGGATCATGCACTTTGGGAGTTCAACCTCCCTAGCGTCCCTGAAGGCATCTCATGAGACTTTATCTCAGACATCAGTGCCGCCCTTCCTCACTTAAATATGGTTGATTTGACATAGGGGTAAACGAAGATTCAGAGTCTAGAGGGGGGCTCACATATTCTACCACAATTCCTTGATTCCAGACAGGAAAATTGGATTTATAAGGATTATGATCAATCTCACCGCATTCGCTAAAACAAATATTGCTTGCAGTTTGTTTACCCGTCAGGGACTCATGACACGGAATGCAAAGAAATCCACCCATCATAGCAATTGCATGTGTGTGCGTGTGTTTGAAGCTACCATACCTCTGACAGCGCAGAGGAGAAGTGGTTACAGTTCTTGTGCATGAGGTGGTAAGCATTGCCTTTGTACTCCTTGCCCATTTCCTCAATGATGCGCTCCACGTCGTCTTCGATGAAGTCGGTGCTGCCCAAAACGATGGCTTCTCTGCGTGGGCGCACACACCATCATGTCATGTCATACATATATATAGTATGTATATACAGTAAAGTCTCGTTATATCGATATGTCATATTTCCCCATTGTGGGACGAATAAAGGTTTTCTGATTCTGATATATCGATAGTACTGCTTATTACGATACTATTTCTATGAACGCAAGGAGAAAATTTACATTGTGTGTGTGTGTGTTGTATTGCATCTAAATGAGAAACCAAGTATCCCAAAATGAAATGGAATTAAATTGGCCTAATGAACGGCTTGATTTCATCCATGTTGCATAGAAATAGTTAATTTCCGAAGACGATTTCATATTGCGACACAAATACTGTACTACAATTTTTAATTATTAACCAATCTAGCAAGTCCATTCACTCACTGATACATGAACTGGCTTGTAAAATGTCATTAGCATAAATAACAAATTAGTTTTGAGTTCTTGAAAGTAGGGATTTTTCGAGATGCACAAAAGTGACAAAGTAATGTACTTTATCATCTGACAAGAGTTTAACTAAGAATGTGTGAGGAATGCTGGGGTGAAAAGAAAAATTATGAGGTTTCCGTGGCCTTTTTTCTCACTGTGTTTATTTGATTACTGTGACTCGGCAGGCAGTAAAGATGCGTGCCTGTCCGTGAAAACACCACAGGGCACATCAATTAGAGCAGAAGGAATGGGATACGCGCGCACGCACAATGTAGGCTGATCAGGAGAATGAGCAAAGATTTTTAAACGACTTACTTGAATTTAAAGGTGTCGCCGAGCTCCGTGGCGTCACCTGGTGTGATCTCAAAGATCCCTGAGAATGGGTATGGGTGACCACCATAGGCAAATTCTATTAAGACATACACAAATTGAGAAAAGCACATATACACACATAGGACCATTTAGAAAGGCTTTCTGTGGCGAGACAGGACGCCATGAGATGAGCTTACCTCGGCCGTAGATCTCAATCCCTGAGTGGAAGACGCCGATGCCAAGCGTGCTGGTAAATTCATTGATCCAATACTGAGGAAGCAAAACAACAACTAAAAACACAGTTTACACCAAATCCTCATTCTGTTGTAGCTAATTATGTGTGCTTTATCTTTTCATGTTGACACTCGTCTTTTTGGGCGGGATTCTGTGGCATAGCGCAATGACGGGTTTCTAATACATTAAAACTTCTTCTGAATCCAAATAACAACCTTTTTTTTATTTACTACAAAAACAAATTAAAATAAAGTATAGAATATAATTGTAAGTGACTAAATATAAATGGCAGTCTTTTGAAGTTAAAACTACAGTATATCAGCAAAGTGGGCTATTATTCATAACTTTAGAAGCAAAAATAGATGTTCACTTTTGACAGCACAAGGTTTTCTGCATTGATGACCAATGGACAATTCACAACATAAAATATTTTGTGAGTCTTTAAATGCTTACCAAATCCATTTTCACTCAACCATTGAGGTTTTATTTACAGTTTTGAGAATATTCACATTATTTCGGTCAGCTGTCGTCATGTGAAAGAATGACAATTTTAAATACACAACGCGATATCGTTTTCATAAGAGGGAAAAAACATGAGGAGGAAATTACTTCCATGGCTAAATGCATGACAGTTACTTATATGCTTATACTACACTTTAATTTTCAAGAATTTTAATACACAACCATCTGTTGGTAGCACCTTTGTAGCCCGGACAACGCAGCATGCCGACAAAAGAAATGCTGGTTGTATCCTCCACGCACTTGTGGTGACATAAGACTCATCTCAGAGCTAGTTAAAACCTGCTGCCTGTATGGTGCAATGTGTCTCCCTCAGTTTTTGTAGCACCCTTTTTACAGGTAGAAATCGCAGAAAATTGCATTCCAACACTTAACACTTGACATCAAAACCTAGAGACGCGGATATTAGCTGATGTTGACAGAAACTCATTTTACTTTCAAAAATAAATATTTGGAATGTGAAAATTAAATGTAAAATGTAGTCATTGATTTGAAAACGTTGTGAAAAATGTGTACTCAAAACATTTGTGAATTTGGGGAATGTGAAAATTACTTCCAAAGGTGGATAAATTAACATTTTTAAGATTTTTATTCTGTGAGATTTTTTTTTTTTTTATATAAACTACAGTACAGTATGTCCCTCGGCTGGTACACGCTGCTCTAAAGCACTCAGGCCCATAAAGGAAATGCTTAGTACAGCTGGACACACTTGATGCTGCTCTTGTTGTGATGATCCTGTAAATCATGTGACACTATTGATCCTCAAATGGAAAGATGAATGAGCCATTTTTAAGAGATGTCTTTGATGTAAGCACCACAGTGGGCTAAAAGGTTTGCTGTCTCAGCTGAAGTGTCTTCCAGGGGTCGAAATAGTATACAAATAAAAATAAATATCATTACATTGTTAACAACAGCATGTAAAATGAATGGAAATGGTACAAGAAAATACCAAGGTAGAAGAGGGTTTTACAATGTTTTTTGTGTTTGAACAACTTTCAATGTGTTTAACGCGTACGACTTTGTATAGCTTTTTAGAGGGATGTTCAATCCCACTTATCTTCAGACCGATACTCATTCGAGTTTTCACATTGATGACTCATCAACACTGAGTACCGATACCTTAAGAATTGTTGACAATTTAATTTAACATAATGACAAAAGACTGTGAATAAGAGTGTCTTTCTGACGCAGAAGATTCACAACTGTTAATCAACCACACGGTATTTTGCCTTAACTATCAATGTTTGGTATCGGCAGATTCAATGAAGAACCGATTCCCGACGAAAATAAGGCTGATATCAGTTCGATGCAACAACTTGTATCGTGACTTGCCCAGTTTTTGTTTCTCATCATGAAAGGGCGGTACATAATCCCTGCGATAAAACTGTGAAATCGTATATCCCATAAGTGTCAATATGGCCAATGGAACCATAGAAGGAAGGATCTTAAAATTATTCCGTGTTTCGAACATTTTGTACAGGTTCTGTCGGGAAAAAAAAGCAGTGGTCTTTAAATAGTCACAAAGGATTGTCAGAACAAATGAAGACGACTGCAAATCATTTATACGGAAGTTTGACGTCCATGGGGTCGTTTGACACAGTGCCGATATCGGTTTGCTTCTCTCCCACGTTTACACAACTAGCTTTCTGCAGAACAATGTCTTATTGGGCCTTGACTGGTAATGTGGATCTCTCGAACAAGTAATGACAGTGAGAAATGTGACTGATAGTAGTAGTAGTAGTAGTAGTAGTGGTGTTAAACTAAAGGGTAGTGTCGTAAAAGATTAAAAATGCACTTTCGATTTTGAAAGATGAAGGAACCCACGTGAAGGAATAGTCACGCACGCGCGCCCGCCCGCACACACACGTACTTGATAATTTCAAGCAGACGAATTAAGTTTCCTTACCATATCGTAGACATTAAGAATGATCGGCTCGTTTGCCATCACACAAAATAACGTTGTCCTCCAGGCAAGCCGGTGTTGGTGTTACTTCGGCGGGGTCTTCAACCTCCTCCGCTCGTCCCCGACTCCTTCCTCGTTTCTCCCAGCGTGAGAAAACTCCAAAATAGCAATAACTTAAACACGTTCATCAAAGACGGTAGGAAGAAAGAAAAGCTTCATCGGTTGCGTGCCGCCCAACATCCGACAACCCTGCTTTTGTCAGCTCTGCAGCTCGCGAAACACACAAGAAAGAAAACGGCCCTGATGACGTCAAGCCGGTGAGAAAAAAGGTTGACTTTAAACGTCCTCGGGCTTCGGAGAAAATCAGTCTTCGCAAGGCAAAAAACGACATATAAAACGATTCGTAAATGACGTAATGTCGCTAATCCAAGTAGCATAAAGGGGGAGCAGAGAACGAAACAGGAAGGAGTTTTTGGAAAGGGGAAAAATTGGACCGTGAGTCAGAGTGGGCAAGAAGGCAAGCACACATTCGATTGACGAATTCTGCACTTGATTCGTCGCCCTTGCTTCTTGTAGAGATTTCTGGGGAATGTAGTTGATCAGCTCAAGCAGCTGCAGGCAACATGGCAGCTATTCCACGAGCGGAACAATTGACAGACGCTGTTTTATTCATCACTGACGTTTATCTTTTTTGAGTTTTCCTTATTTTAATGTCCTTATTTGGTGTAGCAACTACCCAATGTGGCGACATCAAAAAGGCATAAAGTAGATATCTCCAATATTTTTACAAAATAAACATTTTTGTTTTCTTTCAGGCCCTTCTTCCAGCAATTTACACAATTAAATTGAGTTGAAAATTATCAATACAGTATGCTGGCATCATTTGACCAAAGTGGCTGACTTTTGTGGCCTGATCACAGTAGATGAACGAAATCCAACTTCAAAAATCTTGTGAAAGTTGTTTACAGATGAGCATAGATTCACTGCCAGACAATGTGCAAAAATGTGTTCACTCCTTTGTCATTTTCACTCAAATTGCAGGACCCAAAGAATATTGAGTTTTAGGACTACATAAACATTCAATGCAGCGTAATAAACCTTGTAATTTTTTTTTCATCAGAACAAAAAGTTAATTCCTAAGTTATATCAGTCTAGGGTTATCTGAGCTTGAAATGAGGACGGCTGTAGAAAAGGCAAATGTTGCCTCTTCGTGGGAGCGAAAAACATCGGCAGACGTCTGGCCAGCGCTTTACCCCCCGTGCCCCAACACAAGAAAAACCAAAACCTGAACAAATTCTGGAATGACGCTTCACGTCATGCTTTTTAATTCCCGAATAAATTTGGGAATGACAGTGAACGAGGTGAATTTCAAGCACTGATTTAACAGACATTTGGTCCAAATTCATGATCATCCTTCCTTATAACCATTTTGCTCCAGAAGTTCAATGAGCTCTTCTTGGTTGGAGAATTCTTGCAGGGAGGAGTTCATCTCATCCAGCAGATCCTCTCCCAGCAAGAAAGTCTTGACGTCATGTAGAGTCTTTGCGATCCGGTGATCTGTGATGCGATCCTGGGCGTAGTTGTATGTGCGGATTTTCTCAGACCTGCCCTTGGTGCCGATCTGTGGCAAAAGCACGGAGAATAGGAATCAATAAGAATCTGGAATACATTTTCATTTGGTCCAGTAAAAAAAAAAGTCTTATGCAGGTTGCTTCCATTCGTGAAAAAGTGGTTCAGAAAGAAAATTACAAATGCATTTCTACTGTACACTAAAATCATTTTGATTGGTTCTGTGAGTGAAATTATATGGTCACAGCCGCGATATTCACCCATACATGGTTGCCGTGGATATCCAACAGAATCCGTCATTAGTTTGTTTTACAGCCCAAAGACAAGCATACTTCAGAGAGCACGTACCTGCACTTTGCGCTGATTGTAGCGCTTACTGGTCTCCTCCTCCATCTTCATGCTGTAAAGTTTGGCCCGCAGAACTTTCATGGCCTTCTCCTTGTTCTTTATCTGAGACCGCTCTTGCTGACACTCCGCTACAACACCTTGGATACACAAAGAAGCACCACAATGGCGATAGGATCATTTGAATCTTGTCAAGGGACAAATTAGCAAGAGTGCGTTTGTACCAGTGGGCAGATGCACTATTCTGACAGCGCTGTCTGTAGTGTTGACGTGTTGACCGCCCGCGCCGCTTGCCCGTTTCGTTTCGATCTTCAGGTCCTTCGGGTTGATTGTGAATGTGATCTAAAGAGGAAGACAACCAAAGGGACAATTTGACATGAGAGCGCAAATTAACTGTCCTCACATTAAAGGATATAATACGGCTGATATTTGTTGATATTATAATAATACATTTCATTTATAAGCGCCTTTCAAAACTCTCAAGGACCTAAACTTTGTGCAATCGGACATAAAAATAAAGACAATAAACCTTCAGTTTTACAGATGACACGCAACAGGCTTCTACCTCAGTAGGTTGGGGCAGCACGGCCACAGTCATGGTGCTGGTGTGCGTGCGGCCCTGCCTTTCAGTCTTGGGAACCCTTTGGACACGGTGAACGCCACCTTCAAACTTCATCCTCTTGTAGCTCTGATGGCCGCTGATGCTCGCTGAAGCGTGCCGCACTCCACCTGGGAATAGAAAGAAAAAATACAACCAGCAAGTATTTTGTGAGCGTACTTTCATTTATACTGTATATCCACTGACTGACCTATGTCACTGTTCATGTGTTCCAGAACATCAAACGACCAGCCGTTGTGCAGAGCAAAGCCCTCATACATGTCAAACAGCTTCAAATGGAGGGAAAAAAAATAGAACTGAGTTAACCCTTGTGAAAGCTCTTACGATGAAAAGGTTACTGCTACAATGACTACTTCTATTGTCCTGACTGATTATGGCCTGATTGCCCCATTTACTCACTCTGTCTCACCTCATCAGCATAACTAAGCCTTTGTGGTGATTGGACATTGGACATTGGATTGGACATTGGATATGCCTTTATTAGTCTCACAGTGGAGAAATTGTGATGGATTGTGATTGTGATGATCTCCAAAGTATGTTGTAAGCACGATTCAAATTAAACCTCACACTACCATGGTGATTTAGTGAAGGGTTTAGCTGTTTTACTCCTTATTTTACTCCCCTTTCAAACCATCTATTTTCTTTTGCTAAGATTTCAATCTCACCGTCGGCAAATGAGTGGATGCTATCTTTTAGGTGCATATGTACTGCCGATTGAGGCCCACGAGCATTATCTCTGCGATGTTGATAAAGTCTTTTTTTTTTTAGAATTTGTTTAGTCTCCCCAATGTATTTCTCTTTACAATCTTCATTTTTACAATGTATCAATTAACTACATTACTTTGCTTTTCATTTGGCAGCCTATCTTTTGGATACACTAATTGTTGTCTTAAGGTGTTTATCGGTTTGAAATAAGTAGGAATTTTGAGAAGCGAAGCATCCGACACCTTCAAAGAAGTACAGATGACGGCTGAAGAAACTTTTTCATTGATGGACCACTCCTGTACGACTGAGAGTTTACACAGACGCATTGTGAAATGTGATTTCCATAACTCAACACACTTATCCAGTGATGGGTGGCTCTCATGTATTCATTTCATAATTTTTTTGGTCCAATCAGATAACAGTCTGTGTTGCCATCACAATCTAATCTACCAATGGCATTCCGAATTAGTCGTGCTGGGTTATATAACCATACCTGCCAACTTCTGAAACCAAAAAAGCAGGCCTCAGTCAGTACAGGACGAAGCCAAATGATTTTAACATTACAGCTACTTATGAGGCTATAAACACCATACAAAGGTTGATCAATGTCAAAGATATACTTGTGAAAAAATACCCATATTTCAACTTGTCAATGTTTGCTTCTATTTTAATCAACCAAACATTTAATAATCATCTAAAGGACGTTAACAGCTGGCACTGTGCCAATCGCCTGTTCTATAAATGTTTAAAATGAAGCCCAACCTCAGCCGTGAACAGCATTGCTTCCTGTCCGCCAACTCCTGCTGTCACTTCCAGCACAAGTTCACTCAGATCATCATCCTCCTCTGTGATCAAAAGATCTAATATCTGACATGATGAGGAAAATTAGATTAACATACAATAAAACGGCATTCTGAATAAACAGTAGTCCCTCAATTACCACAGGGATTCCGTTCCAGGACACCCTGTGATCGAGGAAATAAAAATCTGAAAAGGACAGGCCATCATAGATCATATGTATCAAACTCAAGGCCCTGGGGTCAGATCTGGCCCATCACATAAATTAGTGTGGCACGTGGAAGCAAATTATGCCCATTGATTTCCATGATTCATCGATGATTGTTCAACAATAGTTGAGCAGACGTTCTCTTTGACTTCTGATTTTCAAGAAAATAGTCTCGCGTCAATTTGTTATTTTTATGTTGTGATTTCTTAGGGTGCTAAAAGATTGTCATGCTTTCGCAGTTGAAACGGCATCATGAAATTGCAAGTTAACTAAATATAACGCTAAGTTACAAGAGAAATGTTTTTATGAGATAAAGAAACAGAATTACCTTCTGCCTCAGATCCTGGATGTTTTGCAGGTAGCCTTCCTTCTCCTGTTCTGCCATTTCTCGTAGATCTTCATCTGTGGGAACACACATAATCACACAGTGACTTCATTACGTCCTCGTGAGTCTATCTCACCTTTGAGAAGTGCCTCCATCTCGATCATCTCCTTCTGCTTGGCATCCAACTCCCTGATGGTTTGAATAAGGGGGTCCAGGAGGGACACTTTGGTCCTTTTGGCCCTTAACTCATTAGCACTACTCTGTTCCCGATCATTGCAGTTTACCTCGCTCAACAAATCGCTATAGTCTGAGTCAATCTTTTTCAGGTAGTCCAGCAGGGACTTCCTGGAGAATAATTCATCGAGGGATAATAACTTGGCCAAATTCAACCTGCTAGCAGTGTGAAATATCCTTGTGGTTCTGACACAGCGATTTTGAAATCTAATACATTTAATTAAACTTGAAAAATGTGTAAAACCATTCGTGAGCAAGTTTAAGGCAGATTCCTTTTCTATGGATAGGAGGTGAATGGCTCTTCTGAAAAACATGATTGAATGAACGGTATCTTTATTTCACATGAGAAACAGTCACAACCATCAGGATTCTCGGCATTATTTGTAGGAGGTGGAGTAACACCAGAAAACAACTTGCAAAGATGAGATCGAAATCGGGAACTGCGTTGGACGGTGTAAGTGAATAGAGTACGAACTACAGATAAAAAAAAAAACAATATAACGATAAAACAAACTTTTAGATTGCCGAAATAGATTACTGTGCATTATGATAATTTGTGGAGGTAATGCAAGTTGCCGTCATCTAGAACCCAGACAGACAAATTCGATTTGTAATTTCAAAACATCACCTTCCACAAGGACGCAGCCATATTGGATACTGAACGCATGCGTGTTCGTGAACTCTGTTTCGAAAATGCAACGACTCGAAAGAGAAAATCGGGAACATTTATATATGGCCAAAAACAAATAGCATGTAAAGTATATTTGTTCTGTGTTTTTTATTTAAATGTATACAAAAACCTTTTGATGCTTCCGTGTTTTGCCGCCGTAGCGGAAATGGGCGTGGTTTAATCAGTTTCGCGCGAAAGTTGTTTTTCCTGTGAACACAACCTGGGCGATGCATTATTTTTAAATCTGCGACAGAAGATTGATATTTTCACTGTTTTTTATAAATCATGTCTCAGGCTCTGGTAACAGATTTTTTTTCTCAGCGGAAGAAGAAAGTGGCCGACGTGGTAAAACCCACCAACGCTGTTTCTCGTGGATCATCAAAAACCAACGCGGTGAAATCTAGAACAGCCGCCGCTTCCTCTTCAAACAAAGACATTTTATCGAAATTGTCCTGTCAAAAAAATTTCCACGTTGATGCAAAGTTACCTAAAGGACAGTCTGAGACATGCAAGAAGCCCAGCGATAATTCCGCGAGTCCCCGAATACCAAAGCGGACCTCTCCAAACGCAGATCTTGGGACGGACACTGTTTTGTCTCCCAGGGAACACAGCACAGCAAAAAAGAGGCGTAAAGTCAAAGTGTGCTCTGTCGACAGAATAAACACGCAAGCAAAAACAAGACTGACCAAAAAGAAATACCTCCCATCTCATCCAAAACAAGAGGTAAGGTTTTGAAACCCAAGCAAATGTGTGGGGATACACTCGTGAACACGATTGTAACCAAATGCGTCATCAATTCACTCACAGTGACACGTGAACTGACACATTAACAATGTCAGGCACATCACAATTTGCAGCATTGAGTGGAAATGTGCTTCTCCTCTATCACTCACATAAATTATTCAAAAGGACAGAAAAAAGGATAAATTAATATTTTGTGATAGATGTTGTTTAGTGTAATATTTCACTACTTAAAAATGCTTTGCCCTGTCTTAAAAACAAATCATTTTTCTCTGAGTGATTCCCATTGACAAATTTTGCTGCAAATTTAAGAAGCACTCCATCTTTCAGGCTCCTTGCGAAGAAACAATTTCAGCCCATAAGTCTCTGCTTCAGAGAATCAAGAAACAGGCCGATGACTTGGGCGCTGCTTCATCGTTCACTTCAGCTGCAACATCATCAGTGTCATCCTCCATTGCTTTGCCCAAATCCGTTCTAACACGAGCAAAAGATCTTGCAGCTAAAGCTAAGAAGGCGAAGGAAAGCGACTTAGAGGATGAAAGCTCACAGAAAGAGACCCAACCTCAGGAAAGGTGAGGTTATATTTTCTTCTGTGCATTGCATAATAATTACAATGTATAATAAATATGTTATCCTTATACCTCAGCATTCCACAGCCAGCATACCAGAAGTATCACAATCTAGCCCAGGACACCCCCCCAGGCCTCTCCCTGCCTTACCAGTTCAAGATACTGGCTGAGATGTTTCGGAGCATGGACACGGTGGTCGCCATGCTTTTCAACCGTTTGGAAACTGCTACTTTCTCCAAGATCAAAAAGGGAGTACAGGATATGTTACACAGGTAGGTGTTACTGTACAGTAACATCCCCCCGCCGCATTTATCCATCTTTACCTTACACACAATACTTGTGAATTGTGATGATAAAGTATACTTGTCAAACATGGAATTGGAGAGGAGGAAAAGGTTACTCAATAGTTAAAGGCAGGTAAAGTTCTCGGTCATATTTGTGTGAAAGAATCCAATTTCTATAAATTGATGAGAATGTTTCTTCAGCCGTCATCTGTACTTTTTGAAGGTGTCAGACGTTTCGCCTCCTATCCAAGAGGCTTCGTCAGCGAACTAAAGTCTGACTTTCGTATCAGCCCTATTTATATATCCCTAATGTCCAGACATGGCGGCGCCGGACACAGCTATGATAGGTCCCTACTCACAGGTTGGGGGGAGCAGATGACCACTCCCTGTGGCCCCACTGATTGTTCCTACATTCCTGACTAACGACTGGCCCATTTCCCCCACACCGGTATCACCTCATCAGCATTACGAATGTTGCCTAACCTGTGTTGCTTAAGTAGGCTATTGTATGAACGATCCAAATTGAACCTCACCCCACCAGATGAAGGATTTAGTTGTTTTATGAGAATCGCTTCTTTTAACCCCCTTTCAAACCATCTATGTTCTTTCGCTAAGATTTTAACATTCATTATCGTCAAATGAGTGGTTACTAGCCTTTAGGTGCATATGTACTGCCGATTGAGGCCCACTAGTATTATCCCTGCGATGTTGATAGTCTTTTTTGTTGAGAATTTGTTGAGTCTCCCCAATGTACTGCTCTTTACAATTTTCATTCTTACAATGTATTGAATAAACTACATTACTTTGTTTTTCATTTGGTAGCCTATCTTTTGGATGCACTAATTTTTGCCTTAACGTGTTTATCGGTTTGAAATAAGTAGGAATTTTGTGTTGCCAAAGGACTCTTTGTAATTTTTCAGAAACTCCTGCAATGTAAGGTACTGCTACTCCTCTGCTTTTTGTATCTTGAGAATTTTTGTTTTCATTCCCTATTCTTTCTTTCTGACATTTGTTGAATGACCACTGAGGGTACCCACAGTTAGTGAGTGCTCTCCTGATATGTCTTGACTCCTTTTCTCTACCTTCAATGCTAGTTGGTATTAGTTTAGCCCTATGCTGGAGGGTTCTGATAACTCCTAGTTTGTGTTGAGTGGGTGGTTAGAGTCAAAAAGTAAGTATTGGTCAGTGTGCGTAGCCTTCCTAAACAATTCTGTTTTTAGCGCTCTGTCCTCTTTTATAATTACTTTACAATCCAAGAGGGCTAGTTGGTTCTCTTTCATGTCCTCACGAGTACATTTAATGTTGATGTCTACAGAGTTGAGGTGATCTGTGAAGGATTGAATTTCTTGTTTTTTAATTATGACAAAAGTATCGTCCACATATCTAAACCAGTGTCTAGGTTTTGTCCCCGGGAAGGATGTCAGGGCCTGTTTCTCCATCTCTTCCATGTACAGATTAGCCACTATGGGTGAAACTGGTGAGCCCATAGCACAACCATGAATTTGTTTATAAAATTTCTCCCGAAATTGAAAATACGTAGTATTAAGGCAGATTTCCAATAATTGGCAAATGTGATCCAGTTTAAGTTTGGTTCTTTCATGCAGAGAAACATCCGCCAGCAGCCTCGTCCTCACCACTGAGACTGCTGCTGGGGTTGGGACAGATGTAAAGAGAGAAGTCACATCGTATGATGCCAAAGTTTCCTCAGGTTCCAATATGAGGTCTTTGATCCTCTCTACAAACCCTGTGGTGTTCTCTACGTGATATTCTGTGTTACCAACCAACGGAGCTAAGATTGTTTTTTAATATTTGGCTACATTGTATGTAGAGGAGTAATGCTACAAACAATGGGTCTGAGGGGGAACCCTTCTTTATGTATTTTTGGCCGGCCATAGATACATGGCGTGGCCTCTCCCGGGTATAATCTAAAATACATCTGCTTGTCTATATTCTGCACTATGTACAGTCTTGTTTATAGAACGGTTTTTGCACATCTACATTTGCACAGTATACAGTTGACATTTTTATTTTGTTATGCTTAGAATATCTTGTTTTCTATCCTTTCACTCCCACCCCAACCCAATCCCTCTTCAATTGCTGCTGTGGACTGCAAATTTCCCCATTGCGGGACGAATAAAGGTATTCTGATTCTGATATGTTTTCCTTTCGCTAACTTTTGGAGACAGTCTATCATTTCTTTCTTGTATCTATTGGAAGAGTCCCTTTTTAGTTGCTCATAAGTGTTAGAATCACTGATTAACCTATTTATTTTGTCTTCATAATCCAATGTGTTGAGAAGCACTGTGCATCTGCCCTTGTCCGCTGGCAAAATAGTAATATTTTGGTCTTTTTGTAGAGTAGCTAACGCCTTTCTCTCTTCTAATCTTATGTTGGACGGAGGTAGTTTGGCACTACTTAGAAGGGCTGATATTTTAATGCGTGGATCATCTGCCTCTGCATACAAAAGTTTATTTTTAATAGCCGATTCAGTAGCTGTGATGTAATCTATTGTAGGTATTGTTTAGTTACTGAGAAATTTAAACCTTTGGTTAGTATCGCCTTTTCTGTCTCTGAGAGATCTCTGTCTGACAAATTTTTGATCCAATTCTCCCTTGAAATCTGCTCATTCCTAATTTTTCGCGTGTTTACCAGTAGCTGAGATTGTTTCAGTAAAAGTAATTTGGAATGTAGGAGCAATCAGTGGGGCCACTGGGAGTGGCCCCTCTGCGCCCCCCAACCTGAGAGTAGGGACCTATCATAGCTGTGTCCGGCGCCGCCATGTCTGGACATTAGGCATATATAAATAGGGCCGATACGACTAGTCAGACTTTAGTTTGCTGACGAAGCCTCTTGGATAGGAAGCGAAACGTCCGACACCTTCAAAAAGTACAGATGACGGCTGAAGAAACCTTCTCATCGATGGACCACTCCTGTACGACTGAGAGCTTACACAGACGAATTTCTATAAATGTTATGGAATCCTTTAAAAAAACAGTATCCACAGTCCCTTTTAAACTATTTTGGTAAACTCTGACCTCCAACTAATGTGTTGGCTCAAATAGCATCACAAATTACCGTATTTTCTGGTGAATTAGACGCACCGGAGTATAAATCGCACCCCCAATTAATTGTGTATTCTCAAACATTTTCCATCCATAAGGTGCACCGGACTACAAGTCGCACCTTCAATGAATGAGAAAAAAATCCAAATACACTAGATAATAGTATTTTTTTTTAAATTCTAATATAGAGCACATCACATTATAAGGGGCTACAGAAGAAGTTGAGGTTACGCACTACTTCTACATGGGGAAATGTGTCAGTCTCAATTATTACTTCACATATAAGGCGCAGGGTCATCTTTTGAAGAAAATCAAGGCGCCTTATATACCGGAAAATATGGTATATTGGTTTTGAAGGAGGGGGCAAAAACGCATCAATTATTTACAGAAATTAGTTTGATTTCTTAATTTTGGATACTGGCTGTGTTCGTATGACTGAAAGTGACTGTTATTTTCACGTCCCTTTGCAATCCTACTTTACAATTTGTGTTATGCGCCAGTACTGGACTGAAACATGCGTGCGTTGTATTTCAAATTGAACACCTGTACATGTTCCGATTTGTGGTCTGTATCCACAGACGGTTTGAAGAAAGCCACGTTGGTCAAATGAAGACAGTTTTTCCGGAGGCCTACACCTTCAGACAGGAAAAGAACATCCCAACATACAACAACAGTATTAAGAAGGGCAGCTATCAGCTCACTGTGGAACCTGTGCTTTTCTGTGGTTTGTAAACTTTTTCTTTTTTTCTTGTTGACCAGAGTCGGAAACTAATATGTAAAACCTTTCTAGTCCTTGTTTTTCATGTGCAGGAATTTCTCCAGATTATGTGACTGTTTTGATTATATTATGATCCGTTGACGATAAAATCCTTAAATTTCTTGCCGTCGTATGTTGGGAAGCATTTTGCTTTTGATCACACTGGTCAACACACATTGTGATGCCAAGAACGTTTTGACAGTTGGAGAATATTTTAATGAATCAGAAAATTACATTTTTCCCCCAATTTTTAAAATGAAATACTCATGGTTTTCTCTTTATGCTTCAACATTGAGGTCAGACTGTCTTTTCAGGCATGTATCGAAAGTGTTCTTTCATTTTTGCTTTCAGGTTTTGCACAACATCCCCAACTTAATTGGAATTTCCGCTGGTGTAACCCTCATATTATGTTACGGTCAATTTTCATCCGTTTCTGTTTTTCTGTTGACTAAAGCACTGCATATCCTTTCTTTTTCCTTTCTTCAAAACAGTTCTAAAATATCCCAAAGGGATAGAAAATCTGTTGTTTTCAAGTATGTTTATAACATCTCAAACACACAAAACAGTTATTTGACGTTTTGTGTGGATTTTTACATGCAGGTAAAAATGACCCACAAAATAATCAACAACAGCATAATATGAGGTTACACGCTGCTCCATGGTGTGATGTGGTTGAAATTTTTACCAATTATGCATAAAAAAACTAACTCATATATTGTAAATATCGCAGCCACCTTGTCGAATCAATACAGTTACATGTATCAAATATGATTTTATACTGTATTTTTAGACTTTGCACTATGTAGGTTTTTTAATGAAACTTTTTTTGTGCAGTTGTGCATTTCAGTCCTCTGACATTTTCTTTTGTGCATAGAATACTTTGTTTTATCTGTTGCCTCCCCCCACTCCTTTCAATGTTGCTGGTGTAGATTGCAAATGTCCTTGCAAATGTCCCCATTGTTGGACTATTAAAGGCTAACTGATTCTGATTGATCATTTATTCATAGGGCAGAAAGAAGGTCGAGCCATCTTGACGGCCTCTGATCTTTTAGAAAGACAACACACCTTCCAGCGCAACCTCGTTTGCATTGTTAAACACCATCACAAAGTGAGTTTAATCCTCTGGATTTAGCGGCAAATGTGCGACTTTGATAGAAACAATGAGGATCAAGTCTTTCAACACAATTCTTCCATTTTCAGATTTTCCTCTCCTCGTTGATACCTCAAATGAGTGTGCCAGAAGACAAATTGACCCGCTGGCACCCTAACTTTAATGTGGATACTGTACCAGCTGTGGAAGCGAGCTTACTGCCACAACCTCCTCGCGTTGACAAAATAGCAACTGCTCAGGAGGTGTTAGACAAGGCTCAGTCTCTCATCACACCCAAGGTATGGGATGATGGATGTTGTATAATGTACAATATCAACCATGACAGTTTTCTGAATGAATCCAATGTGATCTGTTTCTTTGATCCAGATGGAGAAAGCACTGCTCTCTCTAGTTCAGAAGGCAGAAGATAAAAGTGCACCACATAAAGAAACATCTCTACCAAATGTGAATTGCACATTGACATCAGCTCCGGTTCGCATTCCAAATGCCCTGAATGGAGTGTCGCAGTCTTTGTTAGACAGAGTATGTATTTCACGTGTTTTGTTGTTGCACCCAAAATCCATATCCGGCATGAAATTGCATCAAAGATGTACCGGTACCGAAGTTGATGCGAGTATGTACGTGTCAGAAAAGTATGCAACAGTGTGCCTCTCAGAAGAAAATATGTTCCTTCTTATCTTTGCTTGTTTTTGTTGATCTAGATCAGAGCAAAGGAAGCCCAGAAGCTCCAAGCAGCGATGACTCGAAGCCCATGCCAAGAAGAACGTCTCTTGATGATGTCCCGGCTGGGGGAACTAGCGAGGATTCTTCGGAATGTTTTTGTAGCAGAAAAAAAACAAGCTCTAAATATGGAAGTTATTTGTCAACGGATGGTCAGCAGTTATAGATCTCCTCTCACTTCAGGTTAGTCAAAATCCAAAAGAAAAGGGTAATTTAGTTCATGTCTAATCTAGATATCTGGTCGAAGAAGTAAAGGACCCTTCTGGTATTACCGCTGCTGCCAGCCAGCTCCAAAAGGACTTTAAGATTCAACAATTAGCTCAAGTGTCTATTTTCTCTCTCTTTGCATTTAGGTGAAATGGAGAAACATATCAGATTGTTGGCGGAGCTCACCCCCGACTGGCTTTCCTTACATCCAGTCAGAAAAGCTGTGTACCTTAAATTGAACAAGCACATGGACCTCAATGTAATTCTGGACAAGTTGAGCTACAGCCTAAGAGAAGAGGAGAAACTCTAAGTGTCATTTGGTGACTGAAAAGGCGTGTCGCAGTTGTTCACCTTGGTTTGAAAACAGTTTCAATGAGTCTTGGTCGACAACACTTAAGTGTTGTGTAAGATGAAATTTGTTTGGTTCCGCTGAATTTGGAGAATTGCATTCAAACTTGTTTTTTTTGGGGTGTGAAGATAGAATCTACATACGGATGTTGATTCATTTATAGTTTCATGGGGTAATGCGCAAGTATTAACGAGCAAAATAAAGAAACCAACAATATTTTGTCTCCATTTGCATCTCTTACATCCTCTGCAAACTTATAATAATGGTCTAAAAGTTGATTGTTAGGATCTTCTTATGTCAGAGCATTATGTAGTTGAACAATGAGAGGTTGGAGCCTGACCAAGACCAGTGAATTTCAGTGAAATGTTCCTCTCCTATAAGTGAAGAAATATCTCCTGGATTAATTAATTGAGCAGTGTAAAAATAAATTGCAAACCAGTGGCTCTCACCTGTTGTCAGTTATCAATCAAATGATGAAAGCAGAGAGTGGGCACAGTTATCACATGAAAGTATGCTTCATTTAAATGTAAATGTGTTTTGGGAGAAACTACACACAAATAATTCTTATCAGTTAATCATTAACAAGGTCAGCATATCCTAGCTGTATTCAGGCAGTAAGCAGGACACACCCTAAACTGGTTTCTAGCCAGCCAATCGCAGCACACAAATGATGTTGAAACCGGAGTTCTTCTCCCGCCAATGTAAAACTGCTACTCAACTCTTTTTTTCTGCGATCTAAATTATCAAATCCGCGAGATAAGCAAGTAACCACAGTCATGCACAAAAAGGTATATAATGGTGATCGACAATCTTGATGGTTGAGCGCAGCCTTGAGTTGCAGCAGAAGTGACCTCTTTCATCTCATGATAGATAGACTCGAGCATGTGATTTTAAAGGTTTTCTCTGTTTTGTCCCCACCCGTCTTTTATCTCTATTTCCACTCTCTATTTTTGCTATGAATTACTGATATTTATGTTGGTCGTGAGGCATGATCTTTATATTTTTTAATGATAAATAAAAAAAATGTCAATTGCAGTGACAAAAAGAAAACGGCAGGCTATCCTGCTCGATACGCATGCGCGATGAATTTCCGCCCGCTTTCGCAAGGTCGCTCTTGATTGGTTGCTTCTTTTGGGGATTCGCCCGCGTTAAACTACGCATGCGTACGTTTCCCCCCTTGCCATTTCTGCATCGCTCCGCCCACTCCTCCTGCTGCTGATTGGTCGGAGGTTTAAATGGTGAACCGCCCGCTTCTCTTTGAACGCTTTTGCGCCTTCTCACCGCAGAATTTCAAACGGGATGGCGATTCGGGGACAAGATTTATAAAGGCAGAACAGCGTTGTTTCAATCACGCTGAATATCACCGTTGGTCACTTGGCTGAGCAATAAAGAAGAAGGAAGCTGCTAAAATACGGAAAGAAACATACAGGTACGTCTCGTCGTGTGTTGCCAACCGGTTATCAAGTTAATACAACACAAACTATCAATATAGTTGAGTGTTTTCCGCTTTATATATAACCAGCAATGCGGTGGTATATTTTCTAATCTAGATTATAATAAAACGTTGCCGTATTTATAATCGTGTTTGCGGAAAGAACGGGTTACATGGTCTAGCGTCGAAATGGCTGCCCCCGCCAAATCGAGATAGCGTCGAAATGATCTCAATTCGGTCGAAACTGTAACGAAACAACGTCTGACCACTTTCAAGACTGGTTGGGACAATAACATACTGCTGGTGTTTCGTTGTTTAACAGTAAATTCATGTTTGGAGTACATACATTAGCTTGGATGCAAACTACGCCTGGGCTGAACTTTTGCCCCAGGCCTGAATACAGAAAAAAATATTTAATTTGCACCCTTATAAACGAGGCAATCGATCAAACAATGGGGTGTTGTTTTCATGAATTGCAGGGGCAGTCAACCCTGGCAAATAGTTTCGAGTTTTGGGGTGGCCTTGTATTCCACATGTAGATAGACTCCCTCATTGAGCAACAGTACATTGAAAACCAGGACAAAAAGCAAACAGTAATAATGAAGCGTTTACTATTTTCATTAATGTAATCTGTTCCCAAAAAGGGCGGAAAGGTTTTTTGTTTTTTTTTTTTTGCTTCTCATCTGCATTGGCAGATGCATTATGAAGTGATATTTAATTCAATGCTAAATCATGAAGTTAACCCCTTTCTCTTGTGTCTGCAGTGTATGTGCTGAACTGTGAAGAAGTTAAAATGAAGTGCCCGCGATACGACCAGGTCAAGGCCAAGATGAACATGGAGAGGGGCTCCCCAGATAAGCCCTCAGGATCCTATGGAAAAGATTCACCCATTAAGAACCCCCTCCCCCTCAAGCCCATTGCCGAGAACGTGTCCAAAGTGTTGTTTCCCCATGACGACTCTCTCGGAGCAGCCCAAGACAAAGAGAACCAGACCGTCAAGATGCACAACAGTACTTTCGACGATGGGCTGGAGGACAGCGGTTACTTGTCCTTGTACAACAGTCATATCGACGAAGGGGAAGTCCACATTCAAGGGAAAAAAAACAAAATTCTACCTCATATCCCTCCCACCAATGTGACACCAAAAGGCTCCCCTCAATGTGAATATGCCATGGTTTCTGGTCGTCCTATGATCCTGGGAGCTGCCTCCACACCCGTGGAAGACTACAGACGGCAACCACTCGCGTATTCCTTATCTTCCACACCCTCTGAGCACAACGACAACCCCAACCTGCCCATTGTCAAGTTCCAGTTGGCAGTGTGTCATGAGCTTGCCAAGAGTTACAACAAGAATAATCGGTAGGTATATACAGTATGTGGCAGGAAAAAAAAACATACATACAATTTCATACCTCTGTCAAACCACCCAAATGTAACGCATCCAGGACACTGAATCCCTGTTTAACATGGGACACACACATTCCATAGCTTTTCAAAATTCAACATCTGAGTACAGTGGTACTGTATTTAAACAGGTAAATATTCAAAGAAATGATGTTTTAACGTACAGTACATGGAAATGGGCATAAAAAGATCCATGTTAAGTTCAAATACTGTAAATGAACACAGCTAAAGGATGACTATGTTTGTATGGCGTCTCTCTTGTCTTGCTCCCTCCTTTGTTCATTGCTGCTTTGCATGTCCAAGAAGAAAGAGTTCATTTGAGTCAGTTGACTTGAAAGGGCAGCCCTTCATGATCCTCTTTGAACTCCCCCCACCCTTAAAGTGACACAGAGCATAAGTGGTGATTGTTTTTTTTTTTAACTACATACACAACATGATGTTGTGACACGTGGCATTTTATCGGTATTGATGCATTGCGTGTGATGAACACGAAGTTTCTATTATCATAATGCAGATTTCCAAGCTTTTTCAGCTTGCCCTGAAGGGACTTTTACAAACAAAACGGTCCAGTTTCTTTGAACATTGCTGAAGTTTGCTTAACATGTTTAATTGATTGCTTGTTGTTTGTCATCTCAGGTATGACTGGAGCATTATCTCCAAGGTGGCCGAGGATCATCTACTGCACCAGGTGATCGGCGGCCACATGGGCCTCGAGTTTGTGGATGTCTTCTCGTCTCTCCTCACCAAGAATATGAAAAGCATTCTCGCCAAGATTTTGGCCCTGCTGGGAGACATGGACCTCATCAGGTATACACACAAATACATGTTTTGGGGTAGACGGAAGGTGGTTGTGACCGTTCAATATCAACAATGCTTTTGGCCGCCCGCAGCTGCAAGAAGGTGAGCAGAACATGGAGGAAGATCATACGTGAAGATGGCACTGCTCTGAAAAGGTGCCAGCAAGCTGAGCGGATGCTTCAGGTGACTATACTCACTCACTTCTGAGCAAGCAGTGTTAAAAAAAATCTGACAGGAATTTTACCGGTTAAGAGTTCCTTACTGGGGAATAACATACACTAAATTGAGTAATTTAACAAATCTAAATTATTAATTTACAATACATATTAATTTATATAGCAACAGCTGAAGCTGTAACAAAGCGCTGAACATGGACAACTATCATATACAGGTTGACAAGTTGACAGTATCATAAAGTAAATTCATTTAATTATAAATTAGATATTTTTTAATACATGCAAAACAGGATAACTAATGAGTTTTGGGATTGTTGTATTTATTTCCTTTTTAAATGTATTTTTCTTTTTTAATTATTGGACAGTGTTATCCATCAAGTTGACAGTATCATAAAGTAAATTCATTTAATTATAGAATATATATTTTTAAGAAATAAAAAACAGGATAACTAATGACTTTTGGGGTTTTTGTGTGTTGTGTGTAGTGTGGCATTTATTTCCTTTTTAAATGTATTTTTCTTTTTTAATTAATGCTAATCCATTATCCAACGTTAATGCTATCCATTATTTTCATTTGACAGTTATTGAGTTCCACAAAGTAGTGCTTTGGAACTGTGATGAATTCAAATTTGTGGGGGGGAATCAAATCTAAAACCTATACCTTTTCAAATCTAAAACATATAGCTTTTGGTGTGCCAACTCTCTTTAAAAATGCAATTTTTCCGTTCTAGGAGTCATTAAGCTCTGTGAAGCAAAAGAGCTCCGGTCTGACAAGGGACGGTATTGCGTCCCGGGTGGTTCTGTCCTGCATGCAGAAAGTAGCTTCTCCACGTCCTCAATCAGCGGCATCGTCATCATCATCATCATCCTCCTCCTCCGTCAACAGGCGAAATCCCTCTGCACAGAAAAACAGTCAATCTCGCTTGCAGTGTTCTCGCTTCAACGAATACATTCAGGTCAGTCTCCTGCAAGGGATGTGAAATTAGACAATCAAGATGTGCTCTAAGTGTGGAGATTGACCGTGTCATTTAAGTCATTTCACATACGCAAACTTATAGTTAAGTAATTACAGCAAGTTGCCAGTGCTTAGAATTATTCAGGGCTATGTGGTAAACGTTTGAGGACACAAAACAACACGACTATAAAATAGTCGCAATTCCTAAATGGGGAATTACACATTGTGAAACAGCTTGCCTGAATTAAAGCTTAAATTGATCACAGTGTGTATTGATGAGAAGGTTTCTTCAGCCGTCATCTGTACAAAAGTGAAGGTTTCGGACGTTTCGCCTCCTATCCAAGAGGCTTCGTCAGCGAACTAAAGTCTGACTGGTCGTATCGGCCCCATATATATATCCCTAATGTCCAGACATGGTGGCGCCGGACACAGCTATGATAGGTCCCTACTCTCAGGTTGGGGGGGCGGGGGACCCCTCCCTGTGGCCCCACTGATTGTTCCTACATTCCTGACTAACGACTGGCCTATTACCCCCACTGCCCCCGGTATCACCTCATCAGCATAACGACCCTCATCAGCATTGCGAAAGTTGCCGAAACCTTCACCAAACGTCCGAAACCTTCACCTTTGTACAGATGACGGCTGAAGAAACCTTCTCATCGATGGACCACTCCTGTACGACTGAGAGCTTACACAGACACAGTGTGTATTGTACAATATTTGGACTATTTGGGGTTCTGAAGTATTTGGACCAGGTGACAGTAGATTCACTCCTCTGCATCAGTCTGCCACCTGGTGGCAGTGGTGTGGCATTCGATTTGGAAGTGAAAGCTTTTTACCATGCAATTAAATTGCCCATGGGGTTTGCTGCAGATAACAAAGCGGGATAGACGCATTTTACCCAATTCTCAAATTCAAATACCTTTTAGCCTCGAACTTGGAGGTAGTAGTGGCTGTGAAACCCATTGAGATAAAATTCAGTCTACACTTTGATCCTTGTTTTGTACTTGCACAGCCAGTGGCGTCTAAAATGGCTTCAAATTGCAAATTGTAAAAACTCTTAAATTAAAGCTGGAATCTATGTTTACATCATTCCCCTCAGGCTGCCAGCACCCTCAAGCAGCACGAGTCCCTGCGGCCATGCAAGCAGTGTGGGTCACCCGCCACGCACTCCCCCGAGGCCCAACGAGCGACATGCATGCGAGCCTCCTGCCAATTTGATTTCTGCACCCGCTGCCAAGAGGCCTTCCACGGGTCCACCCCGTGCCGAGTGGTGCGCTCCCGCTTTCCCACGTCTGGAAGCGCCTATTCCCTCCTTCCTGGGAGCGCTCAAAGCAAGAGGAATATCAGGAGGTTGTGACGAACGATGGGTGGTTCGTCTTTTGTCGACTGTTACCAAAGTAAATGGTTTTTAAAGGGGTTTCTAAATGTATTGATGTAACATGATGCTTGACAAGCACACCTCCACAGTCGGCGTGACCAAAACACTTGTTCTCAAAACGATCCTGGACAATCAGCCAACTGGTGTTGTGAGCTCTCACTGCTGTCGTGAGTGTAAAACATTTTGACCAAAAAAAGACTGCAGAAGAAACTCATGAGACTTTAAAAGTTGTACCTTTTCATGACAATTTAAAGTGAGTGTAAATATGTTGTCGTTTTACCTGTAAAATATTCTACAAGATTGTTTTAAATAAATGTTAGCTTTGAACATTTTGTAACTATTTACTGTTACTTGTGTTGAGGTTTCCTCAAAAATGTTTAATAAAATGTACATTTTTCCTCTTGGAGTCATTGTGTTAAAAAAAAGACGTTTATGCGTTTGTTCCCACCACTACCATGGTGGAAATTTTTAATTTGTCAACCAAATTAGCCATTGCCAAATTACTTTTTGACACCCTTTACAACACAAACTAGGAGTTATCAGAACCCTCCAGCATAGGGCTAAACTAATACCAACTAGCATGGAAGGTAGAGAAAAGGAGTCAAAACATATCAGGAGAGCACTCACTAACTGTGGGTACCCTCAATGGTCAGAAAGAAAGAATAGGGAATGAAAACAAAAATTCTCAAGATACAAAAAGCAGAGGATTAGCAGTACCTTACATTGCAGGAGTTTCTGAAAAATTACAAAGAGTCCTTTGGCAACACAAAATTCCTACTTATTTCAAACCGATAAACACGTTAAGGCAAAAATTAGTGCATCCAAAAGATAGGCTACCAAATGAAAAACAAAGTAATGTAGTTTATTCAATATATTGTAAGAATGAAAATTGTAAAGAGCAGTACATTGAGGAGACTCAACAAATTCTTAAAAAAAGACTATCAACATCACAGGGATAATACTAGTGGGCCTCAATCGGCAGTACATTTGCACCTAAAAGCTAGCAACCACTCATTTGACGACAATAAGGTTAAAATCTTAGCGAAAGAACATAGATGGTTTGAAAGGGGGTTAAAAGAAGCGATTCTCATAAAACAACTAAATCCTTCATCTGGTGGGGTCAGGTTCAATTTGGATCGTTCATACAATAGCCTGCTTAGGCAAAACAGGTTAGGCAACATTCGTAATGCTGATGAGGTGATACCGGTGGGAGTGGGGCAAATAGGCCAGTCGTTAGTCAGGAATGTAGGAACAATCAGTGGGGCCACAGGGAGTGGTACTCTGCTCCCCCCAACTTGAGAGTAGGGACCTATCACAGCTGTGTCCGGCGCCGCCATGTCTGTACATTAGGGATATATAAATAGGGCCGATACGACCAGTCAGCCTTTAGTTCGCTGACGAAGCCTCTTGGATAGGAGGCGAAACGTCCGACACCTCCAAAAAAGTACAGATGACGGCTGAAGAAACCTTCTCATCCTTTAATACAAAATATTTTTTTAAAATAATGTACAAAACCAAATCCCCTTTACCACCGCTTATCTTGGATAGGATCAGGTAAACCAACAAATAAAAGCAAACATTAAAAACAGATTATTGTTGAGTTGATGTGATGAGCGTGTTTCTTATGTCATCTACTTTTAGTTGTGAAGGATTTTGCGATATCTTTCATTTCCCCTCAAATTATCCCGCTCCCCCACAACGTAAAAACACTAGTGTGTTTGACGCCATACCGAAGGCTTCTGATAAATTGCCACAATGGCCTTTTAGACCCTCTGCAACTCAGAATCATTTATCTCTGTGGTTTATTGATGACCTGCTGGACTGACAATACCAAATGTATTTTTGTGTGCGTGTGCGTGTTACAGTTTACCCTGGCATGCTGAGCTTAAAAGCTCCCAAACTTGCACTCAATCTGCGCAAGGCAAGTACAGTGGTGCCTTGACTTGTAAGTGTCCCAGGTTATAACAAATAATTTAAAAAAAAATGAGTCATGTTTATTTTAACGAGTAATTGTAGTTTATTCTCGATCTAAACATCAAATCGATGAAAAGGTTTCTTCAGATGTCATCCGTACTTCTTTGAAGATATCGGACGTTTCGCTTCTCATCCAAGAGGCTTTGTCAGCTAACTAAAATTTGCTGGTAGTTTTGGCCCTAAATATATATCCCTACTGTCCCCAGGTGGCGGTGCCAGACCTCTGCTATGATACGTACCCACTAGTATTATCCCTGCGATGTTGATAAAGTGTTTTTTGAGGTTGAAAATTGTAAAGAGCAATACATTGGGGAGACTAAACAAAATCTCAAAAAAAGACAGGCGGCAAGTGGCACACGACAGAACGAGCAGCACAAATACCAGTAATCAAGGGACACTGTTTAAGTGCTATTTTTATTATTTTAAAACATTTTCTTTGTGGTATTTTTAGATGACACGCACGCACGCACACAACACACGTATGCACACATGCGCATGGCGCTGAAAGGCTCAAGCCCTCTCTCTGTTGTCTATTTATAACCTGTTTGGTCCATTAAGATCATCAGTGATGAGAGTTAATGAGTAAAGCCTCTCCACAAAAGCAGACAGTAATCACTGATGTACTGAAGATGCGGCACACACGCACGCACACCAAAACGTATAGGTACGTAACTGACAGCCCTACGAAAGAGATGAAGTGACCTGTACACGACACACCGTGTATGACAGAAAGATGACAAAACTCAAGCTCCGCCCACGAAGAACGACACAACACACTTCTTATTCTGAAACATTTTTTTGTACAGTTCAGTTTCCTCTGACACATTTTTTGTGTATATATATATATCAATCCATCCATTTTCCGTACCGCTTATTCCTGTTTAGGGTCGCAGGGGTGCTGGAGCCTATCCTAGCCGTCTTTGGTCACGAGGCATGGGACACCCTGAATTGGTTGCCAGCCAATCGCAGAGAACACAGACAAACAACCATCCACGCTCACACTCACACCTAGGGCCAATTTGGAGTGTTCAATCAGCCTGCCATGCATGTTTTTGGAATGTGGGAGGAAACCGGAGGACCTGCAGAAAACCCACGTCGGTCCGGGAAGAACATGCAAACTCTACACAGTGAGGCCGGACCGGGTCCTGAACACACGATCTGCACTGTGAAGCTGGCGTTCGACCACTCCACTATTTTTGGAAGTAAAATAATTCCATTTATGAGCCAGCGCTTTTTTGTGAGCCGATCCAAAAGAACCGGCTCTCTCAAAAGAATTCCCATCACTATTGGCTAGTGACGAGCCAATCATGTGACTACCCAATCATAGTTTGTGAAAACTCTGATGTTTCCAGTGCTTTCCAGCAGGCCTTGGGTTGCCAACTCGAACTCTGATTGGTTAAAGTGACAGTTTTTCATCAACATTGATTTTTATGCTCCAGTGCCCGCAGAACGGATTGTGAAGGCATTGAGGTAGGTTGCTGACCCTGGTAAGAAATGATGGCTGAAATGTGATTGGTTAAATGCTTAAATATGAAACACATCTAGAAGCAGCACAACAACAGAAATCAATGACAGGAAGCTGAAAGACAATGTGGAATTATTTAATAAAAATTTGTGGACAAAATATAATTAACATTAGTCTGTGCTTCAAATATTTTAGGGCTGAAGAGAAAGCCTTGGAGGTCCTGAAGGTCCACTACTGCAAATGACTATATCCATTCAGTTTAGATTTGTATTATTATTATTACATTTTCCCTTCAGGTGAAGACTATTTATATGATGGTAGAACTTTTATCCTGTAAAATAGAACCTTATCCTCATCATATCAATTTATCTGGTAAACTCAGACCTTTTCCCCCCCAGTCTGTTTTTTTTGGTGGGGGTTAAACAAAGAGGCAGATCAAAAGACTCAGCGTTGAAAAATAAAAGGGACATCTTTTATTTGGTGAGTGGCGCACATACACACAAAAATTCATACATACATTAGTACATAGTTGTCTTCGTCAACTAGAATGCGTTATAGGCAGCTCCATGCACAGATAGGATTCTTTTTGCTCTACAAGTCGAGTACAGTAGTAGACAGAGATTAAATGCATCAGGAAAAGAAATACACTTTGCTTCTCTTCTTCAGCCTCACTCTGTCAGCCGGTCGGATATCGTGGAAATGGATAAAATGTTCCCATTCGTAAAGTGAACGAAATTGTTGACCAATATGTTGGAAGAAATAGTTCAGAAATATGCATTCTGGAGAATTCTTAAAACTCAAGATATAGTATTTCAAATTCTACTGTTATTAACCTGTAGAATCAAAATATGTTGGTGAATGCCACATTCTGGTTCAAAAGTGCACCAGTGGGACGGGCCCAAATTGTAAATAATTGTTAAGGTTATTATCATTTATCATAGCTAAAAATCAGAAAATAATATGTATATGTCCAGCTGGGGGAAAAGAAAAATCTTTGTATATTAAATGCTTGTTTTTATTTAAATTTTGTTATTTTAATGTTATTTAACTTAAATACGATTTCTATACAATTTCCGTGTTGATACTTTTGTGCAAAAGCATTAATAAAAGGTAAGAACTGTAAACATGCGTACAATGCTTAACACATGTATTAGACCACCAAACGGCAATGGGAATTAATAAAATATTTTATTAGCGTGATGTATTTTGTTCCTCCATCAATGAAGTACACGGGTGGGGGACTACAACGTCTGATTCAACTGACACGTTTTTGTGATAGAAAATACATTAGACCAAGCTAATAGGTTTTCAAAAAAAATCCAATCAATCATGTTATGTTCAAAATTTCACTTTGTTGTGGTCTGAAACTCCTTAATTTTGTTCCAAATAAACTGAAATAGAAAGATCCTGGATTAAAGTGATTCCTGACCCTTTTTCTTTTTTTTTATTAGTAGTGGTTCAATACGTGTGTTAAGTGGTGGAAAACTAGATAAGAACCACACTGGACGTGTGTTAGCCTTGCTGGGATCTTTGGGTGAATGCTGTTGTTTTGTTGTTGTTGCTGGAACGGGTGTTTTCACCACAATGACTCCGGACATCGGGATCTCTTTTCAAAGCGGCTGGATGAGCAAAAACGCCAGTTAATGCAGTTGACTTGAAGAAGAGGCATGTGTTTTAGCATCGTGTGTCGCATACCAGCTGGAAGTTGTCAAGCAAGTGGTCGACGTTGATGTCGTCGTAGCTTTCGTGGAACGTGTCAGGGCCATCCCTGGACTCTTCCTGGTCACTCGTTCCAGCATTTTCGAGACTGTAGATGCATAAAAAAACAACCGTTTTCTTGAAACATGAAATTACAAATGTGTCATCAAAATCTGAGATATTTATTAACATGACCACCTGTTGCTTGCTTGCTCCCTCGAGTGGCATATAAAAGAATCACTGCCTGAGTACAATTCAGTTGGGTTGAGTGCTTCAGTACTTTCCTGATCTTTTTTTAATGCCTTCATTTTGTGGAGTTGTCACTAAACATTTGTAAGGACTACAGGAACATGAGTAGGTACAAGGTTCAGATTAGAGTTGTGGTTATCAAAGTGTAACAAGTGGTAATTTTTAGGCGACAAAAAAAAAATCCAAAAATAGTCAAATAGTCGCACTTTGAGGTGGACAAAAACACATTTAGATTTGCGAGGCTGCATTAAACATGTTCTCGTCGCTTTCTCAATTATTGAATTCTCAATTATTGAATTTGAACACAGAATGAATTGAACTAGTAAGTCCATGTTAAAAGCATTCTCCAAAAATGTGAAAAATTTGAAATTTCACCTTTGGAGTACTGTAACCATTTTTTAGGATCCTCTGTGGGTTTTTTTCTTGTTTGCTGCCTCCTAGTGGCTTGGAGGAACAAGCACAAGAACCAATTTACGATTTTGTCAGTGATACTCAACTGCTATTTGTGCTCCACAGTCCTTCAAGACATTTATCCAAGCATGCTTCACCATCAAGTGCAATAAAGTGCACTGCCCCCACCATTGACTCCCACCCCTCAACCTCCTTACCTTCTTTTCCCCGTTAAGACCGAGTTGAGGTACTTCTTGACCGCCATCTGTTTGCGGAAGCGGCTGTAGTTGTCTGTGAAGATGGCGTCTGAGTGACGCTTGACTGGATCGTCCATCATCTCATCACTGGACGCAGGTGACATGGTCGAGTCAAAGTGAGACAAGAAAAGATGTGATAAGCCATTATCCCCCCGCCCTCCTCCTTTCTCCTATTTGTCCTCCAACCCTGCTGGCTTTGCAACAACGCGCAAGCAAGCACTCATAGCATCACTTAACCTTTAACAATATGCATCATCCGGCAAGTCAGATCCTATCATTGTAAATGTCACTGGACGCACAACAACATAACAACATAGATTTGTGTGCCATTGACTATATTTGAACAATTTACATGCAGGACTCTTTGTCAAGATGAGTTAAAAATTGAACCACAATTCAAATGGTGTTCAAATCTGATCTTAAACTTGACTCTATTCAACCTGTAATACCTCTTTTAAAAACTTTAAAGCAATGTCTTCCCCCCAATACCAAAACACGCATCCACCTACTTGACTCGCTTCCCAATCAGAGACTCCAAGTATCTCCTGGCTGAGAGCTGCCCCAGAAGTTTGCTGTAGCCGCTGGTGAAAAGACCGTCTGCGTGTCTCGTTGGTCTACAAAAATCATGGGCACGCATTAAAATCAAATGATGCAGATAATCCAATCAACAAATGCTAAGCATCACTCAGAATCATAATGCCTCCTTAAACTCTCTTTTTTTAACCTTTGCGATGATTCAAGAATAGAAATGACAGCAATGATGAATAAGACAGACAGAATGCTCTCTGACGACGCCATTGTTCAAACCTCATGGATGCGTAGGGCAGACTGAGAGTCCTGGAGTAGAGAACACTGAAGAGGGCAAAAAGGAGAAGAAGATGGGGGCCGTTCCGCTGTGACATTGCCTTATACCTGAGAAGAGCGGAAACCTGATTCACTCATGATTCAAGTCATAAGTCACATCATTCAATTCAACGATAATCGCTCTGAAATAAGAAAAGTCATGGATAGCATGTCAAATGTGCTGCTGTGAAATGTAAATTTCTCCACTGCGAGACTAATAAAGGCAAATCCAATCCAAATGTCATTTAGCTTTTTTTTTTTTTTGGAGTGTATCTACACAGCAACCGCACATTAAAACCCACCCAAAAATCCCTTTGTGTCCATCCAAATTTGGTATTTCTAGTTTTCTCATCATGACATAATTTACCCAATAAATTTCGTATTCACCGTTTTCTTGTTGACTTTACTAGAGCCAAGGGTTAATTATTCTGAAGACGTTTTTTTTAAGCAGAGACCATATTGTGAAATGAGAGAAAAAATAATGGCCATATACTCGCAGGATGAATTACAAACGAGATTATATAAATTTCATATATATCTGGTATTTTTGGAATATTACTTATTTTTCGTCGTTTCTTCCTAGCGATGGTTTTACCAAAGTTAAACAACATTATTTGAGTTAGCTTCATTTAATCTGACGATTTGTGGCACTCAAAATGAGGTAAATGCCATTTCAAGACAAGACAATAAACACTGTGCGTTAAAGTACCTTCATAAATTATCAATTGCACAAAAATAAGAGCGTAAATACGGCGAAACGAATGCGTAATTACGCACTTAGCCGACTTCGTATTCGAGTTCGGACAATCGTTCTTCACGTTACCACAATTCCAAAATAAAATGTTTTTTTAGATATGTTAAATTTACATAAAATTGCCAAACGTCCAGGGAAAAACTATGCAACGTGCAGACAAATTATGGAATTAGGAAAAAGAGTTTTAAAAATCTTACATGTGCCGTAGAAAGAAAGAAAGTACGTATTGTAAACGCTCAGGAATCCTGCTTCGCTCGCTGTACCTCTTTCCCTCGCTCGCTGTACTTCTTTCCCTTGTGTTATGTGTTGTCTCTTTTATACACCTGCTCGCCCCCTGCACACCCCCAGGGAGACGAAATGAAATGATGGGGAGGAGGGTTGAGACGTCGACGTCGTAGGTCAGTGTTGACGTCACCGACATGACGCGCTGTACAACCCATTGTCAAATTAGCATTTTTTTCACCCTTTCTCCGTTTAACTAATCATCGGACTGGCAAATGAGTGACCCAGAGCCGAGTTCAGTGTCTGGACAACTTGTAATTTTAAATATACGTACTGTAGTTTGCAGTGACGTGCGGTGAGGTTTATGGCTGGTGAGGCACTGACGTCATCACAGTCAGATTTACAAGCATATGAACTCCACAGAATAGCTTATTCACCATTTGATTGGCAACAGTTAACGTGTTTTGTTTAAAATGTCACGTTATCATTCTTTATATACTGTATACAAACTGTAGCATAGAAAAAAGAATTAAAAAAACATTGTGTTACCTTCACTTATAAATGAAGTCCAAGTCTCTCTGTCTCAATGGAGATCACTGCCATTGAAGAAAGTCGTCCTTGATCAGTCCTGTTCCGACTATGTTTTCAGTCTTTTGTGCTGAGAATGAGCACTCCACTGATGCTGTAGTAGCTGCAACAGTGAGCATGAGCTGGAGCAACTTTGTCGCTTCAGGAATAGTTTCAATGAGATCCTTCTTGGCCAACAAGCTGAGAAGCTGTCCAGGAGATTTACATTCATCCCTCACCGTTTGTGAGCTATACAGTCCGGTGTTGGTCTTCCTTTAATTATCTCCTGCCTTGTTTCTTGCATCTTGAAATCTTTTGGCTTCCGGCATGGATTTGAAATGTTAGCTTGCGGATTACCAGAGACAAGAGATCGCCTCTGGCGATACCCTTCCCCTATTAAGTGTGTGTACTTCTTTGTTCTGTGTTGACTTCAATCCAAACACACACACACATACACTGGATGCTGCAGATTATCACTTGAAGTAAGCACAATGCTCCGTCTTTTTTCTATTTCAGGACTTGTTGGACAAAAAATTGAAGAATATCGCAAAAGTGTTGCTGAGTCTGCCACCCACAGTGTTAGAAATGACGTGGGCTAAGTGCTGCATACATTCTGCCAACCGTCCATCCAGCCAATCATCTAAGCACCCATCCATCCAATTATACATGAGTCAATCTTCCTTTCGTGACACAGCCGTCCTCCTGACTGTCCGTCCATCCGTCTGTCCGCCTGTCGTCTACGCCCATCCGTCCATCTGTCCATCTATCCATGCATTCTATCCACCTCACCATCCATCCATCCATCCATCCATCCATCCATCCATCCATCCATCCATCCATCCATCCATACATACATACATACATACATACATACATACATACATACATACATACATACATACACACACCCAATCCATCCATCCATCTATCTACCCATCCATCATCCTCCCAACCATCATGCCTCCATCCACCCAACCATCCATCCATCATCCATCTATCCACCCGACCATCCACCCACCCATCCATCATCCATCATCCACCCAACCATCATCCGTCCATCCATCCATCCATCCATACACCCAACCATCCATCCATCATCCATCCATCCACCCATCCATCATCCATTCATCTTCCCAACCATCATCCATCCATCCATCCATCCATCCATCCATCCATCCATCCATCCATCCATCCATCCATCCATCCATCCATCAATCAAGTGGTTAATTATTGATATTTCCACTGTGGTAAACATTTACGTCAATGAAAAGGGTAGCAGGTATTCCATTGGCAAGTCCAATATGACATCAAGTCTCCATCCTATATTTGTCAGACCCACCGCACATCCCCCTCATCCACCACTACATCTGCCACCTCCCCATGCTCTCCTCCATGATGGCACCATGTGAAATGTAATGTGATCAGGTCACAGTGAAAGTAGATTAGGGCCCAAGTCGGTCGTAATTGACAGCAGTGATTGGAGACAGAGCCCGCCAGGAAAGGGAAGTGAGCATTATTGTGTTGATGTTGATGGAATGTTTGGATGGGAGGCGGAAACGTTCCTTTAGACCAGGACCGCTGCTGCCAGGTTTGTGTGTGTGTGTGTGCGTGTGTATCTTGGATCTTCGATCTTTTTAATTGCCACCTAACAATCTTAAGTATGTCATGTCAAAAGTTTCAAATGCTGTTATTTTCAGACCAATATCGTAGGTTCTTTACACAGAATTCCAATGGTTCATCAATGGATGGCTCTAGTTTTGGTGGCCTAATTTATATAATAATAGCTGAAATAAGTTGTATTCTGACTGTTTAAATATGGAACAGACAGGTACATGATTAAGAGAATCCATCCATTCATTATCAGAACGTGGTCCTCCACAGCAGGGTGTGCCGGTGCATATCCCAGCTGTCTTCAGGCAGAAGGCATAGAAACACCCTGCGCTGGTTGCCAGCCAATCACAGGGCACACAAAGACAAACAACAACAATTCACGCATTTAATCAGAAATTATAGTGATTAATTATCCTGTCATGCATGATTTCAGAATGCAAGGAGGAGACCGGCGTACCCAGAGAAAACCCACATAGGCACACAGGGAATATCCAATGTCCATCACTGAAGGACCAATACCGGATTCAAGCCCTGGCCGTCTCTACTGTGAGGCAATGGGGTGGAGACTTGGACTGAGTCAGATGTCCACTTGATGATGAGGGGAATCCCCCGGCGAGTTGAATGCCTCATACAATTAGCCAAGCCCAGAGTGGCAACTCTGTGATGGCGGGTGATTGTTGCCGTCATGGCGGGGATGCGGGGGCTGAATGTGGGGGTGGGAGGGTGTTCATCTCGGTGTAGATTGGACATACAGGATGTATGTGGTATTTTAAACATAACAAAAGTGGTGTCTGTGGGGGCAGACATGACAGGATTGGATTGGATTGGATTTGCCTTTATTACCCTTGCAGTGGAGAAATGTACATTTCACAGCAGCGAAGTGATGATGGATGGGCTTCACAATGTATGAGCTGTTTAGTGAAATTATCAATGCATAAATGCAGATGAAGACATGGAACAGCTGTCTCATGAAAAGCATGGATTTTCAAAATTGATGATGTTTCTGGTTGCTTTGCCCGAAAGAGAAATGACATGCTGTATTATTATTTGTTTAACAAAAAGCTGGTTAGGTACGTGCTTTACAGTGGACAACAAAAGGTTAAAACGTTCTGTGCAACAGGAGAATAATGTGTGGCATCAATAAATGTCATGTCATCGCCATTGTTTTTAAAACCGATAAAATGTACAATATTGATACATGATATTGCAGAAATGAATGATGAACAAAAACAACCTGTAAGAGTAGTTTTCAAGCAAATTACTTGAAATGATGTAATAATATACAAAAAATTACATTGATAAGACAATACATCACCCAAATATTGTCAAATAAAAAAATATTAAAGAGTCAAAGTCAACATGTAATGCCCCATTTCACCCCAAATTAAAGTATTAAAAGTAATTTTGTATCTACACCATTTCACTTAAATAATAAATAACTTTAAAAACATGTTGAAACGAAGACTATTTTAATGAATGACAAAATAAAAGCATCAGAATATGTTTTCTAATAAAACAATTAAAAGATAAATGGTGCAACATTGCAAATTTCCCCATTGTGGGACTACTAAAGGCTTTCTGATTCTGATTTGGTGTAATTTCCAAGTTTAAAAAAATGAACAAATGTAAGCAATCATTTTAAAGCACAATGGATGACTTCCATTTTGTCATTATTTCCTATTTTAAATCCTTCCCTGTCATGTGCCAGATTGTCCCCTGCAGCCAAAAGACATTAGAGAGCAATTCTGGAGACATTCCCCTGGTAGTAAATCAGGTCCGCTGCTTACAGTATATCCAAAATGGATCCGGATGAAAGTTGGGAAATGAGCCGAATTAAGGCCACGACAAAGATGGCCCACCTCCCGGACCACCGGCAAAAAGTATTTCATTACAATGAGAGTGAGACCTCCTCATACGAGTTCATGGTCAGTAATCCCTTGAGGCTTTGCTAATGGAGGGTCTTGTTTTGGGTCTGTGTGCATCAATTAGACGTGCAGAGCTTGTGTTTGCTTCCTGAATGAAGTAAGCGCATAAATACATTTGGCGGACATTACGCATCGACATGCCAGCCATCGTTAATTAACTCGCTCATTAAACGGACCAAAAACCTTCCCAGAATGCATTTGGGTCCATGCCAACTATCCAATTTCATCTATATCTATATCTATATCTATATCTATATCTATATCTATATCTATATCTATATCTATATCTATATCTATATCTATATCTATATATCTATATCTATATATCTATATCTATATCTATATCTATATCTATATCTATATATCCATCTATCCATCTATCCATTTATCCATCTAGCGACGTCTATCTCCATCAATCGTCTCTCTCTCTCTCTCTCTCTCTCTCTCTCTCTCTCTCTCTCTCTCTCTCTCTCTCTCTCTCTCTCTCTCTCTCTCTCTCTCTCTCTCTCTAGCTATCTTTCAGGTACAGTGAAAATCTTTCAATAATGACATAATGGTGGCGGTCCACGTTCCATCCAGTTGATGCCCTCCGCGCGCCATTGTGTGGCAGGTGGTGCCGACGGGTGTTATTAACGTTGTTATCAATGTTAGTGCTGCCGCTGCCTTTTCTGTGGTGACATGTCAAAATGTCTTGAGAGGATTTGTAAGTGTGCGGAAGAGTCCGGGGGAAGAGGGTGGGCTATGGGGGTGAATATAGAAACGTTTTTTTTTGCTTTGCTTTATTGTCAAACTTTGAATTTGCTTAATTTCAAATGTCATTCAGATTTGATCCATATATTGTACTACATATGCAGTGCTGCCTAACGAAATATGAATTGTGCCTTGCCTCTTACAATCAATCAGCCACATAGCTAAAGGTGTAACTTTCAAAAGAGAAAAATTGTCATCGAAATATTAACCGCAGTTTACACCCTAGACCTAGACCAAAGTGCACCAAAGTGCATTGTTACGCCCAGACATACCAAAGCTGCCTTGCAATACTGGAATATAAAGTACTTGTGCGTTAAGGCAGGATGACCTCACCTTCTAACAGGTACCTGAAAGCGAAGTGGAGAATGATGATGTGGCAATTTCCATGTTTTCAACCATAGATGAATGAAAGAGCAATTTTACCTATTTTGCTTTTTTTGTGTGATGGATGTCAGTGTGAGTTCTAATTTAGTGCATCCATGTTTTCAAAAGTTATGCAAGAGTGTTTACATGCTAAAGCCAGAGCAGTTATGACAAAGACTAACTCCAGTTCCCTCCCTAACTCCCGTACTCTCCCCTCTATATCTATGTACAAACCAAACAGACATTATATATACAGTATAAAGTACTTTACTATATTTTTTTTTCTATACATGTATGTTATATGTGTGTGAGTTTGATGATCAAAGGAGTTCATCAATGAGCTCCTTCCGCCATTGCATACAGCCTGCCGTAGTTGTTGTCACCTTCCGCCTTTGACAAAATTCTTCTGAAGCAGGAAGTGTGAGTCTGAGGAAAATTAAAAAATACTTTCTGTACATGGAATGTTATTGTTTTAAATTCCGTTTATACTGTAAGCACTCGTTCTCTCATTGTGACATGCACCCACAAAGGCACGCGCGTACACACACGTACACAACCCCCCCCCCCCCCCCCCACACACACACACACACACACATGCGCACCCACGTCCAAGGAGCTCAACGGATATTGTGTAGATCGAATGTCTTTATTGTGCGACATCTTCCACATTCAAGAGGTCTGAGAGCGGTCTGTCTCATTTTCCCCATTAAGCATATTATGCTCAATGTTTACAGTATTCAGATGCCATTACTGAAGCTCTAATTGTGTAAGAGTCACTGAGTAGCAACAACATGATTACTGTAGCCAAATTCAACCGAAAATTAAACAATTTCACAATATTTTGAGAACCAACAAAACTTGTTGAGTTTTGTAATAATTATTAGAAATTCAAACTTTGTATTTTATTATTTTATTATATTTAAGTTTTTACTCGGTAATTATCAATTGTAGTAATACTTTTGAATCACTATTATTTTAATTTTGTTTCACAGAATTCGTGTACAGTAGTATGTTTTTACAGTAACAAGAGTAATTTCGACTGCCATGACGTATGAATGACGTCATCCAGATTACCACTCTGATTGGCAGATTTTCCGGAAGCGGAAGAATGCTGCAAAAGTAAACATGTCGGCGGTCAATTGAAAAGTTGCCGCTCGTCAAATTTTAGGCATTGGAGTGTATGTGAGTGTGTTTGTGTTTTATGTTTGAATTTTGTGTACAAATCACACCTTGACACGTTAAGTATACGAGGACTCCACAGAAAGAGGCAGGACATTCGTTATTATCAGGTTGGTACTTCGTTGTTATTCCTGCCTTGCGTGGATGGAACGGAGTGGCTCCTGTTAGCTAAATTAGCATGCTAGTGGAGTTTGTGAATGCATCACCGGTTCTTTACACATACTGTATACATGTATGTAGCTACGTTCTTGACTCTCATGACACTTCTCCAATGTCAAATATATAGTGTAGATTTACACAAATATATGTAGCAATCATTTATCAAATAGTAGCTTCTGTAAGAGTTAAATCCATTCTAAATAACGAAAAAATAATTTTAAGATTTACTCCTGCCTACATTGTTTCGAGACTGTTTGAATGTGAAGCCACGTACAAATACACTACAAACTAGTTTCTACTGGACCAATAATGCCAAATCTGTGTGAGCTTACGTATCAAGCTATGTGTTATGCCATTATATCTGGGTTTGTTTTCTAGTTTCCGAACAGAAACGTAATTGCACCTCACTGTACTATTTGCACCATCGGATGGCAATGTAGTATTACGTATAGAGAGTTTAGTTTGTATTGCAGTTACTTGTACAGGGAAAACACTTGGCGTGTTGTTTTTTTTCTTTAAAATAAACCTGGAAGCTATTCTTCAGAATATCAAAGTTGTTCGATAATGTGGACTGCGAATTTCAGCATTGTGGGACGAATAAAGGTTTTCTGATTTCTGAATTTTGAAATGATATGATTAGGATTTAGGATAATAGTTTTTGGTCAATTTCTGGTTGAAATTAATAGTTTATGAAAGGGATGTTTGAATCTACAATTCATCAAAGTTGCATGGTTTACTGCCAAATACTGCCGAGGAGGACTTACTGCCATTTAAAAAATTAATATAAATATATTGGTGACTGGTATTTACACCCACCAAATTACCTTAAAATACACCTCATATGAGTGAACTTGACCATGCCGAGCATAGGAACTTCTTGAGAGATTGTGATATACTCCGACTCACAATTTCTTTTTCAGAAATAATGCTGATATCTGGGACTCATGTCGGACGTCGTGTATGAAGAGAAAGCCACGATGATTGCCGCAGGGGAATTGCTGTCGTTTGTCCCGTTTGGCCGTGATCACTGCAAGAACCACCCCAACGCCTTCAACCTGCAATTGCGGGAGCTGCAGCCCGCCTCTGAGCTCTGGTCATCGGATTGCGCCGCCGGCCTGGCAGGGTCTTTGCAGGAGGTCAGCTTGCAGGAGAGGGAGCGGGTAAGACCTTGGAGTTTTATTTATTAATTCATTTATTTTTAAACACGCTGCTTATTTAATTATTGTTAAACACATTGCGTCTGATCATATTGATCTGTTACTAGAAGACAGCGGTGTCAAATTTATTTTCATCATGGACCATATTGAAACTTTATAAAGGTAAACTGTAGTTTCTTAAATTTAAATGAAGACAGTGGTTCGTGTTATTGATTAATGAACAGATTAATGAATCAATAACATGATGATTCATGAATTTTGACGCGGGTGGGTGTTCACTGGGACAAAGAGGGTTCGTGAAGCCCTGATCATTTCTGTTGATTGTACACATCACAATGTGTAATTATAATAGATTTATTTTTTCTGTAATCAGCCATATTAACCATCCCCTGGACGTCATTGGAATTTTTTTAAACACACACGACATATTGCTATTTGTTATTCTTGTGTTCAAATATATTTAAGATGAGTTTGAGATGAAAATGTGGCTTATGTGTTTAAGGCCTGTGACTGCTCTGAAATCTTAAAAAAAATTGTAGGTCTCTTTGAATTGTGTGTAGAGGGGGTGGTCTGGTACGTATCACCGAATCTGGCCCGAGACCTTCAACATCTGTGAATGTAGTGTGTCATGGGAATGGTATTTGATTGGCAGGAAAGTTGGCAGCTGAGGAAAGGCTGTGTGGAAGACCCAGAGAAGGATGTGGAGTTTGAAGAGGAGCTTTACACGGCAGGGAACATGGTGGTCTGGACCAAGGGTAGCCGGGCGCATGGGTCGAACATTTATAAGGCCTTCACCGTGGACAGCCCTGTGGAGCAGGTTAGTTGAGGATAATTAGGACTTTGAATTTAAGATTTATAGTAACAGTATACATATTTTTCGTTCTATATGCAGGCCTTATGGTGTGACTTTGCTGTTCCTCATAGCCAGAAAGACGGTACGGTGTCATGTAACAATAACAGAAATATCGTAATATTGCGATATTAGAATTGCAATGATTTCGTCTTTGTCATGTCACGATATTAAAAACAACAAATGTTTAATAAGTTACAATAGCAAATATTTTTCAGCTTGAACTACATCGACCATGATACGATGTGTCACTGAGCCAAGAAGAGCACATGACAATAAAATGACTGGCCCATCCTATTTTTTTGCCACTGCTGTAATGTACAAAAACACATTGTAGTGTCCCCCACCTCTAAAGTATGAGCTTTGTTTTCGGTTACATTTTTCTTTCCTTTATCTGTGGTTATATTGGCCACCGTTATTGATTCTGAAGGCACGAGGCAGATGAAACCGATATGGCAACACAAATTGGGACTCTGAAATCTGATTGGGTTAAAAAAAAATCTAAAATCCACACACACAGGCGTATGAGAAACATAACCAAATGAAGAGAATACACTGTTGTGAACAAATTAATATCATTTCACAGAACAAATATTTTAATTTGAGTTTTTTAATGTGTTGTAAGTCCATTTACCGATCCATGCGCACCAAATCCAGCAGACATTTCTACAGCTTCTTCCCCCAAGCTATTAACACGCTAAACAGTAACCCAAATAGAACTGTATAGTGCCTCCATTTTTCTTATGATGATACTAGTGCAGCGTGTTCTACCGGAGACAAATTCCTTGTGTGTTTTCCTTGTGTGTTCTACATACTTGACAATAAAGATGATTCTGATTCTGATGCTTGGCATTGTGTAAAGGTGTGGTTGTGTTTCCTAGAAGCAGAGGTGGAGCACACAGTGTGTATCCTACAAAACGGATGCGTCAACATTCACAGTGTGAGCGGCAAGGATTTCCTCTCCCCTCTGCCATTCCAGGTGAGACCTCTCCTACCACTTTGTTGGTATACCATTCTTAATATGTGAAAAGCAGACAATAAGAAGTTCATGTGTTCTCCCGTAGGTGTCCAAAGCCTGGTCGACCGAGTTTGGACTTTTGCTGGAGCGTAAAATCACAGCAGCTGACGGACAGCTCAGTGCCCCAGGGTAAATTCCAACACACAGACATTTGCATCCACATATGCATACCTACTCCCCCTCCAAACAAGGATGTTTTTAATTTTTATAATTTTAAGACATTCTGATAGCGGACCTTGTGCTCTTCCACAGCGAGTCTCTTCCCACTTTGTTCAGCATGCTGCATCCAATAGACGAGGTGGCGCCAGTGGTGTGCAAACCCACAGGTAAAGCAATTCGTAGTCGTGAGTGGAACCTCAAACTTGGAGCATCATATTAGATTCTGCTGTCCAACATGTGCTTCCCAGGTCTGTGTGACAGCACTCACGTGGAGTACATGTCTGACTCCGGCACAACGATTGTCTTCACCTGCTGTCGGCCCTCCATTATCGTCTCTTACGACACCGAGCAAGGAACACACTCGGTCTGGAGCCTGCGGAAGGTCACTTGTGAGGTATGCCCTTACATCCTCACTCAAAATAAGATACGGCATCCTGGAAGAGACACACAATAGGGAAATTTGTAATATGTCCAAAGTCACTCAGACAACGACTGTATCTTAACCTCCAGCCTCTTACCTCATCCATCAGGAACGTTCTTCTGTGCTTAGTTGTGTCACTGAGCCCTTCACTGACCCTCTGGGCTTCCTGGCCACAGGCTTTCTTATGTCATACCTGCGCAACCACTCCCGCTTGGACTCCCCGTCCAGCAGCAAGGCAACTCGGTCAAATCCAGCCGTTGCAGCAAGGTAATAAAATTGTTAGTTTGTAAAAGTGTATGGAAGCCATTAACCCTCACACATGTATGCCAGAATGCAGCACAGCAAACAAAGTGACACCTTGTGACATTTTTGTCTTGCCATCAGAAGGTTCGAGATCAATATTTGCGAGCATGTCGCCGAATTCCAAACTGCTGCCTTTGCTTACTCAATACCGATGACATCAGGATAGATGACCAGTAATCTTCCAGTTATTTATACATCGAGAGAAAATGTGAGAAAAAGTGGATAACAGCTATTCCAGCCATTTTATTCTTGGGAAAAACAATTCCAATTTCTGAGAGTATGAGGTGGTATCCATTTTTAGAGGTCATCTTTGCCTCATCCTAAAGGTGTTCTCTTGGCTTTATTCCTACATCAAACTGTTCCAATGATGCCTTTAATGCCCAAGTCTCATCAACTAGGAGCAGAAAATGGCCTCCCCCGAAATGTTCCTACAGATGTGAATGTACAAAATTGTCAAATATGTCCTGATAGGATTTTTCCCGACTCAAATTGAGACAGCCGTCGTACAATTGTGTGATTTTTTTTTCTGGTCTTTATTGTTCTTGAATGTGCTCTTTTTCTGAAATTCACTGAAATACAAAATAAAAATAGAATACATAAATTACAAGTTCTGAATAGAATACATAGCAAAGGTGCTTTGTGTGCGCAGTTAAAGATGTCCCTCCTAAATGTAATTACAAATATCTCTTCTTTTCTTCAAGAAAAATATGGTCATTTATTTTGGATTGACAGAAAATAAACACTATTCTATTCTCACATACTGCTTGTAATCCATTGCTTCTTGGGCAGACACGTGAATGGCCATTTTGAGGCAAAAGTCATCGCGCCTCACTTTGCGAAGGGATTCTTTCACCTTGGAATTTTTTTTTTCATCTTTTACTGCTTTTGTCTCACAGTTTTTCAATTACTGTTAAAAATGATGCGACTCTGACAACAGTTTTCATGATGTCAGAGATTCTCAGGGTGGAAATATGCGGAAGCAAGATTCAGAAAGGACAGATAACGGCCCCAAGGCAACCCCTTTCTTTAATCAATTCATTCATTTAAGTGTGTATCCCATTCCAGTGTGATAATCTTGTGTCGCTGACATTACCCTTGGTTTGGTTCTTTCTTTCTTTCTTTCTTTCTTTCTTTCTTTCTTTCTTTCTTTCTTTCTTTCTTTCTTTCTTTCTTTCTTTCTTTCTTTCTTTCTTTCTTTCTTTCTTTCTTTCTTTCTTTCTTTCTTTATTTATTTATTTTGGGCAATACCCCCGTCACTACTGCTCTCTCCGCAGCCACCAGAGCAGAATTCTTATGTCCTCACCAGCGATGCAAACACGCATCAATTCACCAGGTATATCCAAGATGGCCGCCCTTAGGTAGGTTCATTCAATGATTGTTTATTCACAGAAAATAGGATGATGGAAACCCAGTTAACATGTAACCCTCCAACCCACATACTTTGTAGTCGCGACCACTCTCCGGGTATGGCGGCGCCGTCTCTATCGGGCGTGGCTCGCTTTAACACGACCCTCCACACCTCGTCACCCGTGGGCCATCAGCAGGGAGCAGCACACTCACCCAACAGCACCATCAATGAGACAGTGCTGAAGCCCATTGTCCCAGACCTTTGCATGGAGCAAATGTGGAGCGAGGCAACTGCTTGTCACAGGTTGGAAACTGGATTTGGTTAAAATAAGCCATTCTTTTTCAGTTAGGTGCGTTTTTGAGGGGTTTCCTTTTCCTTAAATGTTTTACTGTGAAGGTAAAATCGGATGAGAAAATAAGGCTGAATTTCAATACTCCTCGATCATCATTAGATTGTTCCATAACAATTACTGTACATACATACTGTACATACATACATTGCACCGGTACTTATGTCATTATGTTTCAGACTGCTTATTAGAACAGAATAATTTTAAAAAACACTGATCCATAACTACAGTTACATTTATAGCATGGTTACAAGTTACAAGTGTTAAGATTAGAATGAAATATGCTATGTTTCATAAAAGTCTTATTATTTCGACTGTGCATGGAAAAAACTAAGTGATCAAATTTGGAAATTTCTGGCAAAAAGTGAAAATGTGCATTGATTTTCAGCCTGGACAGTGAGATGACCAGCCAGGCCTCCAAAGTGTTCCTGACCTCTGACCTCTGTGAGAACCGCTACCTCTGTTTCCTGGTGGAGTCACACCAGCAACTCAGGTCAGTATCACAACACTCAGACACAAAGTGTTGCGGCTACTAAGATTTTCTTCCCCCCTGAACTGGTATCTTTTCATCTTTTTCCCTCAGATGCGTTAAATTCGTCGAGAGCAACGACACGTCTCAACTCATCTTTGCCTCTGTGACGTGCATCGCTGCCAAAGATGCAGAGCCTTTAGAGGTGAATTGCTCTGCATTCATACAGGTTAACACATGCAAAAATATGTATTTTTCATTTCATATTAGAGAGACTCTATTAAAAATAAATAAACACCTCTCATAACGCATTTCAACTTGTTAAAATGCCTTTTAAAAAAGTGCTAATTAGATAAAATCATATTGAGGAAAGAAAAATACGACTCTCTATTACAAACATTGCTAAATGAGGGGAAAACACGCTTAGTTCAACCTGTTGGTCACAATCAGTTGAGGTTTACTGTTATATTCACACACAAAATCAAAGAGAATTCCACATTGTAACCTTAAATTTTGACCTACCTATACAGAATAAAACCCCATAAAAATCAGCATTACAGCAAAGATGCAAATGATGAACTGCAAAATAATGCGGGGTTCACTCTACTTGACATTTTTTACATTTCCTCCTTGCAGAACATCAACGCAATGCTCATTTTGAAGGCTTGCGGCAGCCTGGTTCTCTACACGGGCGTCACCCGGGTAAGGACGACAATAAATTTGTTTCCTGAACATGTAACATTTATTGATATCTTTTGTTTTTGGTCCCCAAGATCAGCCAGGTGTTTGTGCCCGGCCTCCTGCCGTCAGCTTTTAGTTTGAACAACCACCGCGGTGGCCTCCACACGCCGCTGGAGCAAGTTAGCACACCCACCAATACCAACAGCAGGCATTTGCAAAGAATGGATGAGGTATGTTGTGGTTATATTTCCTCCCTTTAGTCTGAAAAGAAATGTCTCACAAGATAGGTCAAAACAATTCACCACAGCTAATTAAATAAAATTCTAATTTTTTTTTTGTTCTACGTGTAAAAAAAAGTGTAAGGAGGTCTCAGGCTCAGAAGCGCCTTTTCAAAGATTACATAAAAAATTGCCTGGGGATTACTCAATTTTCAAGATCTCATCGATTTTTTTTTTTCATAGCTAATGCGATTTACTTCAAAATGTCAAATATACAGTATATACCGGTTATAATATATACTGCTAGCTTAAATTGTGTTACACTGGATCTGAATGTGTATTAACCAGTTTAAATGTGTTTCATTATGTTTGTGTTGAAAATATGTGGAGGAGAAACATTTTGTGGGGAAAAAAATTAAATGTTGTCCCCAAATTGTCAATTCTCAACTATTGTGAGTGAGTCTGCAACATATTCCCAGTGCTGAATGTAGGTTTTCAATGTACATTACTGCCATTATCCAACAACTCCCGTAGGCTGCCATGCCCTCACCGGTATCTGAGCTGAGGGGTCCAATCATGAAGCACCACGAAGCATCTTTTTTAGAGGACTACACCTTCCAGCAGTCCATGTCTTTCATCCACGCCCTGCGGGACCCCGTCAGCAACCGTGTAACCCTGGTGAGTTTTTTTTTTGTTTTGCCTTTTAGTCATCTAACGAGCATGTTTGCAGCCTTTTCATACGGTTTGTTATTAGTTGTGAATCATAGCCACACACAGGCTCCTGTCTCTCACACGCACATTCTGAAAGCAGGCCTGCGAAGCTTTGACGTATTGTCTCCGTTTATTGATTTGCCATCCGATTCCTCCATCGGGTAATTGTCAGTCTGGCTAGCCCCTGCTCCACTGACAGGCCACCACTTAATTTTCATCAGGGATAAGATGCGGCAGAGTTGAATAACCACACAGGAGGAGTTAAATGTTACAGGAATACTGTGTCATAGTCTGAATGTGCAATCAGCAAGAATTGGGGGGGGACGACAGAGGTGGAAGGAGGAAGAGGATCTGAGGGAACGAGTGGGAATAGAAATTTGAAGAAGGTCAGATAGGTATGGGGGGGGGGGGGGGGGGGGGGGATAGGTATGGGGGGGGCAAGGTTATGGATAGCTTTAAATGTATAAATAAGAATTTTAAAGTTGATTCTATATTTGACCGGGAGCCAGTGGAGCTCTTGGAGGACGGACGGGGGTGATGTGGTGAAAGGATGAGGTTCTGGTGATGATCCGGGCTGAAGAATTCTGGACGAGTTGAAATTTGTGTGAAGTATTGTTGTGAGCGAATTGTCTGAACAGAACAGAATTTTTTGTTTTGCACTGCATGAGCAATTTTTATAAAATAATGAATTTTATATGAACGTATTTGTTACACTAGGAACTAAATAATGGCACCATGCTGAGAATATCCATGCCGGACATTGCAGTCTCTGAACTGGGTAAGCTTTCTTTCTTGCATGCAGCAACATGATGGATACTGTTATTGAGCACATCCTGTAACCTTCGACAAATATCCGAATAATATGAACAAATGATATAACATACAGTTATTATGATCATTTCTGGAACCAAAAACTAGCATGTCCAAGTGCTGAAACTGCAGTATTTCCATCTAAATTGTGCGAGGAAGTCATTTGATGTGATGCCATTATAATTCATGTTTTCAATTAATTTTGAATTAATATAAAATCTTCTTCTTCTTTTCCTTTCGCCTTTTCCCCTCCGGGGTCGCCACAGCGAATCAGTGTCCTCCATCAAACCTGGTTTTGTGCATCCTCTTCTTTCACACCAGCTACCTTCATGTAAAATCTGGTTGTAAAAAAGTATTACAAAGAAATGCTTGTTGCTGAAATTTAAAATTTTCATGTTTTTAAATTTCATGCCTTTAGAGGTAATATTTAATAATTATAGTGCTTAAATTAGGCAAACGGTCTGTTTTGTGTGCATTTTTTCCTACTCATGTACTCCACTTGTGCCTTTTAATTAATTGGGCACAGCCTCATCTTTTTTTCAATTGAAGTTTCAAAAGTGACAACTAAGCCCAATCAAAACAGATTCTGAGTACATGCACAAATGTCGCCGCTTCACTCAGCGCTGCTTTAATTCAATACTTTGAAACAACGATCGCGTCGTTCAAGAAAACCAGACACGTGACAGCCTCTCAGCCCATGGAGGCAACTAGAGTATCTGATTTATTGAAAACCTCCTTTCTGTGGCCTGTTTTGAGAATGTCATTCCAAGCTACACAAATGCACCACTGTAATTATCACAGCAGATGATGAAAAATTTTCATTTCCAAAAAGAAAACTGAGCGCAAACTAACCATTTCAACCTGTAACCCGTGAGTTCTTGTCCAGTTCAAAATGAGACACACGGTGCAGTATAACCAGGGCGAGCCATGTCTGTTTTTCCAGACCTGCAAAAAGTACAGTACATGGGCAGGACCTTGCTATTACAGGATGATGTTAAACACGCGCCTCATTACCAGCGCTGATTCATCCCCCTTTAGAGCACTGTGTGGTACATCAGTGAGGCTGGCTCATTTTTAGTCTTTCATACCAAGTTTGCCTTTAATTACAAATGTCTCATATGCTTTGGACGTTTTTTCTGAGTTGGGGGATGTTTGAGCCCCTGTTTTTTTCATAATCAATCTTGTAGATAAGGCTTTCACTCGACCCTAATGAAATGGCATTTATCTGCTTCACGGCTGACCTTTGTAATTCGTTTTGTCCAATGAAGATATTCCGGTCCACGACGAATGTGGTCGGTCAAAATCAATTACCATCGTAGCCCTGCTTCTTCATTACTTAATTTCCTCCAAGGTCTCTGGTCATGAGCACTGGAAAATTTGTTTTCTGTAGTTTACCGATTTTCAAACTAAGAAGTATGAATCTTGTCCTCCTTTTTCTCTTTTCATTGTTTTTATTTAGTGAGGAAATGTCTTCAGGCCATCCGTTTCATCCTGCCCAAGGAAGTTTCCATGAAGGTTTGTGGACACTTTTGATCATCAGACTGGCTTGTTTTCTCACAGCAGTCTAAGCACCAAACATACCAAAACAAAGAGTTGATTCTTCATTTTTCACCAGAAAAAAAACAAACATCTCATTCTTTGGAACCAGCCAGCTCACAAAATATTTACTTTATTGTTTAAATTTCCACTTGATGGGTGGACATCAACAGAGACAACAATTAAAAAGCCTTTTTTTGTCCGCTTTCATTGGGTTCTATCCATTAAAAAAACTCACTTGAATTGACAATGTGAATAACTTTGGCTTTATTTTCATATTTCACATGTAGGTTTTGGTGAAGTGGTACACCATCTACAACGCCCCCGGCGGCACCAGCGCCCACGGCGAGTGGAACCTGTTTGTCACGTGTTTCCTGAAGCTGATGGGCTATAACACCGAGCGCTTGACCTGGACACGAAATGTATGTTGGTGTTTTTTTTCTCCCCCATCCTAATTAAAACCAAGAATAGCTAATTCTGACCTGAAATAGTGACTCTCATGATTAATTACAACTTGAAAGAGTGATTCTAATGCCCTGTGTCACCCCAGCTGAATTTTGAAGTACCGCTCTCGCCGGTGATTGCAGCCAAGAAAGCGCGTCCTTGTGATGGAGGCTCTGATGAGGTGTGTAACTAAAATAATAAGTTTTGCTGTGTTCGACAGGTGAGTCTCAATTATTTTGAATAATTTTACTTCAAAAATTTCAATCATGACACGTGAAACATTGTATACTGTTAAATACAATTTTAAATGACTTTTTTTTCTTTTTTTCATATCTGTTTTGCTAATCAAAGACTGAATTTGGGGAGCAGTTTGTATTTATGTTTTTAAGGAGGGGCTTAAGTCAACAATGAATTTTTTTTCTGCAACAGTTTTGATTACTTAAATTCACATTCTGCAAAGAAGTAAACTGTTTTCTTTTCTGGAAATATTTTCATTGGCACAATTTCAGTTTACACTTAACGGTAGTAGTTCTGAATGATTTGTGCCATCTTTCAGCTAAGCGAAAGGATCAGTTTACACTTAAAGGACAACCGATGTCTCCGGACAAGTTGTGTCCATAATTTGTAAAATGGCTTCAAATGACTTCTACTGAGCGTATTTTACAAAGATTCCACCGCATATCGCTACATTTTACGTTTTAAGACTCGGTCGGTAGCGGTCCTTCCATCACGTCAATGTATTTTGCTGTACTTGTTTGGTCTGGGGACCTCCTGTTGCACCCAAAAGCCGCCAGAAGGCCAGAAGAGGGCGTCCATGCGCCATATAAGAAATTTATCAGCCTGTGGAAACGGAGGTGGTCACAGGAGGTCGCCATTTTGTGCCTCTTTTTTTGCGCGAGAGATTTCACCCCAATGTTGCCTCAAAATGGCACAAATAAATTCTTTAATCGATTGCAAACATGTATGCTTTCCTCTTCAGAACTATTTGAATCATATTCATAACTGGATGTGTAACAAGAAAGCATCTTCTCCGAATCTGAAGCCATTGTTTTGATTCACTAGCTAGGCAAGACATCTTGGCGTGACGTCACGAACTGGTTGCGGGACTTTCTGAAAATGCCCAATTCGCAGCTCAATTTTTTTGCAGATTTTGGACACTTTAAGTCATTTTTATTGGTGTTTTGCATTTGACTAAAATGTCATACTGCGTGTTTTGGCTATTTTAAATGCTATAAAACGTTTTTCTGATGTCAGTTAAAAAACAAAAAAGTGACGTCGGTTGTCCTTTAACGGTTGTATTCCTGCATGAGTTGTGCCATCTTTCAGCTTAGCGAAATGAGCGGGGAAAAATGATATACGGTAATTTTAAGATTTTTTTTTTTGTGCAGACCGCAAGTTTTTAGGTGCAGTGAATGAATGAATCCATTTAAATAATAATAATAACAATAATACATAGATACTACCCATGGGATTTCTTTATGAGGCGCACAAACACATTTTCAGAATCACTGATTCGAGATGGTTGCAGTGTTTAGGTTATTATGGCTGATATTCCACTTGTATGACACAAAATGGGAATTGTGTCTTTTGAGCCTTACAGTATAATTCGAGCAAGGTGATGACACTTTCACATTCTATTCTAATTATGTCAATTAACTAAATAACTACCAGTTATCAAAACAATGCCTGTTTCCTGTTAAGGACTGGGAATACTTGCTGCAAAGTCATTACCACCACCAGATGGATTCCCACCGTGTCGACAGACAAGCAGACTCGAGTGGCTTCCACGCGAAAGTCATCCCGGATGAGGGGGACCTCTCCTCGGTCTGCGGCCAAATTGCTAAATATCAAGATATGGCAAAGTCAAGTGCACTGTGGGAAAAAAATGGGATTGTTCTAATTACTTCCCGTGTTTGATTTCCAGGCATCGCCACCCCCCGCCACCTTGGACAACACGGCACCGCTCTTCGCCCTTATTCCGACCCTATTCTATGTTCTGCACTTGCTCTACCAGGAACTGCTGCTCAACGAGCTGGACCGAGAGAGGGCCTCGTGCCTCGTTTGTCTTTTGCAGCAGCTTGCCAGGTAACTGCCGGCCTGTCTCTTTTTTGTGCATTGAATCACGTTGTCTTTTATTGCAACTACATGCAATCCCGAGGTGGCTGTTCATATTGTGTTTCTTTGGGGCTTTCAGGGACTTCACCTAATCTAATGAGCTTCTCATCTCAGGCATCTCACATGGCCGTTTTCACAATCAGCATACGGCACTCCATCAACAAAATTCATTCTTCGAATGCCTCCAATGACATTCAGACCGAATGTTTGTCTGTTGAACAGTTGCTAAGTCAAAATAAAATGCCCATGGCTGTTTCATTGTTGAGCCCCTTGTGACAAAAGCCAGTGCTGAACAATTACATTGAAGAGCGCTTTTGCCACCCACTCTCTGTTGTCTGTCATTGTCATCAATGTAGCGCTCACTTAACCTTTGCGAGTTTGTTTCTTGTCATGCTGAAGAGGCCTGATTGCACACCGCGTGGTTTGTTCAGCAGGAGTGCAGTCAGGACCAATATTTTAGCCCATGACCGGAGTCATGCAGCAGAATGAAAAAGTCTTCACACTCCTGTTCAAATTTTGATGATGAGCAATGTTGTGTTGGCGTCATACAGACATTTTGTGATGATGGCCAAAAAGTTCAGTACTTGCATCATCTCCCGTACACATGTGAAAATGCATTATGATCTGGCTGATACCATGGTAAAAGCTCTGTGAAAGCCTACTAGAACAGCTGAAATAGATGTTTCATTTTGCCACATCTTTTTTTTCCACTTTATTGCTACCTTTTGAAAGTTACCCACTTGGATAAATGCTGTGTGGGAGGACATTCGCGAAGCTGTGGGGGAGGACGTGCTCGTGCTAGATTAAAAACTATTGATTATGTGAACTTAATTAAAGTGAATGTGCCTGACTCAGAATGCCTTTAATTATCATTGCAATACAATGCCGAATGTCATGGGGAGAGGAGAGGCGATTTTTTTTCTTGGTGTTCAGCACTGCATTTGGACTGTAACCGCATGGAGTCACAATCAAGTATGCGGTAAGCACATGCGTTTTCTTCAAAAAGCTGCTGAAATCATCATCTTGTAGGTCGGCTGTCATCATGCAGCACTCGGGCCTCTGCATTCTCATCCTCTTTCTTGTCCTCCTGCATTTGTGGCATGATCATGTCAGGTGAAATATTTATAGCACAGCATCTGACACAACAATTATTCTGAGGGTGTCAAACGGACCATGAAGAGCCAGAGATGTACATTTCGAGTGGCCATGTGTCCAAAGATGCCATCCGAGGTGTAAATAACCAGACTGCTTTTGAACAATTGGTGTACACACATCATATTTTTTAAATACAGTAAAGTCTCGTTATATCGATATTCAAGGGACTCCGAAAAAATATCGATATAACCGGGACTATCGATATATCCGACCCTGTTTGCATGTCATTTTCTCCGTGCGTGCATAGAAATAGTATCGATATAACCGGGACTATCGATATATCCGATATCGATATAACGAGACTTTACTGTACCATATATGTATCTACCTTTTCGCCCCCCCCCCCCCCCCAAAATCTGCCCTGTCGCGAGTTAATGTAAGTACATGTTCCTTTGCAGAGACCTGCAATTGGAGGACTACGTTGATCTGTACTGGAGAGACTACCCTTCATTAATCAATGGATTCACAGAGAGCTGCCTCATAGACCAGGGTCAGTCTTTATAATTCTACAATTAGAGTATTTTGGGGTGTGGAAAATGGTACTTTTCACACTTCTCATTTGCTTTCAGCTCTGCTTGCTCAAATGCAACATCCGTCTTTTCTGCGTGCGGAGCCTCCCTGTGTCTTCAGTTGGCTCAGTAGCTGCCTCCGAGGGGCGGATGTCCAGCCTTTCCCTTACCTGCCAGGTGTCTGCCCAAGAGTCCGGCTGTTGGTTTTGGTATGTCTGCTCATGTGTGCAAACCCACAAAAAACAATAAAGTTGTCCACAATTAAAAATATAAAGCAAAGTAATTGTTTATATAAATGTGTAAATAGGAAATTAGTTGCAAAGTATTTGTACACGCGAAGAGTTTGCATGTGAGAGGGTAAAGACTTCTCAGTTCTCTGTGTGTGTGTGTTTTTGCATGAAAAGCAATTATCGATAGAAAAGCGCATACATTGTAATTGGCCAGTACAGCAATTGGGTTTACCCTTTGATTCATCCAGCAAGGAACACTACCATCCGTGTTATGTATGATGCGAGGAGAACAAGTTTCATTTTTCTATAATTATTTTGTGATGAATAAGATGGCAGCGCAGTTACGCAGTGCTAAGCATAACTCCCTCGCCATCTGGGGTTGTTGGGTTGTAATCTCACCTCTGACCTTCCTGTGTTGAGTTTGCATGTTGCTTTTGTGGATTTTCCCATACTTGATCTTGCATTCCAAAAACATGTTTGTTAATGTTCAAATAGTTTTTATATTTGCCCTGTAGACCAATTTGCTTTTTTGGCTCCAAAAGCATGGTGTAAAAAAGTGTGGCAAATTGTGAGCCACCAGTTACCGTTTTTGTCAGAAAGTTAACACCTACTTTAATTGTTACAATGTACAATTACGGTCGCAACTATTCGTTTGCCCTTTACATAATTTGTCTGCTCATCAGAGTTACGCTCTCTACATCGGAGGCGATGACAAAGCCACTACATCCAATGTGTCCAAGTACCTGTTGAAGCTTTCTGCAGGTCAGTGTGTATGCTCAATGATCCGACATGTGTGAAGGGGGCGGGGGCTGGGGTGTTTTGACACGCCACCTTTATTACCTGTCAACTCCCGTGCAGTGACTCAGGAAGCAAAAATAAAGAGGCAATGATTTTGCTTTGAAAGGGATTCTGTGATCAAAGCTCCTTGTCTGTGTTTGAAGGGGTGTTTAAAATTGCCCATTGACTTGTATTTCTTTTCTACTTAGCATGACAGCTTCCTGTCTTTTTATTATTGTTGTTGTTCACCCAAAGGCCGTCCATTCCCAATTAAGGAACAATCAATCACGCATTGAACATGCAATTTCCACACCCGTGTTTCAATTTGCGGCCACTGAATAGTAACAATAAACCAGAGATCTAGATCGCTGATGATGGTGCTTCTTACCAAGCCACTTGACCTCTCTGTCTGTCTTTCCTTCTTCAGGCCAAAAGACCACTGAGTACAGAAGGTAAATCATCTTACCGTGCTCTTCTGAGGGATTCATTTAGCACCACCTCGATACCGAAGGTGTCGAGGTGGTAAATCAAATCAAAAAATTGTCTTAATGTATCCATTTTACTTATTAAAATGGATTTATTACATGTTATTCTGTGTTCTGTAAGGCGCTTGAAATAAAATGTACTTTTATTATTATTATTATTATTATTATTATTATTATTATTATTATTATTATTATTATTACAGACAAACGAGCCTGCGTCAAGTCATATCGTGCAATGAGAGTTTGGCTGAGCAACTCGTTGTCTGGCTCACCTCGCAAGGTTAACGTCTTTTTGTGTCTTTTGTAACACCTTTTCTGTGATTGCGCTTGTTCTCTGACATATTTTGTCGCTTTGGATTCTGCAACTCAGGGTTCACTCTCAAGGACCTGGAGTCCGTCCCTTTTGGAGTGGCTTTGCCCATTCGAGATGCCATATACCACTGCCGAGAACAACCGTGCGCCGATTGGTCAGAGGAGGTTTGCCTCTTAATTGGCCGGCAGGATCGCACCACCCAAGCTCATAACATGTCCCTGGCGAAAAGCAAAACTGTCAGTGTAAATAGGAGTTTGGTCATCATTAGTGTGCTGCAAATACTTTGTGTAGCTACTGTTTGATATTGCGGCATGTGTGTCAAGTCCGTGGGTTCTAGTTTGTCCTTGGAACCTCCCGCGACCACAGAGGCTGACGAGGATGAAGATGGAATGTCTGACATCATCCAGGAGGTACTCAACAACACAAAGCACAAAGTATCATTTTAAAGTGAACGTTATCTCACATATGCGATAGGTCACGGGACTGATCTGGAGTCAAGATCTGAGGGTTCAGGAGGTCCGCCGGCTCCTGCAGAGCTCCAAGCCAGTCCGGGTCTGCGTCGTTCAGCTCCCAGAGGTCTCGGATCATGAGTACATCGAGGAAAAAGAGAACAAGTGAGTCCCCTTTGCCTGTGTCATTGTAACAATAAATAAATACATTTAAGACCCTCTTCATCACCATGGACCTTTTCCAGACTTCTTCAACTCTGCCAAAGGACCATGTCCCTCCCAGTGGGAAGGGGTCTCTTCACTTTGTTCTCCTACCAGCCTGTACCCACAGAACTATTACCCATCCCGAAACTTAACCTCACAGGTATGAAGTTGTGTAGTTTGGCTTCCAAAATCTATATATAATCCCGACAATGTATTAGACCTCATTGGGTGTAAATTGAGGTTCACGTTGCTGCCTTGGGAAATCAGATGTAAATCTAGTAACCTGATCCGGACACAATATTGATTCATTTTGATATTACTGAGGATGCTGCATGCTTTTCCGCGGCTCAGGTCGTGCCCCGCCCAGGAACACCATGGTTGACTTGAACAGCGGGAACATTGATGTTCCCGCCAACATGCCCAGCTGGCCTAGCTTCCACAACGGCGTGGCTGCCGGACTCAAGATTGCACCCGCGTCTCAGGTGAGTCTCCACACGTTCTCGTGAACATGCGTAACTCAATGAAGTGGCTCACCACTTGTGTGTTCAGGTGGACTCAGCTTGGATCGTCTACAACAAGAACAAGAACCAAGAGATGGCCAATGAGCACGCTGGATTCCTCATGGCGCTGGGCCTCAACGGGCATCTCACAAAACTTGGGACACTCAACATTCATGACTACCTCGCCAAGGTGTGTATGGCTCGGTATTGTTCAGAGATGAGAATTTTCCGCCAATCGGCGGATTTCCGACTTTTTCAGACCAAAATGACCATTCTCGAGAAAAGCGCAAATCCATTGAGAAAATGTCTGGGGTTGGGGGGGTATGGGCAGTGTTCCAATCGCCCACCTTCCGCGGAGTCTCGGTTGGTGTGTGTGTGGGAGGGGGAACTCCACGTTAGAATCTAAGTGCTGGCACAGGTGCGACTATCATATACTGTACTTGTGCTCCTCGAAGAAGTAAAAATTTGTGTTTTGCAACATAAACATTAAAACGTGTTTGCAGCAGATGACTCGCTTGTACAACCGAGTTTTGCTGTATATCATTTGTCATTTGTCATCATCCCTGATTGTTCATCACAGCACTTGATTGCCACCCCCCCCACACGTTTTTCATGTTAGATTCTCCTAGGAGGAAGAAAAACAGCTCAAATTGACCATTTCTTTGTCAGGGCCATGAGATGACCAGCATCGGGCTCCTACTGGGCGTGGCAGCGGCCCGACTGGGCACCATGGACGTGTCGACCACCCGCCTACTCAGCATACACATCCCCGCCCTTCTTCCTCCTACCTCCACTGAGCTGGATGTCCCACACAACATTCAGGTATTCCAGGCATCTAGGAATGATTCTCTGAGTTTCTGCTCTACAGTAATCCAAAATTTATACTTTTTATAATCCATGCTTAGAATTTGTGTTTGTTTAAATCGTATACACTTTTCCTTCCGTTCTGTAGGTTGCTTCTGTAATTGGAATCGGGCTTGTGTATCAGGGAACAGGACACAGACACATTGCTGAAGTTCTTCAGTCAGAAATAGGTGAGTACTCGGTTGTTAATAGTCTTCATTCAGACTTATTTATGTCCAGGTAATGTTTCTATATATGCATGGTGATCAATTCAGGACGACCTCCCGGTCCAGAAATGGAATATTGCACAGACAGGGAATCCTATTCCCTTGCTGCAGGATTAGCTCTCGGAATGGTTTGTCTCGGGGTAAGGCACATTGTAACATATAATATAATGTTTGAGAGTACATACAGTACATAGATTTGTTTTTCCTATAATCAATTCAAAATCTCCACATTTATACTGTGAAAAAAAACACCCTTTCACATATACCACAATTAAACACGGTCCACGTATGCAGTTGAGGTAAATGGATTTCTTTTTTTGTGCTTGAAAGCACGTACCTCCGTTGAAAAATTACAAGCATGTTCTTAAATCATTGCTTTTACAACATGGTTTTCTGTTCTACCGCGTAGCAAGGCAGCAATCTGATTGGCATGAGCGACTTAAATGTCCCGGAGCAGCTGTATCAGTACATGGTAGGGGGGCACCGCAGGGCTCCGGTCGGAGCCAGCAGAGAGAGACACAAATCTCCCAGTTACCAGATCAAGGTACGCTCAATGGATTCCATCCAGGAAATCTGTTGCGCTCTTGAACTACACTTTTAATTTTGCATATGTGTCTTTGCATAGTGATCAAACTGGTTGATCTGTATTAATGGTTGTTTACAGGAGGGTGATACCATCAATGTGGATGTGACTTGTCCCGGGGCCACACTGGCACTCGCCATGATCTACTTAAAAACAAACAACCGGTGAGAAGAGTGACCTTTGTCAGTTGATCGATATTTCACACTGACTTCAAACAAACAAACAAAAAAAAGATTGATTTCAATGATTGGTACAAGTGGATGTTAAATATTAATCAGTGGATTTTTCACTGTGAATTTGAGGGAAAATGTGAGGATTGTAAATTATTAGCACCCCCTTGGCTCTGCATCCTGTATATGGTTCTTACAGAGCATTGGCATCCTAAATTTACCGTAGTCCATGCTCACTGTTATCTCTTCCGTTCAATCGAGAGGGTGTAGCCAAGAAGGGCGTACGGTATAAACACATTGTGGTCTTTCCAGGTCCATCGCTGACTGGTTGAAGCCTCCGGATACTTGGTTCCTGTTGGATTTCATCAAGCCAGAGTTTCTTCTGCTCAGGGTTAGTTAGAGTACTGTGTGACCTTTTTTTTCAACAACTGTTCATCCTCACTTTGCTCCTTCAAGACCCTGGCTAGGTGCATCATTATGTGGGATGACATCCTCCCAAATCCGGAATGGGTCAAAAGTAACATACCTCAGGTGAAGAAAAAACACACCAATTGGCAACATTTATTTATTCATTTATTCGATTCACACCCAATTTCTATTTGAAATATTACTCAGATCATGAGGGGGAATCATTTGGACTCACCAGAAAGCGTGAACTTGGAAACGTGGATGTAAGTTTCTCACTTTACACAACAATCCCCTGCTATTTAGCTATATCAAGTTTTATTTTATTTTGAACGTTGGTGATGAATGAACAAATGGCGTACTCCACATTTACGTTATGATATTTCCTTCCTCTCAGACAAGTGCAAGACTACATCACAGCCGGGGCTTGTATGGCACTCGGCCTGCGCTTCGCTGGATCTGCTAACTCGGATGCCTTCGAATGCCTGTATGAATTTGCCAAGAGCTTTATGAAGGTTATGTCATTTTACGGTTCACCCACTATGGTAAGTCTTTACGCATGTAATCATCACATTGGGTTTGCGTCCCCCACCGTCCAATTGTGGTTACTACAGGAGCCGGGCTGCTACAACATACAGACGGCGTTGTCCATGATTCTGCTGTCCATGTCCATGGTGATGTCCGGCACAGGCAACCTGAAGGTGCTGCAGCTCTGCCGCTTTCTACACTACCGCACAGGCAGCGAGATGAATTACGGCTTTCATATGGCTCATCACATGGCTCTTGGTATGCTCTTCCTTGGTGGAGGAAGGTGAGACGCCAACACGAGCACACGCAAGACGCCAATGCAACGCCACTCCTACTATTCACAAGGATCAAAATTCAGCCCGAATGTAAATCATGAATTTCTGGAATCGGAATCAGACAGCCTTTAAAGGACATTCGCAGGCTGATATTTTTTAGTCCAATGCAAAACACCAATAAAAATGACTTAAAGTGTCCCAAAACTACTACAAAATGATCCCGGAAATGACGAGTTCCAGAAGGTCCCGCCCCATGTTCGTGACGTCACGGCAGGACGTCTTGCCTTGCTCTAGAATCAAAACAATGGCTTCAGATTCGGTGAAGATACTTTCTTGTTACTCATCCAGTTATGAATATGATTGAAATAGTTCTGAAGAGGAAAGCATAAATGTTTGCAATCGATTAAAGAAGTCCTTCCGTATCATTTTGAGGCGTCTGGACTCCAATGTAGCTCCCCGTAAGTGCACAAAATGGCGCCCAAGCTTCGTTGGAAACGGGCTGATTTGTCTTCTGGGAATTTGTGTCAACTAGTATCAAATTGTAGTCTTGGTGCAACACACAACGATTCACCATTGCGTTATTTATGTGTTTTCCTTCTAATTTCGCCATCAACACGATGTTTTCAGACCAAACAAAGTACCCAAAATGCATTGTCTGTCGCTTTCTCTGTCAGGGGCGTTCGTGACGTGACGTGACGTTAGGAATCGTCACCAACTCGAAAACAAGACTTCCTGAATATTCAGCGCAAGTCTTGAAATGTAAAATATAGCTATATGCGGTGGAATCTTTGTAAAATACGCTCAGTACAAGTCATTTGAAGTGATTTTACAAATTATGGACACAACTTGTCCGCAGGCGTCGGTTGTCCTTTAATAGTCCCACAATAGAGACATTTGCAATCACCAGCAGGAAAATTGAAAGGGGGTGGGTCAAAAGATAAAATAAAGTATTCTATGCACAAAAGAAAATGCCAGGAGACTGAAATGTACAACCTCACCCAAAAAAAATATTAAAAAGAACTGTACATAGTGCAAAGTATAAAAGATACAGTACAAATAGCATATTTTATATACAATATGTAATGTATTTACTCGACATAATGTGGCTGTGCTATTTAAAATGTGAGTCCAGGTTGTTGTTTTTTTCTTTGCGTTTATAAAGAAGCCCTCCTAAAATCATTTGTCCCACCAATGCCACAAAGTTGCGCTAAGGGGTTACTTTTGTCTAAATAAAGCTCATCGAATCATTCTTCATGGCTAACTGAGGTGTTGTGACCATCCCCATGTAATATATCCCGTATGTCTGTATTTTTCTGCCACCCGGTTTCCAAGTTGTGCACACCAGAAAAGTTCCAAACAACCACAATGAATTATGATGCATAAACTGTAATTCATTACATCTATTTTTTAAATCAGTTTACAAATTAATTTGTCATCAAGTCCATTATTATGGAGTGCAAAAAAATATAATCAGTTTTTTGGGGTGGTTGGAACAGAATAAAGGCCTTTTCATGTATTTCAATGAGAAAAGTTGCTGCAACATGTCACTTTGGATGCCTGCACTATGACTATGGTTACATTGCATTATTATTCTACAAGATAGTCCCTAGCTTTTCCTCTGTTCCGTCGCTAAAGAGGGATGTCACTCAGTTGATACAGCATACAAATCAACATAATGGAGGTTGAATATACTTTCCCTGTATTATGCATGCCAGCGAAAAGTCACAATGGATTGGAAGGAGCCAGTAGCTGTCATCAGATCAACCTTTTATATTCTATCTTGTTCACATTTACTTAAAAACAATTCGAGCTGATAAATGCTGGGACCGCAGTCTAAATGTCAGGCATTACCGCAGTTTGCAAGGTCATTGGTTAGGCTCAAAACTGAATCTAATTGTTATTGTTTCATTTGTCTCCTTTTCATTCAGTCTGTTGCATATTCATCTTAGTCGCTTTTGTCGTAGTATCACTTCATCTCGCCTCTCATTTTTCCACACATTTGTTTTTCCTTTGTGGCGCTTTCTCCCCTCTTCTTACCTCTAACCTAGACATCTACAAAGTCTGGCCAAAACACATGCTTAAGATAGCTGAAATTAAACTTAAAAAGCAAATGTGAAACACAGAATGACTCGATGAAATTTATTTTAATTAATTGCTGTTACAGTATATGTAAAGAACGTCCGCCAAGGTTGCATCCCCTACATTCTGGCCCAATTACAAAAAGTTTGGACACCCCTGCTCTAACCAGTCAAACCCTCACTCATTTACTTTGTAATCTTTACTACAGCCAGAATTAATTTATATCTGCAGTGCCCCCCCCCCCACACACACACACACACAATTTTTTTATCTAACATTCCATACATTATCTAACGTCTTTAAATCTTAAAAATTTCTGCACTCTGAACAATTCTTTGACAGTCTTCACACTCCTTGCTTGCACCTTCTCGTGTAGTCGAAACCACCCACTACTTCTGGTCACATGTTCCAAAAATGAGAGCATTCAAAAACTAACTTCCTTCTTAAGCATCTCGTCAAAGTAGGGCCGGGCTACTGAGAGATAGACGACGTATTCAAACGACCTGGGTTACTTTGAGCGTTGTATGTTTCTGCGGAAGGAATTTTAGTGAGAATGTACTGTTTTGTTGTGCTGCAAGCTGATTTTCCAAGTGTTTGAATGCATTGCTGTTGAATGCAGCCTGTGTGTGGCCCAGGGAAACATGAAGACAGACTTGATTTGCTGGCTACACGATAATCTGTTTCGATGTGCTTGATTGTGACTTTAGAACTGTTTTCCCAAAGTACCGTATTTGCCACACTATAAGGTGCACCTGAAAGCCTTAAATGTTTTCAAAAGCTGACCATGCGCCTTATTATCTGGTGCACCTTGTAAAGGTACACATTTTAGAAATATGCATTCCTTGAAGGCACACCTTAAATATGGAAAACTTTTTAAAATATGTTATTTAAGGTATAAGGTGAATCTTATAATCCGGTGCGCCTTAAAGTCCGGAAAATACGATACATCCATACCGTTAACATTATTGAAGAAAAACAGTACTTAACACGTACTGTAACATACACTTGTCACACTGTGGTTGAGATCGTCTATTTTCGTGGTTGTGGTTGTTCTAAGAGCACGTGTTGCGATGGAGCCGAGGGGTTGCAACTAAGTGAGATCCTTGTCGATGTTAGTAAATTTCCGAAAGCAAGGCGGCCAGCATCGGATCAGTCAAGTGGCGTCATGGGTGACATCTAAAACCTCAGATGTTCACTCCTCCGTCTCAAGAATCCAAAATTGCTTGCACAAAGTCACCACTCTCAAATTTTAACACCCCACCATCGTCGTATTTTCAGTCCTCAATCATGTTGCTGCCAAATATAATGTCAGACCTAATTTTTCCTTTCAAGTCATTCAACGATCTGAAAAAGAAGCAACGGAATGTAAAACTTCATTCTCCCCTTTCAAGTAATGGAAAAAATAAAACATATTACCATTAATTGTGTGAAGCTATGCTCTTAGGCATGGCATTTAATGTCAACAAGCCTTTAACTGACAATTATTAAATGTCACCTCACGTGTGCCATGAATTGACTGACCCACCCGTTCTATTTTTCATCATCGTAATAGCTCCTTTTCTCAAAGTGCACACTTAAAACAAAAGAGCGGCAGCGGTTATGATAGAGAGGCTGGATAGCGACTCGTGCGTCAAGAGATATTATCAAAATAAAATGAGATAGCGGTGGGACTACTTGAAATGGGATGTGTCCACACTGTGTGCCTATTTTGCTTTGTCGCGCCTGCAATTTTGTGGCAAGAATTGCTGCTTTAATAATGGTTACATTTTTGTTTTGTTTTTATGTATCAGGTTCAGCTTGAGCACCTCCAACTCGGCCATCGCCGCCATGCTGTGTGCCCTCTACCCTCACTTCCCCTCACACAGCACGGACAACCGGTGAGGCTAACACCCCAAAAGTTTAATTGTAAATCTGAGTTTCTACACACCCGAAATTAAATCGACTTGACGTTGTGAAAACTCCAACGTGTTCAAAACTGAAATACATTTTTAAAAACGATTTGTCAAGGTTTCGCAAAAAGCTCCAGATGCCGAAGACAAAACACGTTCTTGCCCTCTACTTAATATTTTTTTTAATTGGTATGTTGACATTCTGCAGCTATCACTTGCAGGCGCTGCGACATCTCATTGTGCTGGCGGCCGAGAGCCGCCTGCTGGTGCCCGTTGATGTAGACTCCCTCAAGCCTTGCTATGCTCTCCTGGAGGTCACCTACAAGGTAAAAAAAAAGAAACAGGGAGCATCGTCGAAATCTCTGACTAATTTCTACCACATCGTCTTACCTATTTCCCATTTGTGGCTGCATGTTCTTAGTGACACTTCCTCAAAGGTGATACAAGTAATGTGCTCCATATGCTGGTTTCACTTCATCCAATATACTTCCACTAAATCCGTTATGTAAAACGCATGTTTGTTTGCTGCTACCTTTTTTTGGGTTGTCCTGTTGTGGAGTACCTTAGACCACTATGCTTGGACTTGTTTGGCTTGCGTTACGCCATTCTCGAGGTACTGTAATCAAAATAATCAGGATGGACTCTTTTTTTGGGTGCATGTAGAGCAGCGCTGCTCCCACTTGTTCAGCATAGGAGCTACTTTTGAAATGACCAATGTCAAAATTCTATTTTTTGAGAAATATAATGAGGATTGTTGCAACTTAGGTTGATGTATAACTGCATATGTTGCACAATACAACATAATGCTGTATTTTTTTTTGCCATTATCTGAATGCACGCTGATAACTGGAAGACCAAACAAACACATTTGAAAATGTCATCGTGAAAAAAACATCCTACTCCCATTCTTCTTACTTGGTCCAGCCTCAGTTATTTTGATACCATATCTTATGTTTAAGAGGCAAAGAAAACAAAAAAAATGGATGTAACTAACAACGAGCTTGTTAACTTTGCAACATCAGGCGCGTTGTTTGAGTATGCACAGTGTGCCTAATAATGAGATGTCATCTGATTGGTTGTCCGGTGTATCAATCAAGTGAAGGGATGGCTAATTGGATTGGATTTAATTTACCTTTATTTTTTCTGGCAGTGGAGAAATTTACATTTCACAGCAGCAAAGTTATGAATGGAAGAGGAAAGGAAAGAAAGAAGTAGAGAAACAAAATACATGAGCTGCTGGAAACACAGCCACTCTCGCGGCGCCATCTTGAAGTCAAAAGAACAAAAAAAACCTTATTTCATTTATAAGCGCCTTTCAAAACTCTCAGGGACACTCCACAGTCACATGATATTTTTTTCTGTGGGTGAGCAGCGGCAGCCACATGCGCCAGCGTTCACTCAACCCTCAAGTAACAATTAAAAAAAAAAAAACAATATGATGACACAGAGGAGTCATTCATACTTAAGCACTTTCTCTACCGTCTTTCTTACACGAAGCAGTTCTCGACGAAAGAGGAGAGGATTGATAGTTTGACATCTAGTTTTTTTTTTCAAAACAACTCAACTTTATTTGGTTAGCGTTAGTTCATGACAATGTTGCATCACCTTGTCATGCGATCTACCAATAGTACCTTGGAGATCAATTGGTCGCCATCGATGTATTGAGCACCCGTGATGTAGAGCCTTCAAGCTCCGATGCAAATGTGCTAGCAGGAATCACAACATTGTTGGTCATGTTCAACATTTCAGACCCGCACCCTGCGTAAAATAATAATGTTCACTTTGAATGGACTTTTATCAAAGTAGTTTTAGTTTTCAGTGTTCCAGAACTACTTTGCATGATACTGAGAAACCTTTTTGAAAATCGTTGCAGAAAACGGATTGGTACGACGAGACCACAGTAGAGCTGATGGCTCCCACTATGCTGCCTGAGCTGCACCTCCTCAAGCGGGTAAAAAAACAAAAAGAGAGAACCACATCACCCCTGGACTCGCGTCATTATAATTTAACACTTGACGATCTCTTGGCAGGTTCGGGTGAAGGGTCCTCGTTATTGGGAGCTTTCTATTGATTTGATCAAAGAAGTGCAGCATCTCAAGTGAGGATGACACTGCCAAAAACTAAAAAGTTGCTTTCCCCAAAAGGTCTCATTGACTATCTTTATTTAAACAACAATTTATCTGTCCTGCCATTCAGGTCTGTCCTCTCCAGAGACGGCGTGTTGTACGTAAAACTCCGAGCCGGGCAGTTACCCTACAAGGACGATCCCCAAGGTTGGAAAAGCTTGCTGGGATCTGCCGTCAACCAGCGCAGCTCTGGAATCAGAGCCTTTAAGGTAATTTTGTCTGACGATTGTAGAAAGAAGATACATTTGGCCCTAGTTGTTGAGAGCAAATTTCTTTCTAACTTTCCTCGAGGAGGGGTTGACTGAGTTTTTTGTTTGTTTGTTTTTTTTTGTTTGTGTTCAGATTCCCTTGAATACCAATGTACACATATGGTTTGATACAGTTAGCAAGCGGAATTTGATCACAATTTCATCTCAATGTCTACAATTTAACTTTCCGTATTTTCCGGTGTATAAGGCGCACCCAAAAGCCTTGATTTTCTTCGAGATGACCCTGCGCCTTATATGGGAAGTAATATTGAGCCACGACAGGTTTCGCAACTCCTGTCAGCAGCTACCGACTCCATTTCTCCCTGTGGAAGAAGCAGTGTAAAACCCCAGCCTCTATTGCAGCACCTTATGATGTAGTGTGCCTTATATTTGGTAAAGTTTTATATATTTATATGTTAGATTTGGAAAACTTTTCATTCATTGAAGGTGCACCTTATAGTCCAGTGTGCCTAATATGTGGAAAAAGTTTTAAAATACACCATTGATTGGGGGTGCGCCTTATACTCCGTTGCGCCTTATACACCGGAAAATACGCTCATCTGTTCTAAAAAATATTTTGAAATTGCATGTCAACTACTTAAAAAAAAATCCTGTTCTTTCCAAAATGGTATTTATCTGTAGACCAAAAAAATGATACTTCTACCAGATTACGTTTTTTTTAATCAATTTTTAGACATTCCAAAAGTCACTAATTGCCCATCGTGTGTGCACAGCTCGAGGCCATCTCCACCTTCACCTCTGAGCCAACGCTGCTCTCCTTCGCGGAGTTCTTCTGCAAGGCACCCAATGGAATGAAGCACGTGAGTCAATGCTGTTTCCCCACTGGCAGGTGCGGGCTAAGTGTTTGGACCGTCCTCATCCTCATGGTGGTGCTAGACATAAACTGTGCTGGTTTTGTGTTCTTTGAGTTTCACTTGAACCTGTATCAGGATACCACACAGGATACCATACATCTGTGGAAACCATTTTTGATGGGGAAAAAAATAGATGACGTGGTGGTACTGGAAGGAACTCGGATATGCAGTTTTTAAACCAGGATGACATAACATCAGAAGATGAAAGATAAACTCTGGGATATTTTCACAGCAAAAAGAAACAGTGGCGCTGTTCTCAGCCATGTTATACGAGTGTGTGGCGCAGGAATGTCCGGAGATGCTTCCCACGTACATCGCTATCCAGCAGGTAAACGCATTGACCCACCCGGTGGTTCCACATTACTTGCAGCAGATGTCTAACGGAGTTTCTTTCCTTTCAGGCGGTCGGCGCTCTTTGCCGGTGCGAGCTGCAGGACAGCTTCGCCCTTTGGCAGATGCGTCTGGTGGTGGAGCTTTGGGACAGCCGGGTGCTACGGCGTCCTGGCAATTGCCGCGACGCGTTGCTTTCCTCTGAGTTTTTACCTGTCATGAAGAACAAGGTGGATGTTGCGCTGGACAGTTGGCTAAAAGGTAAAATAAATAAATACAAAAAATAAAGCCTTAATAGCTTATGAGGTCGAATCGTGATACTGTACCTTTATCCACTCTTTGTTTTCACTTTTGTTTTTGTTTCTCACCGAAGTCAAATTTCTTCTTCATCAGCAAATAACCCAGCCCATGGTTTGTGGGACAAGCATATGATAATGACATTCCTCGGTCAAAACAAGTTTAGCATATGAAATGTCCTATTTCTCCTAATAACAACCAGCCTCGAAACAGGTTTTTTCCCAGAATATTAACTTGCTTCCACTCCCACTGACATAACAGAAATGTAAAAAAAATCCTAACTGATAATGCTGAAATACCCTTTCAAAACAAATCCCTTTGGTCAAATCATGTATGTGAACATTTTAAATGTTCAACAAACAAAAAAAATTAACTTCCATCAACTTTGTATTTGGATATTTTTATTTCAAGGGTATACTGTAAAAACGCAAAAGTATATTCACAAAAAATGAAAAAATAGACCAGTTTGTATGAGCCACAATTATAAGAAATGTAGATACAATGTAGATATTTATCACAATGAACGTGCTGAAAATGAGACTTGAAACAAAAATGTTCATGTAGATTTTTTTTTCCTTCCTGAAAACATATTTGAGAGTAACATAACAGCAATCCTGATGTCATTCACAAAGAAAAATGTCTGAGATTTTTGTCATTATTATTTATTAAATGATCGATGAGAAGGTTTCTTCAGCCGTCATCTGTACAAAAGTGAAGGTTTCGGACGTTTCGCCTCCTATCCAAGAGGCTTCGTCAGCGAACTAAAGTCTGACTGGTCGTATCGGCCCCATTTATATATCCCTAATGTCCAGACATGGTGGCGCCGGACACAGCTATGATTGGGTCCCTACTCTCAGGTTGGGGGGGGGCGGGGGACCCCTCCCTGTGGCCCCACTGATTGTTCCTACATTCCTGACTAACGACTGGCCTATTACCCCCACTGCCCCCGGTATCACCTCATCAGCATAACGACCCTCATCAGCATTGCGAAAGTTGCCTAACCTGTTTTGCCTAAGCAGGCTATTGTATGAACGATCCAAATTGAACCTCACCCCACCAGTCCGGTTTAATGAAGGATTTAGTTGTTTTATAAGAATCGCTTCTTTTACGCCCCTTTCAAACCATCTATGTTCTTTCGCTAAGATTTTAACCTCATTGTCGTCAAATGAGTGGTTGCTAGCTTTTAGGTGCAAATGTACTGCCGATTGAGGCCCACTAGTATTATCCCTGCGATGTTGATAAAGTCTTTTTTTGAGAATTTGTTGAGTCTCCCCAATGTACTGCTCTTTACAATTTTCATTCTTACAATGTATGGAATAAACTACATTACTTTGTTTTTCATTTGGTAGCCTAATTTTTGCCTTAACGTGTTTATCGGTTTGAAATAAGTAGGAATTTTATGTTGCCAAAGGACTCTTTGTAATTTTTCAGAAACTCCTGCAATGTACGGTACTGCTACTCCTCTCCTTTTAGAATCTTGAGAATTATTGGTTTCGTTCGCTATTCTTTCTTTCTGACATTTGTTGAATGACCACTGAGGGTAGCCACAGTTAGTGAGTGCTCTCCTGATATGTTTTGACTTTGGAGTCATAGCTGTGTCCGGCGCCACCATGTCTGGACATTAGGGATATATAAATGGGGCCGATACGACCAGTCAGACTTTAGTTCGCTGACGAAGCCTCTTGGATAGGAGGCGAAACGTCCGAAACCTTCACTTTTGTACAGATGACGGCTGAAGAAACCTTCTCATCGATGGACCACTCCTGTACGACTGAGAGCTTACACAGACGTATTTATTAAATGATTCATCACGGGCAACGAATACCATTCCAAATCAGTTGGGTTCTTCGAAGTGCAAAGAAACTTTGATGTGCATTTTCTCTTCCAGACAACAGCTCAGCGTTGAAGTCTTACGTTGGCGGCAAAGCCCCCTCCGATGGTACCCGATCCCCCATGTTGTCCTGCTTTCTGGTTTACCGCTCTGTCCCCTGCCTCAGGAACAAACTCACGCAGCTTCGAGGTAGGTAATTGTTGAAGGATGCTCTCGGTGTGAGCGTTTTCGTCAAAGATGACAATGGGACTTTGACATTTTGATTTGAAAAAGCTCTGTTGTATAGCATTAGCTGCTAGCATTTAGCCTATTTTCAACACCAAACTGCTCCCGCACATCACCTTGCAACGGGAGAATCACATGTCACATTGCTCACCCACTCGTGCTATGTTCAGCCACTCCTGCCATCTTATGGCGATTTTTCATACTGCACTCAGTCAAATTATGTTTACATGTATTTATTTATTTTTTCACAAATGTAGTTTCACAGTATGTGATTGAATGAGTTCAATTGCATTCTTTCCCCCTTCTAGACTGCACTTCACTCGGGCATTTGTTGTCCAGCAGCAGTCGATTGGGAATCCCACTAAGAGATCTGCTTAGGCTCGCTCCGGTCCTGCTGGAGGCTGAAACGGGGCCATATATGCTACTAGACAACCCTTTGCTCGCACGCTGAACGTTGAGTTCTCTCTGTCAAAGGTAACTTCTGTGGAAATCTAGGTGGGAATACAGACTTTGTTTCTGACCATTTGTAATATAGTGTTTCTATGTATTTTGTTGTTGTTGTAAATGTAAAGGATTTTGGCTAGCAAGCATTTTTGTATTTGTTCCTGGCCGGCTCACTGACTCCTGGGGGGGTCAGGGTGGGTGACTGCCAATATTTTGTGACATTCATTCAAAACAAAATCAGTAATTCGGCCGGCTTCTTTGTGGGTGTCCACCATGACACCTACCCCACGCACACATGACAGTACTTGAAAAATACATGACTGACTCAAGTTTGACATATTATGTGTCTGATGTCAATAAATAAAAGGGATACCTCCTCAAAATTCCTTTAATTGAATTCTTTGTTGAGCTGTGTGAATCAATTCCCCACAAGGAAACTGGAAAAAAACGTGTTGCATTGGATGCATCAGTCAACATCACCCTCTTGGATTTATTTTTCAACATTGTTGGTAATATCTGATCATATGCTAATGCTAATCCCTGTGTTCCACTAATTCAGCCCTACCAACCAACAAATTCTCTGCATTAGATGTTAACCGTTTGCTCAATTTTTGCTGGTTTGGGACCACGCACATGCCGCTTGATCCTTTTGTGAATTCGGCCCTCAGTGGTCTATAATTTAGTCCTGATCGTTGCCTAACATAGGGTGGAAGGGAAAATGGCTGACTCAAACACATAACGCGATCATAAAAGAGTCACTGGTCTTCGTATCCATCACCAAAAGCCACTTTTCAAATGTTTCAAATTTGTGAAGTCTTTTAGGCTCTTTGAAGAGCAGAATCATTTTCTCTTTAAAATCAAACTTTTGGATGATTGGTGTACGTTGCACCACTAATACCAACAATCGGTTATAAGACTATCCGGTTTTCCAGCAGCTTTGTGAGCATTCCTAAGTAAATAAGAAACATGCAAACAAACAAACTGCTCACAACCTCTCTTCTCACGATCTCTTTCAACTCGGTTCGTGTAACTGCATTCCATCAATGCTTTCCGTCTGCCCTGGATGACTCCACCGTCTCAGTTAAAAGAGATAGCCAGACCTACAACGGCCTGATATGGGTTTTTCTAGCTGATAGCGAGCATCTTCCCTTTCCTGGAAGTCATTTCATCTTGTCTTTAAATGCTAACGAGTGTGTAAACTGAGCGTTTTTCACATGATCAAAGGCTTGTAAATGTCTCCACTTTTGGTTCTTTGGAATCCTTCTCAAAACCTACGCATAGATTCTAAACATTCCGCCCCTTGTTTTCTGAGTGGTCATGCAATGACCACAAGACTTTTGTACAGCCATGTATTTATCTATTGTCCAACAGAAAACAAACCCTTGCCTGTTTATGACATTTTCAAGCCTTGTGCCATCCATTTACCCATTCCCAATTTGTGACTTCCTTTTAAAAGTCATGATTACAGCCTTATCACGTGTGTTTTATTTTCTCATGACTTGTTGTAATGAATGACAGAGAACATAAAAATATACATCATTTACACTACACTAGTGTAAATCATCACGGTTGGCTTGGAGTTTAGCTGCCGAGCATCCATAAAACTAAATAGGTGTGAACACATCAACCGTTGTCGTTCTTTATTTACCCTGGGATTCACTGGCGACCAGTCAAAGGGTGACTCAGCTTCAAGGTCCAAAGATAGGCTGGACTCCCTGCTCACCCGTGACGAAAGTGAGGACAAGTCTATAAAACAATTAGCGTATTTATCACTGCATAAGGTACACCGGAGCATAAGGTGGCACACCTCCAATGAATGGTGGTTTTTCAAACTTTTCCCATTATAAGGTACATTGGACTATAAAACGCACCTTCAATGAATGAAAAAAAAAAAAGATTTCCATATATAATATATCAATACGAATATATATGAATGCATGGCCTGAGGAGCCCGCGATGAGAAGAAAGGAGCGTTAGGGCAGAGCGCCGATGCATATGTAGAACTATCACGGCTTGGAATTAAAGTGGATTTACATGGGACAGGAGATGTGAGACAACTTAGCTTATAGCAGACATGCACATTCCACCATGATGATGAAAAGGAGGCTTTCATCATCTGCTTCATGTAATACAGTGTTTGTCTTGTACACAAACAGTACACGAGGAAAGTCATTAAGATTGCACAACTGTTTTTATGTTCCTGTTGTGTTTATTATGTTTCTTTGTGTTGACTATTATGTGAAGTGCTTTGTTACAGCTGCAGCTGTTGTGAAAGTGCGAAATAAATTAGGATGTATTGCATTGTTTGTCTGTATACACACTCACATTCGTGTCGTGAGTTTGTGTTACTTCCGGCTTGAGTGAACGCAGGCGCAAATGTCCGCCGCTGCTCACCCGAAGAGACAAAACATGTTCTTATCCCGTGACTGTAAAGTGTACTTGAGAGTTTTGAAAGCCGCTTAGAAGTAAAATGTATTATTATTATTATTATTATTATTATGTATATGAAAGTTTTCCGAATAAAAGGCACAGCACATTATAAGGTGCTACAGTAGAGGCTGGGGTTATGCACTACTTCTTTTATAGGGGGAAATGGACTCAGTAGCTGCAGAAAGTAGTTGCGAAACCTGTTGTGGCTCAATATTACTTGACATATAAAGCGCACCTGTATATACGGCGCAGGGTCATTTTTTTAAGAAAATTAAGGCTTTTGCGTGCACTTTATACACCGGAAAATACGGTAACTTGAGAGGGAATAAATAGGGCAAATAAATAAACCCTGAGGAATGCCATCAGCTTGGGTCAAGCTGTTTTCAACAACACATTGTTTCGTGATTATAAATGTTTATGTTATTGTGGTTGTAAGAGGCAGCTACCATATTGCTAAGAAAAAACAAATAAATAAATAAAATGTGGGCAATACAACTAAAGTAAAAAAAAACTTGCTGAAACCACCATCAGCTTTGTCTCACTCGCCCAAAAGAGGAATTATAATTTTGAACAAACGTCTAAGGCACAGGTGTCAAAGTCAAGGCCCGCGGGCCAAATCCGGCCCGCCACATCATTTTTTTCGGCCCGCGAAAGCAAATCAAACTTGTTAAATTCCATGATGCTTGCTAAAATCTGAGCCAAAATTTCATATTTTTGGATGTCAACCATAATAAAAGTCATTATTCTTGACTTCAGATTTTAAAACGAGTTATTCATTAATTTGCTGTGTGCACTATATGTAATATTTGAAGGGATTTAAACATTCTAATGGGTTCTACAAATTCATAACGGCCCTCGAGAGGAAACCATAACTACAATGTGGCCCGCGGCAAAAAATGACTTTGACACCCCTGGTCTAAGGTAACACATGACAGTTCAGTTGTTTCAACCTCACATAGACACTTGGATGGGTTTGAAAATGAAAATATAAAATGCTTTTCTCAAAACAAAAGCATGGCAGGTATGTTTTAAACTGTTTCCTCTATTAAGTCGAATGACTACTTCCCAGTTACCGAGCCTTGCGCCACACGGTTGGCTCATTCTTTACATTCTTTCATCACATTGTCTGGATGTTTGAAAAGCAAAAGTGCTTGTGCAACCCGGAGCAATCCAACTGCATTTTTTTCATGAGCTGTGTTGTTCATGGCAATGCAGAATTATTGGCTGAGAACATCAGGTTGGCCTTTCTTCGGCATTCTTGACCTTATGTGAAGAACACAAATCAAGGTTGCCTCCGCCCTCCTTGGTAACAACCCATAATACTCATCAATCAAAGTTATTGCGATCGCAGTTGCTTCTTTCATGTACATATGAAGCTGAGCGCAGGACAGTCCTGCATATTGGGATTGTTTCCATAATAAACTGATGTGGGAGCGTCACTGTGCGCTTTTCTCACGTCTCGCCGAGAGGAGTGTCTCACGCTCACGTTCTGGTGCACCTGAATGAAAAACAAAACACCTTTGGTGTGTGTTTAACTCATTCACTGCCAGACAATGTGCAAAAATGTGTCCACTCCAGTGCCGGGGTTTTTGTCATTATCACTCAAATTGCAGGACCCACAGAATATTGTACAAAAGACAATACAATACACTGATTTATATAGTGCTTTAACTACAGCTGAAGCTAGAACAAAGCGCTAACATGGACAAAATGCAAATGCTGCCCCCTCATGAGAGGGGGAAAAAAAAAAAAAACATTGCCAGAGGTCTGACCAGCGCTTTATCAGCACCCCACACCAAAAAAAAAACCCGAACAAATTTGGGAATGGCGCTCAGCGTCACACTTTTCAATTCTAGAATGAATTCAAGAATGGCAGCGAATGAGTTGTAACTATTTTTACCATTTTAGTTTCAATTTTTGCTTCAATCAAAAGGAAATATTGCTGCTCCTTCTGTTGTGCGTAACCTTGGCCACCTGGGAGGCTTAAGTAAGTCCGTCGCTCCCATCTTCAGGCACCATTGTCGTTTTGTTACTGAGAGCACAATGTTTGAGGGTATCATTGTCAAACAAACAAACAATAAATAAATAAATAAATAAATATTACTTGGCTGACGCAAGTTCTTTTGTCCAAAATGACTGTGCAGAACTTTTACTTCCCACACTTGAACGTCTTCTCACAGCTGGCATGTCCTGTCAACAATCCTAGGAATTTCCTGATTGCTCAAGGTTACCGTCAGCATAAAACTTGCAATGTACAAATACATCTGTCCAGATTCTCGGACCCTGAACACTTAATCTAGGATAATGATAAACGGAGCAAACCAATATGAGGAGAATTGAGTCAATTGTGTCTGTAACAAAAAAGGTCAAATGCATGCTTATCTATTTCCATGGGTTTCAAAATGTTCTACCTAAAGATGACATCGATTCACCGATTTTAAAGTGTGATACTGACCATAGAAATATCACACTTTAAGGGACAACTGATGCCTCCGGTCAAGTTGTGTCCATAATTTGTAATATCACTTCAAATGACTTCTACTGACCGTATTTTACAAAGATTCCACCGCATATAGCTATTTTTTACGTTTTATGACTCGCTCTGAATATCCAGGAAGTCTTGTTTTCGAGTTGTTGACGATTCCTGATGTGACGTCACGTCAGGAACACCCCTGACCGAGAAAGCGACACACAATGCATTTTGGGTACTTTGTTTGGTCTGCAAACTTCGTGTTGATGGCGAAATTAGAAGGAAAACATGAATAACGCGACGGTGAATTGTTGTGTGTTGCACCAAGACTACTATTTGATATTCGCTGACACAAATTCCCAGCAGACAAATCAGCCCATTTCCAACGGAGCTTGGGCGCCATCTTGTGCATTTTCTGGGATGCTACATTGGAGGCCTGACGGCTCAAATTGATATGGGAGGACTTCTTGAATCGATTGCAAACATTTATGCTTTCCTCTTCAGAACTATTTGAATCATATTCATAACTGGATGAGTAACAAGAAAGCATCTTCTCCGAATCTGAAGACATTGTTTTGATTCTCGAGCAAGGTAAGACGTCGTGGCGTGATGTCACGAACGAGGGGGCGGGACCTTCTGAAACTCGCCATTTCCGAGGTCATTTTGAAGTAGTTTTGGGACACTTTAAGTCATTTTTATTGGTGTTTTGCATTTGACTAAAAATATCAGCCTGCGTGTTTTGGGTATTTTAGATGCTATAAAACGTTTTTCTGATGTCAGTTAGGAAACAAAAAGATGGTGTCGGTTGTCCTATAAAGGACAACCGATACCATTTTTACATTACATTCATATGAACCTGCAATATGTGTGTTGCATTGACAGCATTTCAAACTCAAATCGGTTTCAAACTTACAAAAAAGACTGCGTAACTCATGTCTTTCATGTGGTAGGATGTCATCACATCTGCACTTCCCTCCGCACTTCCCCTGCTCACCTTGCCGCAAGCAGGTCATCGTACTGCATTTTACAATACTTCACAGTCTATTCTGAGAATTCTAACCAGATAATTTTAAAATTGTGGTTTGAAATGGACAAGATATGGAAAGCAATGGTGCGCTTTTCGTCCTTTATGGCACCACTTCTTCTTTGACTTCCTCTGTGAAAATGTAAATAAACCATGTGCTGAGGCCTACTTTTAATGTTATCAGCATACTGAGAGGAAGCCAGATAAGCACACACACACAGGCTTGCACATGCACATTCACTCCCAATGCAAGTTTTACACTGTCTTAAAACCACTTCTTATTTCTACTTTTTGTTTGCATCTCACTATTGTAAGAATTTACAATTTACAAGGTTTACAACTTTGCACCACTGGGTTTTTTGTACACAAGTTACTTTATATATTACATATATTTTACAAAGTGTTGGTATACTGGAGCATCTTCACAAGTGTATGTATGTATATATAAATACATATATGTATACAGTATATATCTGTATACAGTATATATACATATTTTTTACGTTTAAAAATAATTAAAGTTGGACAAAAGTCATTAAACTCCAGCGATCTGGCTGCTCAGTGTCCAATGAATGACATGTCTCATGGTTGGTGGAGGAGAGGACTTTGTGGGCGTGTGATCTGAATTGATTGTCGGCGAATTCTTCAGCTGCCTCACTGTGAATGGCGCCTTGCTGAAAGACGTGGAGTGAAAGACTCTCTGTAGGCATAAAAATGATCAAAAAGTGGTGTAAGTGCGGTTTATTATTGACGTACGTTGCATTTTTCAGTTCTAAAGTTGAAAGGGAGTGTCTGCATGTGGTGTTTAGAAAGGAGAGCAAAGTCAAATTGAGGGTCCACAACCTCTGCTGAAGTTGGGTAAGTTCACTTTTGAAATTAATTCAAAGGAAGTGACTGTGTGTTTGCAGAAAGTATCTGTCTGTGTGAAATTGCACAGACTTCCCTTTCCATTATTACCCGTTCGAAACTTTCACCTATGTATCTCCATACTTTACCAATAATTTCCAATGAAACATGAAGGCAGCACAGCTGATTTTTTTGTCCTCTTTTCGCTTGCAAATGTGACGTCGTGCCGCGTGAAATCTTGTGACATTCCGGGTTTTTTTTTTTTCAATCCACTATTTACTTCTTACAACTCATATAAAATTCTAGTTGGAATCTTTGGTGAATGTGTCACATGCTAGATAGGCGTAATTTAAGCAGAATGGGTGTGTTAATTTACCAATTAGAAACACCATTCAAGACCCAGAAGTTGCTGTTTTGCGGTATGCTGCATTCACGAGAGGGCGGAATTTGGACTGTCCCAATTTTTAAAATGAGTACGGACTACTAATTCGTTTGGAACAACCCCCCCCCCCCCCCCCCCGACCCCCAGTGTACAAATAGTGCCGGGTTTGATTGCAGACTTCCTGTGCGGAGTTTACATGTTCTCCCTCTGTTTCCTCCCAAATCCCCAAAAATGCATGACTCCGAATCGCACTCACGTGTGATTGTGAACGGGATAGTTGTTCATCTGTGTTGTCCGATTTGCTGGAAATCAGTTGTGGGTGTACTCCGTCTACTGACCGGCAAGGCTAGCCTCTGCTCGAGCACGCCCACGTCCCTCGCGAGGATAAGCAAGTAGAAAATGGGAGATTGTTTGAGATGTGTTGCAATGCGTGAGTTAATGACAAAAAGTGGGATGGTGGGGTCGGGGGGGGGGGGTTCAACATCAGTGACAATTAGTGTCCACAAGTCTCGACAAACTTGAACTCAATGGTTACATAGATGAGGATTGATGAGAAGGTTTCTTCAGCCGTCATCTGTACAAAAGTGAAGGTTTCGGACGTTTCGCCTCCTATCCAAGAGGCTTCGTCAGCTAACTAAAGTCTGACTGGTCGTATCGGCCCCATTTATATATCCCTAATGTCCAGACATGGTGGCGCCGGACACAGCTATGATAGGTCCCTACTCTCAGGTTGGGGGGGGGGGGGGGCAGGGGACAAAAAGACTTTATCAACTTCGCAGGGATAATACTAGTGGGCCTCAATCGGCAGTACATTTGCACCTAAAAGCTAGCAACCACTCATTTGACGACAATGAGGTTAAAATCTTAGCGAAAGAACATAGATGGTTTGAAAGGGGGGTAAAAGAAGCGATTCTTATAAAACAACAAAATCCTTCATTAAACCGGTCTGGTGGGGTGAGGTTCAATTTGGATCGTTCATACAATAGCCTGCTTAGGCAAAACAGGTTAGGCATCTTTCGCAATGCTGATGAGGGTCGTTATGCTGATGAGGTGATACCGGGGGGAGTGGGGGTAATAGGCCAGTCGCTAGTCAGGAATGTAGGAACAATCAGTGGGGCCACAGGGAGGGGTCCCCTGCCCCCCCCAACCTGAGAGTAGGGACCTATCATAGCTGTGTCCGGCGCCACCATGTCTGGACATTAGGGATATATAAATGGGGCCGATACGACCAGTCAGACTTTAGTTCGCTGACGAAGCCTCTTGGATAGGAGGCGAAATGTCCGAAACCTTCACTTTTGTACAGATGACGGCTGAAGAAACCTTCTCATCGATGGACCACTCCTGTACGACTGAGAGCTTACACAGACGTATAGATGAGGATTAAAACAAATGATGGTCAAACTATATACAATTGTTTATTTTCCCAATCATTCATATATTTTTTTTCTTCAATTTAATGCTCATGTAAATATTAAATACAAATATGTATATTTGCCCTTAAACTCATGTCATCTTTACAGTTAAAGTACTCAATTGTCACGTTTCGACCAACGGGTGGCACTGTCGGGCCCTTCCTGCAGCTGCACAGGTGTTTGTCGTATTAATCTGTGGCAGTTAAATTGACTTCCGACACGACCATTCGGTTTCTGGTCATTGTTTCATCGTGTCATGGTTTTATTAGCTACCTTGGATGTTTCTGTTGTGATGACTTTGTTGTTTGATATTTTGTTCTTGCTGACTTTATTTAATGCAATTTGTCAACTAGACCCAGCTACTTCCTCCTGTCTGCTTTTTTTGGGGCGGTCCACCACCACCTTGCATACCGTGACACCAATTACTCATGACATAAGTGAATACATATATTTTAAGTAAGTTATTATGCAGGGCAAAAAAAAGATGCAACACCATTTGTTGCACATTATTTGTCACTATGGTGATTTTTCTTCACACTCCCCCCCTGGTATACACCATTGTCATGTTTTTTAATATACAACTGTGTTTCACCCGACTGAATTATTGATATGATATCTCCCTTGAATTTGTCAGTACAACTTTGCTATTCATTTTTTCTCAATGACCTGAAAGGACTTTTTAAAACAAATCAATACGTCTATTCAAAAGATGCTTTTTAAGTATTCATTTTTTCCTCGAAGGAACTTTTTTTCCCGATTAGGGTACAATGTGGCATTTGATAACCTCTAATCAAGATTCACTCAAAGCCCATCAGGGTTTTTTTTTTACGTGTGCCAAAACACCAAAGGAATGCTATGATATCAGTCTTCCAAGGCCCAACAGGAACTTTATCCACAAATTAGATGAGCTTTGTAGCTTCCTGCCCTTCAGCAAAGCAGGATGTGCGTAATATTGTACCGGGGATTAGTATATTATATCATGATATATATATATATATATATATATATATATATATATATATATATATACTAGCGAAAATAACTCAATCAAAATAACTAAATCAAATGAGCACATTTCACTGGTGAACCATAAGCCCTGTCTTGTAGTAACTTCCTCATCTTAAATATCTTGAAGAACGTGTCAAACATATATTGAGAGAGCTCCAATGGCAAGGACATATTATGCTGGAGGCTTTACATCAATATTTGTATTTAGCACACGTGTACATCTTTAGTGTAACTTGGAATATTTGCACAAACATATCCACAGAGGTTATGTTTCGGAATTCTTCTCCCAACAATGTTCTTTTTTTCCACAGGCAAATTCATTAGACACAATGGTATCTAAAACGCAGCCTTTACAAGTGTTGATTTTCCATGGGAATGCATGTAAGGTTTGAATTTTGAATTTAACAGTCTAATTTCCTTATCAAATCCATATACTGTCGCAAAAAAACAACATTCAAATCCAGTACTGTATGTGGCAATCACACACTACCCTGAAAGCTGTCCTGTATCGCCACTCAGCGGCAAATTAGGGAGTTGAAATCCTATCCACAGTCTGACCTGACTGTTTGCTCTTCCCCCATCTGTTGTACACAAAGAAAATTACATCTTAAAAAAAAAAATCAAATCTTTCCAATGCGGTCAGTTGATCGTGAATTATGAATATGCATTCAATGATTGTGTAAATTAATTAAAGCAAAAAAAAAGTTTCAATCTATATTTTACTTTATAAAAATATCCAGTAATAACATGAGTGGAAGGTGAATAATTAGTTTTTGCATCATGATGTATGTATGTATGTGTACATGTGTACATGTTCGGGTTGAGTGAATGCTGCCGAAAAAAATATCCTGTGACTCTAAACGTGTCCTTGAGAGTTTTGAAAGGCGCTTATAAATGAAATGTATTATTATTATTATTATTATTATTATCATTATTCGTATTATTATTATTATTATTATTATTATTATTATTATTAGTATCACTGTATTATTATTTGTTCATTGTGCACCCTCATTGGCCACCGGATGACAGTTTATTATAGTCATGTAGGCACAAACAAAGAAGACGTTAACCGACTCCTGACAGTGACTCTCTAAGACACAGTAATATTAAACAATCATTGAAGAGGATAAAGAATGTGTGCCCCCTGAATTCTTTTCACACCTTGTCAGGATCACACTTGGTGGTCGTAATCAGAACACACATGGCTACTCGATTAAACACAACTAGACATTATGCCATTAGACCACACACACGCACACACGCACACGCACACACACACACACACATAGATATGACAAAAGTCAACACAGATGCTGGACAAGAGTGCAAAGTGATGTGTGTGGTCTAATTCGAAACACAAAGGCCCTGTTCCCATGTAACCTGGAGACTAAAAGTGTTTAGACTGTGGAGGAGGTGAGTCAGACCCTTTTGAGCTTGACTCATGACGTTTACACACACTTCCAGACTGGACAGAAAATGTCAGACAAAAACAAAAAGAGACCAAGAGTATTACTGTACATGCGTAGATACGGCCACATAACCGCATTATAGTCTCCTAATGTTAACATGTAATGTGATACGCCATGGACAGGCGAATGAAACTAGTAGACGAGTAAATAAATTGAGCTATGAATGGACACAAACGGTTGAGCAACACATGCAGACAGAAGAATTACAGTAAAATCTCGTGATATCGATATCGGATATATCGATAGTCCCGGTTATATCGATGCTATTTCTATGCACGCACAGAGAAAATTACATGCAAACAGGGTCGGATATATCGATAGTCCCGGTTATATCGATATTTTTTCGGACTCCCTTGAATATCGATATAACGAGACTTTACTGTATCTTAAAAATATTTGCTGGGATCAATTCAGTGTGGTCTATGAAGTACCCACCGAGGCGATTACAGTGACTCAATTTATAGCCATGCAGCAACAACCATTTGATTTATTCAATGTCATAACTTTGTTTTTCAATGTACAATATCGCAGAGCTACTCCCGTTTTTTTTAAACTCATTCACTGCCAGACGTGCAAAAATGTGTCCACTCCAGTGCCAGGGTTTTTGTCATCGTCACTCAAATTCCAGGACCCACTGAATATTGACTTTTGGGACTACATAAACATTCAATGCAGCAGAAGAAACCTTAGAATCTCTTCTTTCATCAGAAGCAAAGAATTAACGCCTAAATTATATGGGTCTATAGTTATATGAGCTTGAAATGAGGGGTGGCTGTCCAAAATGCAGTGCAATGCATACATATTGGTTTTTATCACGCTTTAACAACAGATGAAGCTGTAACAAAGCACTAACATGGAAAAAAGGCAAATGCTGCCCCCTTGTGGAAGGGTAAAACATTGCCAGAGGCCACGGCCAGCGCTTTATCGACACCCAAACAAGAAAAAGCAAAACCCGAACATATTCGGGAATGGCGCTCTACATCATATTTTCAATTCCCAAATAAATTCGTGAATGGCAGTGAATGAGTTAAATAAGAATCTCAAGTCACTATTCTATGTGGTCTTCTGTTAAAATAGAGAGAATACTACAAAATTTTGTCACTCCCCCTGAACAAAAAGTAGTCCACAACTCTCATGTCTATTAAGCTTTTATCCGGTTTATGCGATGAAATAGTTAGTTGTTTTCTAGACTTTGAACGGATTAAGATTTCTTACATTGATTTTAATGGAAAGTGCTGTTTCGGTTTTTGAACAAATCGGTTTTCGAACAGGTTTCTGAAACGGATTATGGTCGAAAAACGAGGTATCACTGTACACCCATGCCATCCTGAGTCACAGAATTCCAGATGGAAAATAAATGGCCCACTGGACCAGTATCCTCAAGTAAAGTATTTTTATTTCCAAGGTATTAAGAAATGCAAAAAAGAGGCCTCCCAGCATGCATTGCATTTCCACTGTATGGCATGCGAACCGAAACCCTCATTTCATCCCCAGAGATTGACACACACAAAAAAGTCCCTGCCTCCTGGGATCCCTTCATGGGAAAAAGGAAGCCATTTGTTTCCTTTCTCACATGTAGCATCACACTCAACTTTTTTTTGTTTTTCATGACGCATGTACACTCACACAACCTCAAATGTCATAAGTCGAAAGTGGTTGTGGGAGGGGGGGGGGGGGGGGTGAGGAAGTTGGAGAGGACTCAAATCAAACCGCTCTGCTTATTCGCGTCATTTTTTTCTTCTAATTTTTGCGTTCTTTCCATTCTTGACATTCACTTCTTCTCTGTTATAACTGTGCGCGCATCCCCCTTTCTGACTTCCAAGCCACTGGGAGATGTGAGTGTGGGTGTATGCGTGATGTTGATGCTGTGTGTGCGTGGGAAGATGACTAGCCTTCCTTGAAGTGATTAAAACATTCCTTTGCGCTTCTTTTTCTTTCTGACTCGCTCAGGCTTTTGTGAGGCACGTCCACTGAAGAAGAAGAAGAAGACAAACAGAATGAAGAGGCGCAAATGGTAAGTGAAAATCCTTTTTTTTTTTTAGAAAAACTGTCTGTTTTTTTGCTGAATGACGTACATGTATGAAGGTGGTTAGGTGGTTCTGTCCCGACTCAATTTGGGAGTTGGGCTGTTGCATTTTGGTGGGAAATGGCATTTTGATGCTCTGAAAAAGTGACGCTATGTTTTGGGGATGAGGTCATGTGATTGTCATCAAGTCATCTGGTTGATGCGCATTGACAGGGGGGATGTTTCCTCTTTCTTGTTGCTGTGTACTTAAAGTTGTTGGTTGATGCTTACTAGCTGAATGCTAACATATCATGTGAAACGCCATATATGGGCTAGTGGTCATTAGCATAGATGTTACGTATTGGTAAATAGATAGAAGGGCTTTCATATCTATCAGTAATTGATTTGATGTGATGAACTCAATTGATGAAAAGAAATGAATACATGAATGTTTCTTTAGTGTGTATAACTTATATTTTGACTTTACCTGCCTGAAAAGAACCCTTATGAATAAATTAATCAATTTTTCTGACATTGCGTAAAATTGATACAATGATGACAAAATGCAAATATTACATCAGCTAGCTAATATATATTTACAACAAGAATACACATAACCATATATATAATAAAAAATAAACACTTTTAAATTGGACAAACTGTGATGACTGAGTGTGCGTTTGTGTGTGTCTTACTCCACCCTTTACACTAAAGTCTTTTTTTTGGTGCGTCTGGATGAAGTGGTGCTGCTAGTTTTGGAGAGGGGGGAGGCGGGAGGAAGGGCGGGTGAGTGTGGGGGGGGAGAGAGAGAGAGGGAGAGAGAGGGGGAGAAAGTGACCGGGAGGGAAGGAGCAAGACGGGGAGAGAGGGAAAGAGAGAGAGGGGGAGAAAGGGAGGGAAGGAGCAAGACAGAGGGAGAGGTGGGGGTTGAGGGGAGCAAGATAGTGGGGGAGAAAGTGAGGGAGGGAGGGAGGGAGAGAGAGGGGGGGTAGGGGGCGAGGGAGGATGGGCGGAAGTGTGCGCGTGTTAGTGTGTGCGTGTGTTGGAGGGAAATGACACAGATGACTCAGTGCTGTGTTGCCTGGTAGTTTGAGCAGAAAACAGATTGCGGCCCTCGCACTTGACGCCTCCTCTACAGGAAGAGGCGTCACCACAATGACAAGTTGACCTCTACTGTTATACTACGACTGGAAAACACGTTTTACATTTGAATACATCTCCGAAATTAATATTTTGGTCGCAATAACAATATCTTTTTGGCAGAGGAACGTCAGTGACCGCAGACGTTCGTTCCATGTCCAGTTGATTCCGATTGTGATTACTGTTGTGCTGATCGTGCCAAGAGTTGTTATCGTCATCATCATCATCAAAATAATGTGGAGAACAATAATTGAGGGGAAGTCAGTCGAAGCTTGTTTACCCAAGTTGTGTGCAGTATCGTGTGCGTGTGTGCGCGGAACAAACTCCTCAAATCCACCGCAGAGGCTGCCAGTAATGTGACGTCATGATACTCGGCGCGTGGAGTTGTCGTCGTAGCAGTTCCTCTACAGTCCATAAGATGGCAACACGTCACCATATTTTCCACTTGAAATTCTGCTTTAGTTTTTTGAGCAGTGAGTGACCCACGCCGATTATACTGTATATACCTGTTATCTATGCAGCATTTTTAATTTTCAACCACCGTATAAACGTTTGCATGTTTTGTGCAATAACCTTATGTGAATGATTTCAAAAGGCGGTGGATTAAAGACAGTTTTATTAAGTGTTTTGTACGTGAATATTATATTGTTTTCTTCACGCTTCTTTTTAATATATACGTCTTCAGCGAACTTTATTCCTTAGTTTAAAAAAAAGCTATTTATTAATCAACATGTTCAATCTCATTTCCCTTGTCAAGTGTAGATAACAGTCGCTATCAGGTGTCTTTGTGTATGTTTTTGTTGTTAAGTCATTAAATTGTTTCTCCCTCTCCAATGACTGAGGTGGTTTAAAAGTGTATATATATAAATGATGGTTTGAAAATAAAAATGTTTATTCAGCATATTCAACAAGTTATTTGTGGATTAAAAAGTACACGAAAACTGACTTTGTAATTAACTCTACCTAAAAACGACTTTTTGTTTGCATGCAAGTTTGTAATAATAATAATAATAATAATAATAATAATAATAATAATAATAATAATAATAATACAAGTAATTTATAACCGCCTTTTAAAACTCTCACACATTCATCATATTGCAGCTTGGGAAAATATTTACACAGGGAATAGCAATGTAATTTGTTCGGCATTTCTTGAATGAATCAAACACGAGGTGATGGAAACGCAAAACACGACTGTCGTTTTCAAGCTACGTAAGTGTTAAAATAATGAATGATAGATAAAATCAAATATGATTTTTGGTTCTTCTTAGACGCCAGTTGGGAGCAGAAAACCGAGACCGCTTGCCGTTTAACATACACCTGAGATCGACTGAACATATTGAGGTGGTTTTAAATATACTAACTCGAAATGTTTACGAGGGTTGAAATGCGGTTTTGTGTTCATGAACACTTCTCAGTGCTTAAATGTCAGCTTTTAAATACTCACTAATGCGCATTCGGGAAAGTTTAAACTTTTTATTCGCCACACGTACGTCGGATGCGCAAATGTAACCGGCCTCAGGCCTAGGGGATAGCGTCACAGGCAGGTAGCACTGTGAACGACGAGGAAGAGATGACACGAGACAAACGTGTGTTACTCAGCTTTGCACAGCAACAGCGGTTTATTACTGACTCATATTTACTCATAAAAACATCAATTCGGCAATCTCAATATCAGCATACAATTCGGTTCAACTTCCAATGATACCGGCTCCTGATATCAATATAACAGCAATGTGTAGGTCTATACATTCAACATCTGTCCATAGTATATATACTCCACATTCGCACGACGTACATACACATGCAAGTGAAGTAGAATACCTTTTTGCCTAGTTTTTCTTCAATAAGCTTCGGTGCACCCTTGTTGATGCCACTGTTGCTTGCTGTGGTATCAAAATTAATTTATTGAAGTGATGAAAAGAATGAAAGTAGAAAAACAAAATACATGAGCTGCTGGAAAGGCAGCCACTCTCGCGGCGCCGTCTTGAAGTCAAAAGAACAAAAAAATATTAAAATTAACACAGGTGTTCATGTGTTTACTACCATATTCAAGAAAACTTTATTAGCCTTCATTTGGTACCACTTTCAATGCTATAGCATCAACCTCTGGAACGCTACAATGAAAATAAGGACATAATATCCCAAATTTTGCAACGTTTTTGAAAAACGTCAACAATAAAATTACATGGCTCTTAAGGCTGGCATAGCCAAGGTCCAAGATCACAATAACTGCTATATTTAGCGGATTTAGACCTTGAAGAATGGGAATAATATCAGTTTCCATATGTTAGAAGAAAAAGGTCAATTTTGAAGAGGTCTAATGTACGTCTGCACGCTCGTGTGTGTGTTGTGCTGTGAACGACCAATCGACATCCAAAACCCAACTTCATCAAAGCCACAAAACTACACTTCCATATGTAGCATCACCCAACATGTCCCCGATTACTTTAACATCATGAGGATGTCTAGAAATTATTATTTTGAATACCAGTGAACGACAAGGAAGAGACGACACGAGACAAACGTGTGTTACTCAGCTTTGACAGCGGTTTATTACTGACTATATTTACTCATAAAAACATCAATTCGGCAATCTCAATATCAGCATACAATTCGGTTCAACTTCCAATGATACCGGCTCCTGATATCAATATAACAGCAATGTGTAGGTCTATACATTCAACATCTGTCCATAGTATATATACTCCACATTCGCACGACGTACATACACATGCAAGTGAAGTAGAATACCTTTTTGCCTAGTTTTTCTTCAATAAGCTTCGGTGCACCCTTGTTGATGCCACTGTTGCTTGCTGTGGTATCAAAATTAATTTATTGAAGTGATGAAAAGAATGAAAGTAGAAAAACAAAATACATGAGCTGCTGGAAAGGCAGCCACTCTCGCGGCGCCGTCTTGAAGTCAAAAGAACAAAAAAATATTAAAATTAACACAGGTGTTCATGTGTTTACTACCATATTCAAGAAAACTTTATTAGCCTTCATTTGGTACCACTTTCAATGCTATAGCATCAACCTCTGGAACGCTACAATGAAAATAAGGACATAATATCCCAAATTTTGCAACGTTTTTGAAAAACGTCAACAATAAAATTACATGGCTCTTAAGGCTGGCATAGCCAAGGTCCAAGATCACAATAACTGCTATATTTAGCGGATTTAGACCTTGAAGAATGGGAATAATATCAGTTTCCATATGTTAGAAGAAAAAGGTCAATTTTGAAGAGGTCTAATGTACGTCTGCACGCTCGTGTGTGTGTTGTGCTGTGAACGACCAATCGACATCCAAAACCCAACTTCATCAAAGCCACAAAACTACACTTCCATATGTAGCATCACCCAACATGTCCCCGATTACTTTAACATCATGAGGATGTCTAGAAATTATTATTTTGAATACCAGTGAACGACAAGGAAGAGACGACACGAGACAAACGTGTGTTACTCAGCTTTGACAGCGGTTTATTACTGACTACGCATGCGTGAGCTGAGCCAACATTGTCTTCCTCTGTTCCATTCACAGGCGCGTAGCGCCCTCTACTGAGCATGGTGCTGACAAGGCACTTTTCTATGAAACTCCTCCCCTCACTTCAACATTGTTCCTTGGCCCCAAGATACCCCAAAAAGAACATTTTCACCAAATAACCAAAAATAGTTTGCAAATTGACAAATGCGTAATCGCATGCACACTGTTTTCACGCTGTCTTTATTGCCCAGCTGAACAGATTATCAGGTGTCGCTCAATATTTCCATATTGTTTTTCCAGACACCGCCGCTTAAAGGACAACCGACATCACTTTTTTGTTTCCTAACTGACATCAGAAAAACGTTGTATAGCATCTAAAATACCCAAAACACGCAGTATGATATTTTTAGTCAAATGCAAAACACCAATAAAAATGACTTAAAGTGTCCCGCCTTAAAGTGTCATGACTTAAAGAAGGTCCCGCCCCCTTCTTCGTGGTGTCATTCAAAGACGTCTTGCCTTGCTGGAGAATCAAAATAAGGGCTTCAGATTCGGAGAATAGGCTTTCTTGTTACTCATCCAGTTATGAATATGATTAAAATAGTTCTGAAGAGGAAAGCATACATGTTTGCAATCGATTAAAGAATTTATTCCATGCCATTTTGAGGCAATAGGGTGGGGAAATGTATCGCCAAAAAAAGAGGCAGAAAATGGTGACAAAGCTCCGTTTATGGAATTAATCAACCCGTTTCCACAGGCTGATTCATTCCTTACATGGATCTTTGTCGCCCTCTTCTGCCTCTTTTTGGTGCAACACACATTTTTCAGACCAAACAAGTATAGCAAAATGCATTGACGTGATGGAATAACTGCTACAATGTGTCCTTTTTCGGTCAGGGGCGTTCCTTCAGTGACGTAGGGTGAGGACTCGTCACCCACTCAAAAACAAGACTTCCGGAATATTCAGCGCGAGTCTTAAAACGTAAAATATAGCTATATGCGGTGGAATCTTTGTAAAATACGCTCAGTATTTTTACAAATTATGGACACAACTTGTCCGGAGACTGTTTGCGTCTATTCCGTAAAGAAATAAGGCAGGGATGCTGCTTTGCAGTCATTCGGGGACACGATGCAAATGATTGATTGCAATCAGCACCGAAAGTTTACCGACCGCAACTCTCCCTGCGGGCATTCTTTTCTCACACGTTATCAAACATCACTTTACTGCACCACAGCTTGCTGATGATGTTTGGCCCATGCTAAGTGCTGGGAAGTAAATAAGTATAAATATTGAGTTACTGTTCATATGTCTGAGTACTGCTTGATTCTCTTTTCCACAAAATTGACAGTAAAGGTTAATTTTTTCATTCGTATTTTTGAACTTGAGTACATTTCAGGGTCTGTGCTTTTATATTCCATGATGGCTCAATTAGATGTTGTGGATTAGAATATGTTTTTGTTTTACAAGAGTCCAAATAAATTACGTCTGTTGGGTAGTGGCATGTATTTTTAGCCCGGCACTTGCAGATTAGCGTGCATTGTCTTCTGATGACCTTTTGATTCGGGAGATAACCGCATTGGCGGTGAAATGGTTGCTATTGAAAACGAGAACAGACTCAATCGGGATGAGTGCATGTATCACACACGTGCGCACACACTTAGCTTTATCGTTAAATTGTTTCACTTTACCTTCAATGGCAGTGCCTTTCTCAACCTTTTTTTATTTTACTCGTTGAACTGTTTTGATGCTTGGCAGCCATAAAAACATCATTCAATGCCATTCTCTCACCCCGAAATTTGGAAACTTTTCCAAACCTGACCCATAGTAAACACATATTAGGAGAATAAATAGTATGTTTGTTTTCTTTTGAGTATCTAAAATGAATTCAGTTCCAGCAAAATGGTAATCACGGTGGGAATCTTGAAACTAACAATTGAAAAAAAAATAGGACGCTGCATAAAAGGGAGCCTGAAGGTCTAGGTCTGTGTGTGTGTGTGTGTGTGCGTGGGGGGGGGGGGGGTATAATAGTTCTGAGTAAGCCAACTTTTAGCAACAAATAATTATCTCCTCACTTTCAGCTGCTGCTTAAATCACAATGACTGCAAAGCACAAGTAGCCAGATAATTTCTATAAATACCCAAACACAATGCAATAAATATTGACTTATATAGTGCTTTAACAACCGATTTAATAACAAATATTAAATCTTCCATCAGCACATCTAGTTTTAATAATAACTAATAACAACAACAATAATAATAACAATAACAATTACATCATCCATGTTATCCTGTAATATGTTTATGAATTATAGGTTCGGTTCTGCAACAGGTGGATTTTTAATCTCTGCAATGCCATTGCTCTAAATCAAGGGTGTCAAAGTCATTTTTTTTTGCCGCGGGTCTCATTGTAGTTACGGTTTCCTCTCGGGGCTGTTATGAATTTGGGGAAGCCATTAGGATGTTTCATCACCTCCACATATTACAAATAGAAGGCTAAACAAATTAATGAATAACTAGTTTTTAAATTTGAAGTAAAAAATAAGGACTGTTATTGTGGTTAACGTGGGCCAATTTGAAATTTTGATTCAGACTTCAGCATCATATAATTTTTAGAATAGAATTTCGATTTTATTTTGCGGGTCGAATAAAATTATGTGGCTGGCCAGATTTAGCCCCTGGGGTATTGAGTTTGAGACCTGTGCTCTAAATGAAAACGATATTGCTTGAAAAATATGAAGATTGCTGAAAAACCTGATGGGCTGGAAAAAAAGTTGAAATCAATGTCAAAAATTCATTTAAGGACATAGAAAGCCTTTTGATTACATTTTGCTGCTGACATTTGAAAGATCTCCTTTCATTATTCAAATCAATTAAAAAAAAACAAAAGGAATCTTCGCATTTACTGTTTAAATAAATAGGCGAGAAGTAAGAGAGGCTCTGCCTTCAGCGATTGCACACACATAAACTGCCGACGCCGGCAGTTGGCGGTATCCGTCACAATGTTTGTTTGCCTTCAAATAGCCAATATGTGTTTTACCATCACACATGTACTGTACATCAGTCAACAGTCTGTCTCATGTATTTGATGAAGTAGTCATAGCCGTAGTGTTGTCATGCTCGACTTGGTGTGTAGAACACTTTGAAAGCCACAGAACTTCTCTGTTTTGTTTCTCACAAACTGTCACAATATCACCGCACTCAAGTACTGTTTTATCCGTTGTCTTTCAGTTGCCGTTGTTCTGGTTTTAAAATGAAAAAAAAAAAAAAAAAAAAAAACGTTTGTGATATTTTAACAGAACATAGTGTGCAACAACCACACTATGCTCTGTTCAAATATCACTTATTTTCGTGTAGTCTCTACACTGTACATCTAAGCTAACAGTTGGAATTTTGTTTGTTTTCTTTAGCAAGATAACTAGCTACCAAACTGAAACCAGGGAAAACTATCACTCTTCTAAAATGACTTTGTATTGAGAAAATGCTCCATATAAACATGCTAACTCTGGCTAGCATTAGCATTTAGCATCCAACAACATCTCTGCGATGAACTATATTGGTAATGGTGGCCCAAAACAAGCAATTCAGCAAATATTTTCTTTCTTTTTAAGAATGAAAAAGAACTGAGTTAAGTATTTGTACATTTGTTGTGATAAAAATACATAAGTGCGTTAACAAGGATTAATCTACTATCCGTCTTCGTGTGGCTTTGCAACTGGATATGTTCAGAAAACATGGATGATTTATTACACTAAAAAAGTATATTTGCGTCAGTCATGCAATATATGTGGTTGTGTTTACATACACTTACAGTACGACTAATACGCTCGTGTTGGGAAATAGTTGTGACAAATCGAATTCATGTCTGTATATTCTGCTTGCGCTATTTCAGTTAGTGTAAACTTGTGAATAATGTCATTTATAAAGAGCACCCAATGCTTGTGCGCATGGTTTGTCACTCTGAAGCGCATGTCGTTTTGCTACGTTTTATCTTACTTTTCTTTGTCCAGTCTACATGGATTGTGAATTGCCTAAAAACTATCATCTGGTTCTACACTTGAGTTTATTGGCTGTAGATAACCCTAAACAAAGAAATAAACAATATTTAATTTGGATTATGTTTTTCCCCTCTGGCTAGTGAGCAAAATAGTGCTGGGATTCAAATTACTTTCGACAAGATGTTTTTAAGGACTGAAACTGAAAGGGAGAATTTTGTGAGCAGATCCAGTTGATCTTTGCGACTCACATCACAAAAACATCAAGAGTCACCCATCCTGTTGGTTTTGGTTTGCCGTCGGGCGCACAAAGCCACTGCAAATGCGAGCAGCATGGTGTGACTCATCTTCAGTCAGTTGTAAAGAGAAAAAAACATTATGTGCCCCACAAAAGCTTACAAGAGATAGCTGAAACCACGCAGACAGAACATGAGGAACCAATGATACAGGCATCATTTGTTAATGACTTGAAAACAACCAACGTTGAGCTGTTTTGAACTCCTGGTCAATTTCAAGTTATTATAATGCTATATTTGAATATCCCTGTTTGTCAAATGGTCCATTTTGTTTTGCAGTATTCAGGAAACTTCATATTTCGAATTATGACCCCGGTGTCGCACCATATTGGATCACGTTGGATAGCAGTACGTACAATACAAGTAATGTTTATAAGGGCAAATGAATTCAGTTCCAGCAAAATGGTAATCACGGTGGGAATCTTGAAACTAACAATTAAAAAAAAATAGGACGCTGCATAAAAGGGAGCCTGAAGGTCTGTGTCTGTGTGTGTGGGGGAGGGTATAATAGTTCTGAGTAAGCCAACTTTTAGCAACAAATAATTATCTCCTCACTTTCAGCTGCTCCTTAAATCACAATGACGGCAAAGCACAAGTAGCCAGATAATTTATATAAATACCCAAATACAATGCAATAAATATTGACTTATATAGTGCTTTAACAACTGATTTAATAACAAATATTAAATCTTCCATCAGCGCATCCAGTTTTAATAATAACTAATAACAACAATAATAATAATAACAATTACATCATCCATGTTATCCTGTAATATGTTTATGAATTATAGGTTTGGTTCTGCAACAGGTGGATTTTTAATCTCTGCAATGCCATTGCTCTAAATCAAGGGTGTCAAAGTCATTTTTTTTGCCGCGGGTCTCATTGTAGTTACGGTTTCCTCTCGGGGCTGTTATGAATTTGGGGAAGCCATTAGGATGTTTCATCACCTCCACATATTACAAATAGAGGGCTATACAAATTAATGAATAACTAGTTTTCAAATTTGAAGTCAAAAATAAGGACTGTTATTGTGGTTAACGTAGGACAATTAGAAATTTTGATTCAGACTTTAGAAAGCGTCATAGAATTTTTAGAATAGAATTTCGATTTTATTTCGCGGGTCGAATAAAATTATGTGGCTGGCCAGATTTAACCCCTGGGGTATTGAGTTTGAGACATGTGCTCTAAATGAAAACGATATTGCTGAAAAACCTGATGGGCTGGAAAAAAAGTTGAAATCAATGTCAAAAATTCATTTAAGGACATAGAAAGCCTTTTGATTACATTTTGCTGCTGACATTTGAATGATCTCCTTTCATTATTCAAATCAATTAAAAAAAAACAAAAGGAATCTTCGCATTTACTGTTTAAATAAATAGGCGAGAAGTAAGAGAGGCTTTGCCTTCAGCGATTGCACACACATAAACTGCCGACGCCGGCAGTTGGCGGTATCCGTCACAATGTTTGTTTGCCTTCAAATAGCCAATATGTGTTTTACCATCACACATGTACTGTACATCAGTCAACAGTCTGTCTCATGTATTTGATGAAGTAGTCATAGCCGTAGTGTTGTCATGCTCGACTTGGTGTGTAGAACACTTTGAAAGCCACAGAACTTCTCTGTTTTGTTTCTCACAAACTGTCACAATATCACCGCACTCAAGTACTGTTTTATCCGTTGTCTTTCAGTTGCCGTTGTTCTGGTTTTAAAATGAAAAAAAAAAAAAAAAAAAAAAAAAAAAAAAACGTTTGTGATATTTTAACAGAACATAGTGTGCAACAACCACACTATGCTCTGTTCAAATATCACTTATTTTCGTGTAGTTTCTACACTGTACATCTAAGCTAACAGTTGGAATTTTGTTTGTTTTCTTTAGCAAGATAACTAGCTACCAAACTGAAACCAGGGAAAACTATCACTCTTCTAAAATGACTTTGTATTGAGAAAATGCTCCATATAAACATGCTAACTCTGGCTAGCATTAGCATTTAGCATCCAACAACATCTCTGTGATGAACTATATTGGTAATGGTGGCCCAAAACAAGCAATTCAGCAAATATTTTCTTTCTTTTTAAGAATGAAAAAGAACTGAGTTAAGTATTTGTACATTTGTTGTGATAAAAATACATAAGTGCGTTAACAAGGATTAATCTACTATCCGTCTACGTGTGGCTTTGCAACTGGATATGTTCAGAAAACATGGATGATTTATTACACTAAAAAAGTATATTTGCGTCAGTCATGCAATATATGTGGTTGTGTTTACATACACTTACAGTACGACTAATACGCTCGTGTTGGGAAATAGTTGTGACAAATCGAATTCATGTCTGTATATTCTGCTTGCGCTATTTCAGTTAGTGTAAACTTGTGAATAATGTCATTTATAAAGAGCACCCAATGCTTGTGCGCATGGTTTGTCACTCTGAAGCGCATGTCGTTTTGCTACGTTTTATCTTACTTTTCTTTGTCCAGTCTACATGGATTGTGAATTGCCTAAAAACTATCACATCACTATAACATCTGGTTCTATACTTGAGTTTATTGGCTGTAGATAACCCTAAACAAAGAAATAAACAATATTTAATTTGGATTATGTTTTTCCTCTCTGGCTAGTGAGCAGAATAGTGCTGGGATTCAAATTACTTTCGACAAGATGTTTTTAAGGACTGAAACTGAAAAGGAGAATTTTGTAAGCAGATCCGGTTGATCTTTGCGACTCACATCACAAAAACATCATTTTAAGAGTCACCCATCCTGTTGGTTTTGGTTTGCCGTCGGGCGCACAAAGCCACTGCAAATGCGAGCAGCATGGTGTGACTCATCTTCAGTCAGTTGTAAAGAGAAAAAAACATTATGTGCCCCACAAGAGCTGACAAGAGATAGCTGAAACCACGCAGACAGAACATGAGGAACCAATGATACAGGCATCATTTGTTAATGACTTGAAAACAAACAACGTTGAGCTGTTTTGAACTCCTGGTCAATTTCAAGTTATTATAATGGTATATTTAAATATCCCTGTTTGTCAAATGGTCCATTTTGTTTTGCAGTATTCAGGAAACTTCATATTTCGAATTATGACCCCAGTGTCGCACCATATTGGATCACGTTGGATAGCAGTACGTACAATACAAGTCATGTTTATAAGGGCAAGAATAGGCAGAGAAGGTCCCCAATGAACTGTGGTCATTCTAAAGACAATCCAGTTGACACTGGAAATGAAGTCATGGTTTAGGATCCCGGAGTGTCACATCACACTTGTCTCATTTACTTTGATGATTGAGAAGAAAAGTTGTCTAAGACATCATGCAGCCATCAGGGATGGACCGAATTAAAGCACCCTATACTAGAATTTACAGTCGCACTTTCTGCACAGGAAAAAAAAAACAAGAAATAAAGAATACTTGGCATAATTTTTTAGATTTTTTGCTGGCGAGAAAAAGGTGCAGATGGTCCCTCGGACTGTCCCGTGCGTCATCCACTGCATCGACCACAGATGTCAAAACCAAAATCATGAATCACAACTGAAAAGAAAATGGCGTGATCACCCCCCACCTTAACATCTTCACAATTCACTCGACATCTGGACACTTCAAGCCCCTCCAACCAAGCAGTTACTGGATATGATTACATGAATTCAATTGAAAACATGTTTAAAAAAGAATTTATGAATACCACTGGCTTAAATGGAGATATCTCCTCATTTGAGGTGTTTATACTCTCATTAACAATGTCAGATGTTTATATGCCATTTATTTATTTGACCAAATTACAACCAACAGCGGCCCAAGATTGGTTACTCACTCTGCGGCTGGGTGCGGACTAATAGTTGTAATTACACAAAACATTCTGACTGGTACAACATTTCATTTACTTCTTGCAATAATCGTGTGTGTGTGTGTGTGTGTGTGTGTGTGTGTGTGTGTGTGTGTGTGTGTGTGTGTGTGTGCGCGCGCGTGTGTGTGCGTGTGTGTGCGTGTGTGTGCGTGTGTGTGCGTGTGTGTGCGTGTGCGTGCGTGTGCGTGTGTGTGTGTGTGTGCGTATATATGCGCGCGTGTGTGTGTGAGTTCACATTTTATTTGAATGGATGAGCCTTTATTCGTCTCATATTGGAGAAATTTATAATTTACAGATGCAAAGTTCGGAAAGGAAGAAGAAATGAAAGAAATAAGTAGAGAAACAGTACAGGAGCTGCTGTAAAGGTAGCCATTCACGGCGCCATCTTCAACTCAAAACAACAAAAAAACTAAATAACAAATAATGTGACACAACACAAAAGACACAGTCATTAAATTTTAAGCACTTTCTGCACCCTTTGTTTATGAAGCGGTTCTAGATGCAAGAGTAGAGGATCAAAGCGTCCTTTTCACTAGTGGATCAGGGACGTCAAGGTGGAATGTGCTTGTCTGCTACAAAGTAAATCTTGAAAGCAAACACAAAGCTGTAGCATCCATTCATTGATGAAAAGAGATTGTCTCACATCTCATGTCCCACGTAAATCCGCTTCAAGAAGATAACAAAAGTGTCATTTGGTTGCTTCACATACGTGTCACATGACACTCACTACCCCCCAAATATCCGCATGTCCGCCCATCCAATTTTACGTTTTTAAAATTCCATCAATAACTTGCTACTGAGTTCCCCTCTTCATTGTGAACAAGATGTTAAAGCAGCGTGTCCACAACGAGATCCCATGCCGTTCATTTTATCCAATTATTGATCGGGGAAGCATTTTTCCCAATTGTGGAAGGGATTGTTGATGTATTGTCACAAATGTATCGATTGTTTGGGCAATCTGTCCTCTTTTATTTGTGACCATTACACTTATTGACTGTATTTTTGTGTTGTTACATGTAAACAATGAAAAACTAGTCAAAGTATTGAACATAAATTGTTGCCAAATATTTGCAATTTGGGGTTAGAGTTCAACCCCAAATTCTGGTGTGTAGGCCATGCGTGTAACACACACACACACACACACACACACACACACACACACACACACACACACACACACACACACACACAGTCAAGAGTTTCACAACTGACTGTAAATATGTAATATGTCATTTTTTGCAAAAGATAAAGAATGTGAGCCTCTGAGAATTGTTATATTGTCTGTCTATGTGGGTTGCTCCACCATCTGTGTTGAAGTTTATCATTTGTATTTTGGGGATTATATTTTATCTGTTTTAGCTTGGACCCCAAACATTGGAGTCATATTTCAATGTCACTACTATTAGATGAGGGTTCGCTTAATTAAGTGAATTGCCTAAATGGGCAGCAGAGTTGTCCTGAAGTGGAATATCATGCATCCATCCTTAGTTTTGGAGTTGTGGCTATGATCTGATGCATTATTGCCGCGATTAGACTTGGTATTGACCAGCAGAGGGTGCAATTAAATCAGGCCTGATGAGCCTACCACCTAAATGGGCTTCAAAGCTATAGGATAGAACATGCAGCTGGGATTGGCCCCAGCACCCCCCCCGCGACCCTAATGGGGAATAAGCGGTATGGAAAATGGTGGATGGATGCTTCTAACTTGTGCGAGCGCGCGCACACGTGTGTGTGCGCGTGTGCGTGTGTTTTGGGAGGTTTGTGTCGTTGGCATTGTTTCAGTGTATACACTTAATTCAAACCTGACCAGTTATCCGCCTAAATTGGCATTTCACCAATGTAAAAAAAATCAATGTAAGATATATATCATGCATTTTCCCAATTATTTGGAAGGTGGGGTATATTTTTGGGCAATAGTTAGATTTGGCAGCACTTAATTGAAAGCCAACTAATTAGGTGACTAAATGGGCTGCAAAGGTGAACCACAGTGGAACATGGTGGCTAAGTTTTATGTTATACAAAGCATTATAGCTGCTGTGGACAAAAAATTTCGTCTCTTCCCGCACCTGAAAGTAATGGGCTAGACCACATACAAACCCGTCAATGTCCACACCTTTGCAACACCCAAAGATCTCCATCATGTTACAACACAAAGAAAAAAAAAGGCAAATATTGGACAGCAATTTGTCTTTCTCGTCAGCTACTTTTATAAAAATATATATATATTTAAAAGGCGATTTTGGACAGTTGAAGTTAATGTAAACTGTTGATAAAAATTGCAATTATATTTTCTTCCAACATGCACGTTTTAATTTCACCCGTTCCCAGAATCCGATACACGGTGCCTCTTCTGTTTTTTTGTCTTTATTTTTTTTAATGGCAGTGGCTCTATTGTTACTTTTTAGTCATTATGTCCACATCACATAGAAAGGACAAAAGTCTCTTTGAGCTGGTCTCGCCTTGCTTCCTTCGACCTATTTGAAACCCGAACACTCCCCCGATATCCTTCCTTCGGGGTTGTCGTCTTCAAGTGGCCTCCACAAAGCACTTCTGCTCTTTCCATAATCATTTCTTGTGAATTTCTCCGCCATTGTTGAGTCATTATTTGTGCTTGTGTGAAATTATTATTGCGAAGTGACTGTTTTTTTTTGTGGTGTGCAAATAATCTGTGTGGCTGCTGTGTGTTTATTATTTTTTGTGTGTGCCACCAGGCTATGAGCCCGCGTGAAACAAATAAATATTTAAACTTTTGGCTTTGTTTGTTCCTTTGTGGAAGCAAAAAACAAAAAATCATATCGAAACTGTGACAAGAACATATTTTTAGGTGACTGATTTTTTTTTACTAGACGCGAATAATTTCCACAAATACCACCGTTTGTCAAAACACTGTTTATAATTTAAGACAATTCTAAATACGATAAAAATCCAATTTAAATAAACCAAATTCACCAGTCTCAATGAATATTCAAATTCCATTAAATCCCGAAAATGACCTTTTAAATTGTTGTTTAAAACTATATCCAATGTTAATCACACATGATATTTATATTGTAGAAGAAAAAAATCAACCCATTACCAATATAGAAAACATAAACGATGACGTTTTTAAAAATATGTTAAGAAATATTGGCATATCCATTTCATATTTAAGTGTTGAAATCTCAATAGATGATTAATCTATTTTTGGTGGCACATTTCGTCCATTTTTAAATACGTTTAAAATTCTTACTCCAATTTAAGAAGAAAAAAAACATCTGCTCACAGCTCACAATTTTCGCGAGACCAACGTCAATTTTAATCGATTCAGATTCAAATGTATCACTTTAATTGATACAATCAGACTTACGCAAATGTTGACAACCTAACGTGTACTTAATTATGACTTTTAATGACGGTTTTGCCCTTTTGGGTCGAGTTGTAATTAGTGGACCTCAACGACGGGAAGCACACTTGCCACTTGAAATCCTCTCCCGTCCCAACGGTGCTCCGTATTGACAATTTATCCCATAAAGCGTCAATTTATCATTTTCATATCGCGTCTGAATTGCGTGTCAGCTGACTTGATGTGTTGTTGTTTTTTTCCTGCCAAACACAAATACATGCAAAAAGTCAAAGTGAAACCGTGTGTTGCCTTACGGAGGAGTGATAATAACTAACAAGCAAATAACATGAGGGGAAATTTCCCTCACTGTGTCTTATTCTCTTACAACCCACTCACTTTCGGAAAAGAATATAGATTAAAAACAAAAGGATGCAATTACTGCGTACTGGTATGCACGCTGGGCGCGTGTTTCCTTACCGCTGCACAAGCATCAATTTGATATTGACAAAAAGCTGTCGTGTGACTTTCAAAATGACACCTCGACGCAATATTGACAGTATTAACACGCAAGACGAAACGCGATTATGTTCCAATTCAAAATTGCAAAAAAATGGAACGTGCTCCCTTTCATCTTGTGGTGACACATGTTGATATATACAATAAAATATCCTGTGACTGTAAAGTATCCTTGAGAGTTTTGAAAGGCTCTTATAAATGAAATATATTATTATTATTATTATTATTATTGTTGTTATTGTTATTATTAATACAATACACATTGATTTATACAGCGCTTTAACAACAGCTGAAGCTGTAACAGTGTTTAACATGGACAACTGTCATATAGGAAATAAAGCAGTCAAAAAAGATGGTATAGAAAGCACCAGGGAGTAAAAGGCGGCATTTGAATTCCAAAGATCTTTGTTGCACATGATGTATTATTTTATGTTCTGATTGATCGCTTTGTGTGTTTGTGATTGTGTGGTTGACTTGCTTTCATATTGCTAATTTGGATTGACACTGTCAGATTGGTAGAGTGGAATAATTAATAATTGGCGTGCTAATAGACTGTTATGTCTTATTTTAGCTTGTACTGTTATATTTTACACACGTGACTGAGTACGTGTGTCTGCGCGTGCGTGTGCGTGCGTGTGTGTGTGTGTGTGTGTGTGTGTGTGTGTGTGTGTGTGTGTGTGTGTGTGTGTGTGTGTGTGCGTACATACTTCTGCAATTTGATGCTGCTGCTATTTTTCTTTCGGTTTTGCGATTATACCTTTTTAGGGGTGCTTTAAAAAAAAAGGAAATCAGACACAGCGTGTACATATATTATATGGGTGTGTGTGTGACCGTACATATTTGTATCCATTATGTAATATTTTGGTTATGTCTGATGGATGGAATATTTCGGTTGTTTATGGCTCCCACAGTCATAGGTTGAAATGGTTTTGGAAATGTACAGTAATCCCTCGTTTATCATGGTTAATGCGGACCGGGACCACCCGCGATAGACGAAAAACTGTGCTGTAACGAACCCTATATGGATTGGTAAGTTTACATGTGTATGAGTACAAAAAAATATTCATAAGGCCAAATTTAGTGGAACACAGTACAGGACACGCATAAAGCAGCAGAGTAATTGTCTATAGTACAGTACAAAACTCTCATAATAATACTACTACTACTAATAATAGTAAACAGTCCACTATCAACATACAGTCTATATAGTATAATATTTACTGGAAATTTCAGAAGGCGTTGAGGGTCCTGCAGAAGACTGGAATGACAATTTACAACGGATGAGGAACATTGTAATAGGTAATTAGCTACGCTGTCTGGCTTCCACATCATTCGGCAACGTCATCTCAATGAGTTCCTCATCCGGTAAAGGCTCCGAATAGCACTCAATAAATGTTAATATCCACCAATGTCATGTCTGAGAACTCTTCAGTTTGAAGAATCTGTGCCAGCCGCAGTTTTTTCAACCTGCTGTTATTTTACAGTATTATACTGTGACTTTCGCTGTCATTTGCAGCTTTTTTTTAGGCTCGAAAAAAATCTGCAATGTATTAAGGGCCGCGATAATCGAAACAAAGTACCAAGGGATTACTGTATGATGTAAGTAAGATTTATTTACATAGCACTTTTCAGGGGTAAAACCACAGTGCTTCACAAAATTCAAAACAGTCATAATAAAAACAATACACAAAAAAGAGCAAGTGGAAAATTATGGAAGCATAGAACATAACAGTTAATCAAACGCCTGTTTCAATAAAAAAAATCTTTAAATGTTAAACGTGTCAACTGACTCCATACAGGGGTAGTGCATTCCATAGCCGAGGGGCTACCGCTTGAAAAACTCAGTCAGCTCTAGTTTTAAATCAGGTACGGGGGACAACCAGCAACCGTTGGTCAGATGTTCTCAGACTGCGGGTGGGGGAATAAGACTGTATAAAATCAGACAGATAAGAGGTAGCTTGTCCATGCAGAGATCTGAAAGTGAGAACTAAGATCTTAAAATTGGTTCTAAACTGCACTGGTAGCCAGTGCAGTGAGGCCAGCACAGGGGTGATGTGTGCACTCTTGCTAGTTCGGGTTAAGAGTATTGCAGCAGAGTTCTGGACAACCTGGAGACGCTCCATATCTTTCTTGTTAAAACATGTAAAAAGGCTGTTCCAATAATCTAGGCGAGATGAGATAAAATGTCTTATTTTGTTATGCCAGTGGCGCTGAAACATAGCCAATGGTGAGAATTGCCTCAAGTCGTTCAGAACTTTGAAGGAATACCTTGTCATGTGTTTATGTTGTTTTTCACTTGCTTTTCTGGTCCACTGAGGTGCTTTTGTTATTACTTTGAAATGTATTTCATGAAAAATTGAGTTTGGGAAATCAATGTTGACTTGTTTTATTTTCATAGGAACATGCATTGAAATAAGCATTGGTTGAAGATGCCGATTATTTGTGCAAAAATAGCGGTACTGTACTCTTATTGTGTATGTCAAAACTGTTTCCTTGTCTGCTTGAGGTTAACTACGGCCATGAAAAAACAAAGGTAATAATTAACTTGACAGGTATTTGTGCCAAAATTGTAATTTAGCGCAATATGGACTCAACCATGATACAGCATACTGTGTGTGCCTGTGTTGACATTTTTTGACACTTCTTTCTCTCACACACACAAACACACGCACATCCCCGTAGTCTGTCTGTCTGATTATGATTTGCATGCGAGGGCCATGCGAACGCGACGGTCTGATATTTACACATTCAAATGAGGCCGTCAGAGTCACGTCAAAAGATGAATTTGGCTGCCTGGTTGTTGACATGAGCTTGACTGCCAGCTGTTCTGCAGGTCGCGTCAGTGTGGCGACGCCCGCCAGCTCAACAGGCGTTGTGGGAACTTTTTTATTTTGTTGTTTAGAAGCTGTTTCACATACATGCTCGTCGGTTTGAGCAGCTTGTGGTGAAATACTGGATTAATATTAATAATCACTCATATCTTGAGAAATGATTGATCTGATGTGTGATTTGGGGTTGGCTGTGACATGTGGGGGAAAAAAATGGGGAGAAATGCTGCTGTAGGGTGCCAGTGAATGAGAATGAGAATTTTACGAATTACACTTTGTGTATTTAAACAAACCCCTCCTTAGCAGATGGTTGTCAAAGTCATTTTTTGCCACGGGCCACATTGTACTTATGGTTTCCTATTAGAATATTTTGTCTCCTCCACATGTTACATGCAGAAAGCACAACAAATTAATGAAGTCAAAAATAATGACTGCTATTGGGATTTACTTGGGACAATTTGAAATTTTGGTTCAGACTTTAGTAAGCATCAAGGAATTTCACGAGTTTGAAATGATGTGGTGGACCAGATTTGGCCCCCGGACCTTCACTTTGACACCATAATGCTAACACATAATGAGAAACACCAAAAATGGGCTAACAGCGTTGGAATGTTTTCATATAAGGCACATGAACATAAACTGTGCAGCAATACATGCAAACAGTGTAAATATATAAAAAAAATTAAAAAATCCTCGTCTCACCCACCATGGGTGGTGTCTGTCCCCATTTCAGCTCGGGTCCTCTACCAGAGGCCAGGAAGCTTGAGGGTTCTGCGCAGTATCCGTGCTGTTCCCAGCACTGCGCTTTTCTGGACCGAGATATCCGATGTTGTTCCCGGGATCTGTTGTAACCACTCGTCGAGTTTGGGGGTCACTGCCCCAAGTGCTCCGACCACCACAGGCACGACTGTCACCTTTACCTTCCAGGCTCTCTCCAGCTCCTCTCTGAGCCCTTGGTATTTCTCGATTTTCTCATGTTCCTTCTTTCTGATGTTCCCATCACTCGGGACCGCTACATCCACGACAACGGCTTTCCTTTCCCCTTTATCTATGACCACGATATCTGGTTGGTTGGCCATTACCATCTTGTCAGTCTGTATCTGGAAGTCCCACAGGATTTTTGCTCGGTCATTCTCCACCACCTTGGGAGGTGTTTCCCATTTTGACCTTGGGGTTTCCAGTCCATACTCCGCACAGATGTTTCGGTAGACTATGCCAGCCACCTGGTTATGGCGCTCCATGTAGGCTTTCCCTGCCAGCATCTTACACCCTGCAGTTACGTGTTGGATTGTCTCAGGTGCCTCTTTGCACAACCTACACCTTGGGTCTTGTCTGGTGTGGTATATCCCTGCCTCTATGGCTCTGGTGTTCAGGGCCTGCTCTTGGGCAGCCAGGATGAGTGCCTCTGTGCTGTCCTTTAGGCCAGCCCTCTCTAGCCACTGATAGGACTTCTTGAGATCAGCCACTTCTGCTATGGTTCGGTGGTACATCCCGTGTAGGGGCTTTTCCTCCCATGATTGTCCCTCTTCCAGCACCTCATCCTCTGTTCCCCATTGACTGAGACATTCTCTGAGTACATCATCCGTTGGAGCCTTCTCTTTGATGTATTCATGGAGCTTGGATGTTTCATCCTGGACAGTGGCTCTCACACTCACTAGTCCCCGGCCTCCTTCCTTACGGCTTGTGTACAGTCTCAGGGTGCTGGACTTGGGATGGAACCCTCCGTGCATGGTGAGGAGTTTTCGGGTCTTAACATCCGTGGTCTGAATCTCTTCCTTTGGCCACCTTATTATTCCTGCAGGGTATCTGATCACTGGCAGGGCATAGCTGTTTATTGCCCGGGTCTTGTTCTTGCCATTGAGCTGGCTTCTGAGGACTTGCCTCACCCGCTGGAGGTATTTGGTCGTAGCCGCTTTCCTTGTTGCTAATTCGAGGTTGCCATTGGCCTGTGGTATACCGAGGTACTTGTAGCTGTTTTCAATGTCTGCTATTGTTCCTTCAGTGAGTGAGACCCCTTCAGTGTGGACTACCTTGCCCCTCTTAGTCACCATCCGACTACATTTCTCCAGCCCGAATGACATTCCGATATCCGATATCACTGCTGTATATATATATATATATATATATATATATATATATATATATATATATATATATATATATATATATATATATTTTTAAGTCCTCTGCCCAAAACTTCAAATCAACACCATTTCCTGATTTATTATGTATACTGACCTCTTATTTGGGTCTGTCAGAAAAATGTGTGACTGTAAATTGTCCTTGAGTTTTAAAGGACAACCAACATAAATTTTTTGTTTCCTAACTGACATAAAAAAACATATTATAGCATCTAAAATAGCCAAAACACACAGTATGATATTTTTATTCAAATGCAAAACACCAATAAAAATGACTTAGTGTCCAAAATGTGCAAAAAATTGAGCTGCGAATTGGGTATTTTCAAAAAGTTCCGCCCCCAGTTCATGACATCACGCCAAGACGTCTTGCATTGCTGGAAAATCAAAACAATGGCTTCAGATTCGGAGAATATGCTTTCTTGTTACACATTCAGTTATGAATATGATTCAAATAGTTCTGAAGAGGAAAGCATACATGTTTGTACTCAATTAAATAATTTATTCCGTGCCATTTTGAGGCAATAGGGGGGGGGGGGGGTGTATCACCAAAAAAGAGGCAGAAAATGGCGACCAAGCTCCTGTGAGGAATTAATCAGCCCGTTTCCACAGGCTTTTAGGTGCAACACGAGGTTTTCAGACCAAACAAGTACAGCAAAATACATTGACGTGATGGAAGGACTGCTACAATGTGTCCTTTATTCGGTTAAGGGCGTTCCTTCAGTGACGTCACGTACGGACTCGTCACCAACTCAAAAACAAGACTTCCTGAATATTCAGCGCAAGTTTTAAAACGTAAACTATAGCTATATGTGGTGGAATCTTTGTCATTTGAAGCCATTTTACAAATCATGGACACAACTTGTCCGGAGACGTCGGTTGTCCTTTAAAAGGTGCTTATAAATGAAATGTATTATTATAGACTTTATGAGTGACCTCCATACTTATTTGTCATGTATTTTTTATGGTGATATTAGTGCAGCGTGTTCTACCAAAGACAAATTCCTTGTGTGTCCTACACACTTGGCCAATAAAGAGGATTCTTACTCTGATTATTATTATTAAAACCACTAATAGTACTGCAGGTTACTGAGTCACTCAATGACTCAGTTAGAGTTACAGAGTTTAGCCGATGTAGTAAAAAATTCTCCCTGAGTCAGGCAAGGTGAATCCATATCCCTGGCCTCCACGTTGCTCATTGCATGAGTGCAATGATTGGCTTCTCAACGTCATTTGGGACCAAACCGCAGTCCCACAGGCTCTGAGGCCTCACATTTGAAAATTGTTCACATGGTTGGCTGCTTACAGAAATGAGTAAATGAGACTCTTAATTAATCGCCCCCCCAATTATTATTTTTTTGCCATCCATGCAAGGATAGAGTGGAAGGGTGAGCAGTTACTCAGGAAGTGGGAAGGGCTTGACAAAAGAAAGTCCATACATGGCTGCCTTTGTGCTATGACTTAACTCATTTGCTGCCATTCTCAAGAATTGAAATGTGTGACATAGAGCGTGATTCCCGAATTTGTTCGGGGTTTATTTTTTCTTGTGGGGGGAGCCAATGAAGTGCAAGTCAGTCATTTGGCTATGTTTTTCCCTTCCACGAGGGGTGCAGCATTTGCCTTTTGTCCATGTTAGCACATTGTTACAGCTTTAGCTGTTGTTAAAGCGCTATATAAATCAATATGTATGTATTGTATGTTGTACACCGGGACACATTTTTGCACGTCTGGAAGTGAATGAGTTAAGCATTAAAATAATCATTAGTTGAAGCCTGAGTAATACCGTACTTTTGTTCAAATACACTGTGATGCCATGTTTGAAAAATCAAGAGGTTAAGAGTTTTTGCCTAATTTTATGCTTCAATCCAAAGGACATTGTGGTGCTCCAGCTGGCTACCCAGTGGGCAGTCTAATATAGGTGAGAGACACCTACACGAAGCAGAATCTCCCTTCTGAAATAGTCAGATGCAGTTTTAGTTTTGACAAAGGATTAAGAAGACGTGTTGTGAGCACTGCCAAGTTGTCTGTCGACATGCATTTCTCCACCGTTTGTGTTCAAAGAAAAATCTGAAAGCATCACATCATCCCAAAACAGATGCTATTTGTTCGCCCATCTTTGGCCTTTGCCAATGTTCGGAAAGTGCATCAATTTCACAAAAATCCAATCAATAAGACAGATTCTTTAGTTACAAGAAAACTCTGTAGTGTTGAGTGAAATGAAAATCATTCTTAAAGGTATAAAGGGGCAGAGGTTGCTTGATTCAAATTTCATTTTTAATCGCTACAGGGAAACAAATCCTTACAGTCTACGTTTGTGCATAAAATAGATTCAAACTATTCTAACGAGAGAATTTATGATCTCAGGGAACACTGTTGTTACACATCGCACCCTATCTTCCCCGAGGCCTGTTTTTGGTCCCGTCACGACATCACCGGCAGACACGCCTTTCCTCCTCCGAGTTTTATAATCGTACAAACGAACAAACAACAATTTGAAAGATGAGCCAGTCATCCATTCTTCATTAGAAAGGTGAACAATCAAATACAAAGATGGAGAAGGAGAGGAAGGGAGTAAGCGAGTGAGATATTAAAGTTTATTTGCTCTTGCTTAAGAGGCACAAGAGGTCGACTTCCCCTTGACCTTCCAGAGGCATCTGCTGTTTTTAACCGAGGCAGCTGCAGATGGATTTTCTGACAGCCACAGATTCAAATGCTTCTTAAAGTACAGTGACAAATGAACCAGCTTCTTGGTCTGTTCTGCTCACAGGATACAACCGGATTTGAGTCATCGAGGAGTGGCCTCCCCTTCTCACCCTGTCTTGAGTGATGGACTTTGTCCACTTTAGTTAATTCATCCTGAAAGATTGGAGGATGGGTGAGGGAATGGAGGGGTGCAGAAGTAGGGAAGAGGTTGTTTCAGAAAAGAGGAAAAGAGGAAGAAGGGACTTCTTGCAAGAAAGAGTCAGGATGCTTCAGACTCCACTTCCCCTCATCGTTTGCGTTGGCGTGGGAAGGGACAAAAAAACACACTTTAAGAAATGAGTCACATTTGCTCAACACACGGAAAAAAAACAGATGGACCGGACAAAACATTAGATACTCTTGCGCCATTCAACCAAAGGCAAACTTGGCAGCCCTAGCTTGTTGCAATGTTGTCCGTGGGGCTAACTGGTACACGCTAGCACATTTTGTATTTATTTATTTATTTAGTGCGTGTGTATGTATGTATTTTTAGAGCAATGCACACTAACTCATTCATTGCCAGACAATGTGCAAAAATGTGTCCACTCAAGTGCATGGGTTTTTGGCATTGTCACTCAAATTGCAGGACCCAAAGAATATTGAGTTTTATAACTACATAAACATGCAATACAACATTACAAACCTTAGACTCTCTTTTTTCAGCAGAAGAAGAAAAGTTAATTCCTAAATTAGATGGGTCTTCGAGTTATCTGAGTTTGAAATGGGGGAGGATGTACAAAAGGCAAGTGATGCCCCCCTCCTCCCCCCTCCCGTGGGAGGGAAAAACATTGCCAGAGGTGTGACCAGCGCTTTATAGACACCCCCCCCCACAATAAAAACCAAAACCCAAACAAATTCGGGAATGGTACTACACGTCATATTTCAATTCCCGAATAAATTTGGGAATAGCAGTGAATGAGTTGTATATCTGTGGATAGTTTTGTCGATTAATCAATAAATTGGATTGCGAAAACACTTAATTTTCATGGCTATATTTAAAAAAAGGATATTCTTTGAAATTGACTGCAAAAAAATACACAGAATTAAAAAAAAAAAAAATCAGTTCGTAGTTTATCTCATAACAGGTCAGCAAATGTCAATCATTGTCTTTCAAAGTAAAAGCACTCTGTAAATGTCAAATATTGATTTAACACAATTATCGTTTTGCTTTCTTTGAGAATATGTGCTGTTGAGCAACTGAAATTATTAAAACTGGGACAGTTGTCAATTTAATATCTTTATGGTGATCAAAATAATTAGCTATGAATTTGATAATTATTTAATTTGCAGATAATATACATCGATTAATCAGTTTTAAATATTATACAACACAATACTATATAATACTTGGTGTTTTCATTTAATCTACACGTCTATCAGGCACGTCGCTTGTGAAAGCAAAACCTCTTTTTCAACAAAATAAAAAGCGTCCAGTGACTTTGCACGTTGCTCACTTTTAAGTTTGTTGTCAAGCTACTTTGGTGTCCTCGTTTGACCCCCAAACGACAATGGCACGCCAGTAATGAAAACCACATGGCTAACCCGAGCAAAGATATAAATCTATGACTGCCCTATGTCTAATGTGAAATTTCATATTGTTCACAATAACATTATTTAAAAATCACGATAAAATATATTTTGGAAATAGTTGGCTTAAAATATTGATTCTGAGTGGACTGATGTAAACTTGAGTTGTTATTTTGCACCTGAAAGGGTATGTTATTTAAACTGGATTCTTATAATTTATTAATCTATTTTAAGCAAGTGGAGTAAATTTTCACGTTTAAGAATGAATACTCCCCTAATGTTTGGAATAAATAGGTCAAATTTTCTCATTCTTAGCTCTTGCTTCACCGGGAGAACATGCAAACTCCACACAGAGAGCCCGGAGCGGGACTCGAACACACGACACACTAACCACTTGACTAGCGGGCTGTCCCGCTCTCCAAACATTCCATATTTAAAATAAATAAACAAATAAAAGTATGTCGAATTTATGCTGATATTGTATCAGGCGATACTGGTTTTGGAGATCAGTATTGGGCACAATATTGGTGTTTGTGGGCAAAGTGTGCCAAAAATGGGAATTATTTTTGCCGTTTTAATGACATTCACAGTTTTCAACATAAAAAATGATTAAAACACAGTTCCTATACTTTCTTGAAATATTGGATTGAATTGGATTTGCCTTTATTAGTCTTGCAGTGGAGAAATTACATTTCACAGTAGCAACCCCTATTACAAGAGATAAAAAAAAGAAAAAAACAGTGTGAATGTACCCCATGGACATAAAATGTGACACTCCGTTGTTTAATCTCATCCTACAAATACATTTGATGCTTACCCCGTCTGCACTCGAGTCACGCAAACAGTCGTGATTGGGTCTTGCCGTTGTTCCCGTTCGATGTGCATGATACACATCTCGGATACAAAGGTTCGAAAAAGTGCTTAAAGCATCCATAGGGAGACTTGTCCTTCACACCATTCGCTAGCGTTCGCCCTTTAACCTGCCGCTGTTTAACTAAGTAGTCTAAAAACATGGTCGCATCGATCAAACTAGGCCCAAACTCACTTGACCGAGTCATTTATCAACGCAACCGTTTGTCATTTGTCTTCATGGCTAATGTGATGAGTGGCTGGTTCCGCGCAAATGTTATTTAGTCGAAACACAACAGTGCCTTGACGTCAGTAGGAATATTTTTGAAAAATTTAAATGGTGAAGCAGCACATGTTGACAACAGTTTGACTCCTGGAACTGTCTGAAAAATGTCAAGAAACTTTTCCTCACTGAGGGTAATTGCAGTATTACACCAGAAAAACCTGAAGATTGAACATTGGAGTATTTTTTAGGACAAAGAGTGGAAATAGATGAAAGGATTCCGATTAACCGTTGTATGCTTTTGACCCCGAGGCAACTTGATGTTTAGTTAGCGATGGACCCAGGTCCCGTATTTGCCCCTGTACTCGTTAACACTGCTTTAGCTCCTCGATGCAAGTTTTCTTCTAAAATAAGTTTGTGACTCAGCAAAATACTTTGTTTCCTCAAATGTATGTTAGGATCTTTTTGGTTCTTGGTCTTATTTTATTTTAGTTAGTTGTTTGTCTTGTCTGTTGAATCCAAAATTACAACCGAGGTCAAATTATTTTGAAGCATTTCCCTTTGCCTGCAGTGTGGATAAGGCCTTGGAAAAATAAAAAATAAAAAAAATGTAATAAATAAGATGTGACAAGAAGCTTCTTTGTTTGGGATTCCTCGGAAGTCTTTTGGTGTCAAAACAACACAAGTTAGATGACACGAGTTTTTTTCCAACCGAAATAGACTTTTACTGTTTTACCGCACAAACAACAATGGCTGAATGACAGAGTCAATAACTACACAGCATTTTTTTAAATCTATAAAGCATTGGAATCAAGTAATACATTTGTTTTTGGAATGTGGGATGGAAGCAAAGTACCCAGAGGAAACTCACGCAGGCCGAAGGAGAACACCTGAACTCCACACCCGGAGGCCGTGCCCTGAATTGACCTCAGTCACTCTGCACTGTGAGCTCGAAGCGCTAACCATCGGATCACCTTTATTCTAAAATACGATAATTCAGTTTATCTCATTTTCCGCACAAGGCGCTTCAGAGTATGAGTATTGTATGGTACTGTACATAGAATAGAAGCTACAATAGTGGCTGAAGTTGCCTTATGCATCCTTGAGATGGAAGTCAAAAGTCAAAGTCAGCTTTATTGTCAAATATGCTAGTCCCCTAAATGAAATGTACAATACAGTACAGCTTTCTATATACAATAATAACAATAACAATAATAATATGTAGATGTAGATATAGATATAGATAAAAAGCTGTATTGTACAGTGCACATACATACATGTGTGTATGTACATATACATATCTTCTTTACATGATTTTTAAATGTTATTTAAAGCGCTTTGTAATGGCTGCAGTAGGTTCTGAAAGGTCTACACTGTACATACATATATAGCTCTACATATACTGTACACACACACACACACAGAAGTAGAGCAATTGCACTTTCCTGTCCTGTCCTGCTTTTCTCTTGATATTGAGCAATATTTGCAACGTTCAAGAAAAGGGTTTTTATGCTCAGTCTTGGGACGCTTGACATGATCAATTGCCCGGATGGATAAATCACATCAGAGGACATGAACGTGTGATGGATGACTTGGCAATTTGTCTTCTTTGCAAGATGGAGAGCGCGTACGCCTCCAAAACATTTGTCTCTGTAACCGTGATGGGTGTTAAAAGCTTGTCTGCAATTGTGTCCAATCTTCCTCCTGCCTGCCGTACGGCAAACCGAATCAAGACTTATAACAAGAAAGGCAGTTTCAATTCCCGGGTGCATTGCACGACGACTATCGGGATTTGGACAGTGATATACTACTTGCGTGTTACAATTTGGTTCAGGATTAGGGGCCGTAAATTGGACAGGGACTTTTGAAGTAGATTGACATTTATTGATTTATTTAGGACACAAGCATACTATGAAAAATGATCATATCACTTCAGTCTTCTGTTATTTTTTTGTACATGCAATACTTTGTTTTTTTTTTTCTTTTCTAACCCACCCCACACCCCGACCCTTTCAATTTTGCTGTTGTAGATTGCAAATTTTCCCACTGTGGCACTATTAAAGGCTTTCTGATTTTGATCTCGGCTGAATTACTCTGCAATGCACTTTACTTTGCAGTCAGCGAGCACCGTTACCAAAATAATATTCACTCCTTGGCGTTCAAAATACCACATTCAGCCCTGACACCGAACGTCAGTGCCTGTTTGTAGTTTTCAACGTTGTTGGTTTTTTTTCAAGTCCTATTGTATGTTCACTAAGCAGATGGGTTATTAGGATTTCTTTTAAATTTTGCATAAGCTGAGGTTGTTTTTAAAATTGTCATTCATTTGCTCCCAAATGACGTTGCATTGCAGCCACCTATTTGAAATGTAACGGTTTCCTAAGATTTATTCAGTCAGACTAATCTCACCACACCAATCAAAAAAAGTCACCCAAAAGTGAAAGCGTGGGTTAAATTTGGAACTTCTGTCATCAAGTGGAAGTACAGTAAAGTCTCGTTATATCGATATCGGTTATATCGATAGTACTGCTTATTACGATACTATTTCTATGAACGCAAGGAGAAAATTTACATGCCGCAGGATCGGATATATCGATAGTCCGGTTGTATCGATATTTTTTCCGACTCCCGAGAATATCGATATAACGAGACTTTACTTTATATTCAATTGTTCTGACTTTCACGGTCAGCGGTTACTCCAGTGGACAGTTTTGCATATTTTCAGGTTACTTGGTGCATGAAAGGGTTAATTGTGGTGAATACAATTTTCAGGCAAAATTTTGAAATTCGGTAAAATTTTGTGAGAGGAGATGATTGCGTTTGAGGGCAATTTGGATACATTTTAGAAGCAGGAGTTTGTCAGAATACACTTTGCTCCAAAGACTTTTTTTGTGCACGTGTTAATGCACCATCCAATTTTGTCTCACCTCCAAAACACCATCTCTTTTTTCTGTGTCCTCTTATGAGACATGTTGAGACAATTTTTATCACTCAAAATAAAAAACAATTTTGGGAGGTGGGCGGAACAATTACCGTATTTTCTGGTGTAAAAGGCGCACCCAAAAGCCTTCATTTTCTTCAAATGCACCTTATACGCTGTTGCGCCTTATATGTGGAGGAATATTAAGCCACAACAGGTCTGACAACTACTGTCAGCAGCAGCTAACTCCAATTCCCCTGTAGAAGTATTGCGTGACCCCAGCCTTACTTTACAATGTTGTGTGCCTTATATTAGGAAAATGTTTAAATATTTATATATTATATTTGGAAAACTTTTTTTATTAATTGAAGGTGCGCCTTATAGTCCGGTGCGCCTTATACACCATAAAATATGGTAGTTTTTTAGCTCTAGAGGGCGTTTTTTTTTTGGGGGGGGGGGGGGGGAACAATCATCTGTTGTCTTAATATTAAATCACCAAGTGACAAATTGACTCACCAATGTCACCGCAACACTGATCTCCATTTTTATCAATACAGACTGCCAGAAATCAAAATGGAATGACGAATGCATCAAGGAGGAAATGTAAGACATTCAAACTATGATTTGAGTAAGAGTCTCGCCATTCAGGTTTGACGGATGATGTAATTGGACAGTGCGACTTTTGGATTGTGTGAATTTGGTGTCGACGTGTGACTGAGAAAGTTAGAGATGAATTGGGAATGCTACATGTTGGAACAGGACATTAGGAGTTTCATCACTTGGATAACGTGGCAACGTGGTTTTTGTCACAAATACCACCCGCATACTCTCACTGATAAATGTCAGAAATGAATACGTCCCTAATATAGACGTCTTCCTTTTCCCTTCCAAAAACTCTAATTACTATACATAGTTGCAAATTTCCCCATTGTGGGATTATTAAAGTTTATCATATTCTTATTATTCATTTATTCAAACCCGAATAGGTCAGAGTGAACTGCTGAAAGCTTTTGAACTCAGTAGCTGGGTTCTCTGTGTGGTCTAAACTGAATGCAACTTGGGGAAAATAAAAAAGCAACAGATAAAAAGTGACATTTCAACATGCCTTTGTGGGTGACCTTAATTCGACCCCGCAACTTTTAGATTGTGCATGTCCAGCGATTTAACATTTCAGGACTTTGTTCTCGAACAAGCAGCTGAAAGGCAACAGCTGTTTGAGCTCCAAATACATTGCAGTCTTTTTGGAACTGCTCTGTGACACCAAATGTATGAGTTCTGTTGACGAATGCCTGGCGTTGTACTGTTGTCGTGATATCAACCCCCTTCACCCTCCCCCCCCCCCAAAAAATGTGACAGTGCAATGTT